>NC_041214.2:73200514-73216571 GCF_002837175.3 Physeter macrocephalus | reverse complement strand
GGACAGGTACATGTAAAAGTATGAAATTAGAACACTCCCTAACACCATACACAAAAATAAACTCAAAATGGATTAAAGACCTAAATGTAAGGCGAGACACTATAAAACTCTTAGAGGAAAACATAGGAAGAACACTCTATGACATAAATCACAGCAAGATCCTTTTTGACCCACCTCCTAGAGAAATAGAAATAAAAACAAAAATAAACAAATGGGACCTAATGAAACTTAAAAGCTTTTGCACAGCAAAGCCAACCATAAGCAAACATTTTATATAATTTAAAAACTATTCATCTTTTTTCTTGTTATCATGATCACAGTTTCTATTTTTTCCATATTCAAAGGAAGAAGAACAAGAATATCTCTGTGGTATTCAACTGTTTAACTACAAAGTTAAAAAAAAATCTCTTAGGAAGAAACATTTAATTGTGAGGTTTGCAGTAACCACAAATTTTGCACAGTATATTGCTGTAAGGAATCTTATTTGTTCACTTAAGCTATACTTGAACTCCCCAGACTTGTGCTAATTTTAGTCAATCTCTGTAAATGAACTCTTCAAAGGACTTATGTAAATTAGCCCACTAGACTATATTATGTGGATTCTTTTGTTAAGGGCACTAGACTATAGCTTCCTTCCTTCCACAGTCCATGGAAATCAAGGGTGCCGCTAACAAGATTCTGATTCCAACACAATGGGAAGCTACATCCCTTCACCCTTTGTGTTACACCGTTTTATGGATATTTGAGATTGATCTGTTCTATAATCTATAATAGAAAGTGCAAATGTAGGAATGTGACTTGTGTAGCAGTACCCACCTCACCTCCTGAGAGGTTATGGACAGAGAAAATAATAAACACTGTTAGTCTCCTTTTACTATAGAGATTGGAGGGGGCAGGTCTGGCCCCAGTGAAACAAAAAGCTACCCCTGAATATCCCTTGAAGATGGAGAGAAGCTGACACTGGGCTATCATTTGAAGATTTGAAAATTTTCATTCCAGGAAGCCTTTGTTATTTTCTTTGTTCTTTGTTTGGGGGGGGGTAGGAGTTCATTTTATTAATTAATTAATTTATTTTTGCTGTGTTGGGTCTTCGTTTCTGTGCGAGGGCTTCCTCTAGTTGTGGCAAGCGGGGGCCACTCTTCATCGTGGTGCGTGGGCCTCTCACTATCGCGGCCTCTCTTGTTGTGGAGCACAGACTCCAGATGCGCAGGCTCAGTAGTTGTGGCTCACGGGCCTAGTTGCTCCGCAGCACGTGGGATCCTCCCAGACCAGGGCTCGAACCCGTGTCCCATGCATTAGCAGGCAGATTCTCAAACACTGCGCCACCAGGGAAGCCCTTTTCTTTGTTCTTGATTAGAGATTTGATAGGATCATTAAGCAGAAAATTGTAAATAACAGTTTGCTGCTGTTAGATCTTACCTAGAGAAAGCAAGAGCAAACTGCACCTGAATTGGCATTAAACTGGTAGCTCTCTAGATCAAGAATGGTTTCCTTTATTTTTCCAACTCCAACTGCACCACTTATAATAGACAACGCACATAGTAGGTGACCAATACATGGATTTCCTTTTTTCTGTTTTTAAAACCTCTTTTTTATTTTTAAAGTGATTTGAAGACATATATAAAGGAGTAAAAGCTAGCTCTCTTTCCCTTGACTGTTATATAATTGATGTGTCCAAAGTTGTAGTTTAATTTTGGTGGTGTTTTTTACTTTGGGGTTTCTATGGGGTGTTTTGTTACTTTTGGGTTCCTGTAATTGTGTACTGTAATGACACAATTAAATTCAAATGGAGCTGGTACAAATGTGTTCTTGCTCCACTAAAAGACTATCCTTGAAGCTTGTTTACTGAAACTGACATAACATTAAAAAATCACTTACTTGATGAATAGTGTGGCTAAGTAAAGTCTTTTAACCCAGTAAAATAAGGAGGAATCAATCAACAAACTTACATTTTAAGTATATTTTTGTCTGCCTTTCATATATAAGAGGCTTCCAAAAGGAAAAATTTTACACAGTGCATGCTTAATATGTGCAAATTATTGTGCCTTTTGCCAATTGTTATTTCTACAGATAATCTCTCAAAAAGTCACTTTAAACTAATGAAAAAAGATAATTATCTTGAAAGTGTCCTACTCAGTGCTTATTTTTCTAGTCCTGGAAAATATGAAAGAATTAAGTTTCCTTCCCTCCTCAACCCAAGTCCCCTTTTCCAATAGGCATAAACATTAACAGACCTTGTCATTACAAGAAGCAAGTGTTCCAACTGTGATACTGTGATGCAGACTTGTGTTCTAAATTAAATTATTAGGTTTTAACAATATCATTTAACAGGAATGGTCTATGGTCTATCTTTGGAAAGGTAATATCTGTGAACCTATGGGTAGGATTTTCTCTGAACTAAGTAGAACACCTTTAGTTTATCATATGCGTGAACAGGTCCAAATATTAAGCTGTAGAACAAAAACTCTTCTTAGAGGGTCTCTTGCAGTCTATTATTAAATGTACATTCTATAGTTGATTTTACTCCAGGGAAAAGTGCATGTGATACTTTTCATAAAATATTTTCTACAAGTACAAATATTCTGAGACTATACTGGAGAAATTGAGGAAGTCACAATGGTTACTTGATCACTTCAGTCATCAGGATTCATCAGATATTTGTTATGTTTTATGTCTTGAAGTACCATAATTTTTGATTTGCTTCTTTATTTTATCACCCAGTTAATTTATCTTCAACTCCATATTTGGCAACACTTAGCTTTTGCCTGAGGCAGTATTTCCAAGGGGGTAGTTTTACTTCTTCCAATACTTCCATTTAGAAGAATTGAGATATAAATTGTACCTTAGTGTTTTGGCCTTATTTCTCACTGGTTTATAATTATCTTACTCATATTTTAATAAGCAGAATGCAGATTTTTAAAGGACTGAAGAATTTACTTATGATAATCCCCAAAACTCATTTTAAAAAGAGAATATTGTAGATGCAACCATGGGGGGTAAGTTTTAAGTACTTCACTACTTAAATAGTAGAGTCAGCAGTTGTCATCTTGCCTCTATGTGCTGGGTTCCAGAGTAGGTGTTTTATATATATATTGCCTCATTCAATCTTCATAACAACCCTTCTCTGTAAGTCCTGATCATGGGCATTGACAGAAGGACTTTCTCAGGATTATACAGCTTTCTAAGAAAAAGCCAGAAATTTGAACTCATACCTGACTGACTCTAATTCTTGCACTCTGCCCCTATACTTCAATGCACCCTCTCCCTTCATGCTGTAAGAGATTAAAATCTTAGGCAAAAGAAACTAGAACATGTTTTATAACTAACTCTGCTAACACCCACCACCTAGGACTTGAATGGGGGAAAGAGAACATATTTTAGTAAGTCAGTACTGAGACATCCTCTGGTGTGACTGGTGTGATCACCACTTCTTTTTTCCTAATTATTGTCTCACAGACATCAGTGTCTGAAAACTAGGAGAAATGATCACATATAGAATCATTATTTTGTTCTTTATCATTTCTTTTTCATGCTTTGCTGAGAAAAACCACACTAAATAGAAGAGCTTAAAAGCCAGAGAGAAAGGGCAACAGGAACTTCTGACTATGCTAAAAGTCCCTCTCATTCAGAAAATCTCATTCAAACTTAAAACTGAGGCAAATATAGGAGGCATTTTAATGTAAAATGACCTGACATCTTAGAGTCACACACTCTAAGATTCAAAGTGGTGCTTAGGAAAAAAACCCCATTTTTCTAATAAATGCTGAAAAAACTAGATGGATGGAGACTGATCACAGCTGAGCATCTCTGAGCAAAGTGCCAACCATGGAAGTGTGCTCTTTAGGTAAAATCCACAAATCCCACAGAGACTATATTGTTGAAGGTGAACTTCTAGAAAAGGTAAGGCTGGGAAACAAGGGGTTCAGTCAAACTGATTCAGTCAACCAATAGACAAGTATTTATTGATAGTTGTATCAGCTCTGAGTGTATTCAGTGGCAAGAAACAGAATGCCATGGTAACAGTGGCTTAAGCAGATATGGCTTTGTCTCCAGAAGAGCCAGTCTTGAGCTGGCTGATATGGATGACTCATCAGTGTCAGCAGGGACCCAAGCTCCTTCTGTCTTTCCACTCTGACATCTTTAATATACAGCCATTTGTTTGTTCGTTTATTTGTGTTTTGGTCTCCCAATCTCAAAAGTTTTCTTAGATATTTAAGTCTTGTGTCCAGGCAGGAAGAAGGCAGAACATAGAAGCAAAAACAAACAAACAAACAAACAAAAAAACATGCTTTCACTCTTGACACAGCCTCTCCACATGGCTAGTGTGGGCTTCCGTATACCATACCACGGTCACCTCAAGGTAATCAGATTTCTTGCATGGTGGCTCAGGCTAGAAAAAAGGTGGGGGCAGGGGAAGAGGAAACTTCTGGGTGTCATAAAGGCTAACCTGGAGGTGATACAGCAACACTTCTACCACACTCTATTGGTGGAAGCAGTTACAGGCTGGCCCAGATTCAAAGGAAGTAGCTATAGACACCCCTCTTCCCCCCACTTCTCAATGGGAGGAACGTCAAAGAATTTAACTTCATCTTTTTCATAGTTTGCACTCGTCATAAGTTATTTATATTTCCTCCACAGGCAAAAATACACTTACCCCTCCCAAGATCCAAAAAAGTCTCATCCATTATGGCCTTAGGCTTAGGCTCAATGTCTAGGATCTCACAATCTGTATCAGATCCAGGTGGAGATAAGGCTTTTAAGATGGCTCTTTGATTCCAGTTCCTTGAGTGTAATTCCACTCAAGCTGAAGAGCTATGAGCTAAAGAGACAAGTTATATGTCCCCCATACTTCATTGACCAATATTGGACCTTCAAGATGTGGAAACTCTAGAGAGCAAGGAGAAACTGATGCTGGAGCACCAGAAGTTAAGCAGAGCAAACAGCCTGAGAAGGAAATTTGCCCCTCTCCTTTGTCATTTATTCCAAAGATCTTCATCTAGAGGCCTCCATAACCTGCTTTTATATTTTGGATCTAATAAAAAACACTCCAGTATTCCTTGAGACAAGAATTGAGTCTTTCCACAGAAACCACAGAAGACATAATTCACCAACGATCAAATTAGAAATGAAGATCTCTGTATTACTATAAATTTCTACAAGAAAAATTATTTATTTATTTAATTTTAGATTGTATTGCTTTATTTTTTTTATGAATTTTTATTGGCATATAGTTATTTTACAATCTATATGAAAATTTAAAATTCAAGGCACTGGAACCAAGATTTTCATCACATGAAGACTGCAAGTTATGACTGTCAGGCATACTACCACACATTTCAATTTATGCTGTTCCATTTAAGCCATTTCAATCACTACATAGGAATTCAGACTTCTCTTGTACACTAGCTCTATTTATAAAAGCAACAGCAACATTTAATAAAATAACATTTTGCAGATGCGTACTTTTGGAGCAACTCCTTTGTAATGGGAAAACATAGTTGTCATAACACTTTGGATAAGCTTGTTTGGAAAATATCTGCCCTGCTTCCTTATTTACTTGTCCATTCCTCTCCCCTACTTTCTTCTCCTTTCTTTCTCTTCCCTTCCTTCCTTCCATCTTGCCTCTCTCTCTCCCTTCTTTCCTCCATTCTCCCTCTCTTCATTCTCTACTTTCTTAGCACAGTTTTCACTCTACTTCTGAGACAGATAGTTCTTTCACAGCAAAAAAAAGTCCCCTCCAAAAAAAAAAAAAAAAACCACACCAATAAACCCCCTCCTATTTAGCTCTGAGAACTTGTATTACCGTATTAAATGTCATAGAAAAATGTCTAGAAAATGTTAAATTGCTGAAGGTAATTAAATATATCTGTCACATTTCTTTTTTTATTTCATAATAGTCAACCCATTTCAGTCATCTGTCCTTTGCTTTGCCACTAAAGAGAAAAAGAAATACTCTAAACTGTAAAAACAACCAATGTTCTCTTTATAGCAGTTGAAAGTCAAAACAACTTATCCATATTCATTGACGATTGTGGGTGATAGTTTATGTATTGACATTTTAAAAATACCTACTTTCAGGTTGAAATCAGTATACGTATGGCCTCTATTTGTTTAAAAGTTTTATAATATCCTGAAGTTATAGAATTTTATGAATAAAAGACCATCTGGCTCCCTAGGGTGTGAATTTTTTTCAGCTTCTTTGAATGGAGCTTTATTTTCAGAAACAAGCTACATTTAAAAAATGGGTTTGTGATGAATAAACCAGTGAGGCCTCATAAAGTGCCAATTTTGTCTTTTCAGGGGAGCCTTTCATTATCCCTTATTTCCATCTCTTTATTCTTCCTGTGTCCATAGGAAATGGAAATTATTTTAGATCTCTATTACTTACCTTCTCTTTGTCTTTTGAGTTTTTACCCCGAGGAGTCTGGGATTGAATCAAAGTGAACCAAGATAACTAGTACCATTGAATATGGAGGGCCTCCATGTTAAGTTGGGGAAGACAGCATAAGACATGTTTCTCTACCCCCACCCCCACCCTGCCAAAGATTCCCATGCAAATAATCCAGTCAATAGTGAAGACCAGAGACACACCTACAGCAGTTCTGGAGATGAAGAATGGTGTCATTCACATTCTAGAAGCATCAGCAATGTTCTATAAATAGAATGCAGGTGGTACAGACTGATTAGAGACAGAGGGTTGACTCATAACTTTTCTCCAAGAAATATGAATTGTGCTAGGGGATTAAGCTGTGTGTGTTAGCTTTGCTAGGTTATAGGTTTTTTGTTTTTTTAAAAAAATTATTTGGCCATGCCATGCAGCAGGTGGGATCTCAGTTCCCCAACCAGGGATTGAACCTGTGGCCCCTGCAGTGGAAGCAAGGAGTCTTACCACTGGACTACCAGGGAAGTCCCACTAGGTTATGTTTTGTAAGAAACAGTCCCAGAATCTCAGTGGCTTACAAAACAAAAAAATTTTTCAACATGTAAATGTTCACGCATGACAACACTAGAAGACATAAATGAAGTAGACTGATGCCCATAACTTTACCTAGAATAGCTGAGTGCCAAAACTAGAAAGATAGACAAATAGAGATATGTTGCATGACTCAAACTTGATAAGCAACATTGCCAAGGAGAAGTTATGTCAAAATAGTGACCAGAATTTGGTTAAATTCACAACAAAAGAAAGTTGTATTCTATAAAATTCAGTATTTACCCAAATTATTTTTTAAATTGTGTTTCTGTATGAGATAAATATATGTTATAAAACTGTTATAGTTTTTACTTATATGACTATCCAGGGGATATTTAAAAGTGTGTGGACATGAGACAAGTCTTCAATATGTGGAATTTTCCTTTAAATTGCAGGATGTCTAGCATCTAGTATTTATTATCTACCCACTAATGAACAATAGTCCTTTTGAATCACTGGGAGAAACAAAATTGCCCCAACAAACTTTCAAAGTGCCTTCCCTAAGGGTGGTACACCTCTACTGAGAACCAATGCAGGAACTGAATAAAACAGGATATATGTCTATTAATACATAAAACCAAAAAAGGAAAGGAAACAATACAAATATCAAGGAAGATATGATAAAGGAAAGAATAAGAAAATATTAAAACAGGAGAACAACCAAGAATAGAAAGAAAATGGTGTTCTGCTTCTGCCTAGGATGTAGGAAACTAGAGTGTCGTTCCCATTCTAACAACAACAACAACAAAGCCAAATAAACCATAAAACCATAACTTTCTTTGAACTTTTCAGAAAATTGACATTTCAGGCCTAAAATCTAAGGAAAGACAGGTTCCTTCAAAGAGATGGGGCATGAACACTGGTTCCCCTTGACTGAGCACAGGAGGAAGAGATGTCAGGTACCATTCAAACAGACAGAAGAATTCAGCTAAAATTTTTAACAGATTGCTAAAGGCCAAATGTGGGCTTGTGTGAGACTATAAAATCCCTGGAGACCACAGATACAAGTGGATTTTATACCAACTCACAGGATCTTCTCACATGTCTCTGTGGGGTACTTATGAGAAAGACTGAAAGGGAGACCAGAGAAAGCCTCTGTTGGTAGTACAGGCATGGAGAGAGGGAGTGGCCTCCCTGTGGGAAAAGCAAAAACTGCGTGGGTCCTACCTACCTAGAGAAGAAAAGCCGTAAGCCTCACAGGGAAGGGAAGCAAACCTTGTTGTCTCTAGGACGCAGGTGAAGATTTATTGCAGCTGCAGAAAGGGTAAAAGCTAAAAAACAAAGCCTTCTATATTGGGTAGTGGTGGTAGGCAGCTTTCCTGGACCCCAACCATTAGAGTTATTCTACTGTTGGGGAAGGAGTAGGAATCTCACTTCTACACCAGGCCTCCTGAAGATAAAAGGCATAACTTGGCTGCCACTGGGGAGGAGAGACAAGACCACTGGAGAAGTTACATCTAACAAACCCAGGGATGCCGGACCTGCTTAAAACAGGCTGGACAAAGACAAAAGATAACATTCCTTCCAGTAACCACCAGATAGACAAGAACTAAGTACCAAGAAACAGTTGTCTACTATGGGGGATGGGGTAAGAGCATGCAGAGGGATGGCCTCTAAGGTACAGGTACACAGCAAAGGTCAAAATATGAAAGCAGAGCAGAATTATTAAGAAAAACTCAATATGCATGCTAGCCGCCAACCTAAGGACTAGGTAATGCTACCAGAATTTTTAGTTGGTGAGCACTGGAAGTTAATAGTAGCAACAACAAAACCCAAACCCAGACCAATTCTTAACTAGATTTACTCAACCACTCATAGTAATCATAGAGCAGCAAAAGAGGCATAAATATTATATGCCTTTCTAGGCATAAGTATTATTTATCTTAGCGTCTACTCTCAAACAATAAAAAAAACTATGTCACACAAAAAAGCAAGAAGAAAAAAAGCAAATAAACTAGTGTCAAGATACAAGACAATCGACCCAACCAGACTCAGAGATGACCCAGATGTTGGGATTATTAGATAGGGATTATAAAATATGTTATATGTTAAAGGCTCTAGTGGAAAAAGTAGACAACATTCATGAACAGATGGGGAATTTCAGCAAACAGAAACTATGAGTCAAATGGACATTCTAGAAATAAAAATTCAATCACAGAGATGAGGAATTCCTTTAACAGGCAGACTCAATTAAGCTAAAAAAAAAAGAATCGGTGTATTTGAAGATAGGATAATGAAAATTATAAAGTAAAAATTCTTAAAACAACACAGCATCAAAAGCTGTGGGACACCATCAAAAGCTATAATATATGTATAACTTTAATTTTAGAAGGAGAAAAAAGAACAGAATATAGAAGAAGGAATATTCAGAGAGATAAAAGTCAAGAATTTCCTTCCAAATAATGAAAGACCCACAGATCCAATAACTCAGAGAAATCCAAACAGGATTAATACAAAAGAAACAAAACCCACAACCTATATATCTCTACACGTATAATATTCAAACTGCTAAAACCAAAGATAAAGAGAAAATCTTGAAGATAGCCAAAGGAAAAAAAAGAACAACACATTCCACACAGCAGAACAAAGATAAGAATTACAGTGGACTTCTCATTAGCAACTCTGTCAGCTAGATGCAATGGGATGACATCTTTAAAGTGCTGAAAGAATAAAAACTGTCAACCAAGAATTCTACATCCAGTAAAATAACTTTCAGTAGTAGTAAAGAAACACATAGGTATCAAAATATATCTTTTATATAGATATATCAAAATATATCTAACCCCAAGTCCTAGAACTAAACACTAGCTCAACCTAATGTCCAATTCTAGCTACTAATTTTAACTCCTAACCCTTCAAGCCATTCCTCTTACAAACCCCACACAATGATCTTACAACACCTTTCACAGGTCAAACAGTTTATAATGCAAAGAAGAAAGTTAAAAAGTAAAAAGAAATCCACAAAATTACATTTCCCACTGAGAAAGAGCCTGTCTCCTGAATTTTTTATGTACCCTTTTAAGAATTTAAGTGGCTTTAAATAAAGACATTTTAAAACAAGACTTCTGGAATCAATTTCTCAATGTTCAATTAAAAAAAATTGGTACACATTTGCTTTAATGAAAATATAATTTATGTTTTTAAAACCTCCATTTAAAATGGCTTTTGTATCTTTCATGAATGTGATTAAAACATATTTTTCAATGTATTAACTTCAAAAATGAAATTTTATCTTTTGTTTTGACTCCCTGTCAAAGAAATTCCCACTTCTATATTATCTCTCTCTTTCACTGTTTTCCCATTTCAAGTCCTCCCCCAATCCATTTTTTTTGACGTTTTCTTGAATTTTTTCATTCCATAAATATGTATTCCATTCTATACTATGACATTGAAAACATTATGATTTTTACATTATGGAATTTAATTTCAAGAATTATGATTACTTTGTTTTGTAGCCATAGTTACTGCTGTTTTTCAGTGGATTCAGAACTTCCTGACAGTTTTCTTTTTCTTACTGTGTCTTTACCTTTTGTGAGTTAATTGGTTGATTCATCTTTAAGATGGCTGAATTGCATTTTCAAGCAGATTTTTCAGACAAGTTTTATGAGTTCCTGAGTATTTGAGATTAACCTTCCTTTACGTGTCAATGATAGTCTAGTAAAGTAAATAAATTTTAATTCACATCATTTACCCCTTAATAGTCTTTAAAAATATTTTTCCCCTTTAAAAATATTTTTTTCCTTTAAAAATATTTTGAGATGAGCCTAAATATAACAAAGATGTCCCTTAGTTCTTTAATAATTAGCTAAAACGTTCTAAGTCCATCTGATATAACTCTAGGAAGACTGAACTCTCAATGTATTACCTTTTTTAGTATTTATGAGAATTTGAATTTTGCACAGCTTGATACCTTTTCTCCACACCCTCTCCAGCATTTATGGTTTGTAGAATTCTTGATGATGGCCATTCTGACTGGTGTGAGGTGATACTTCATTGTAGTTTTGATTTGCATTTCTCTAATGATTAGTGATGTTGAGTATCATTTCATGTGTTTGTTGGCAATCTGTTATGTCTTCTTTGGAGAAATGTCTATTTAGGTCTTCTGCCCATTTTTGCATTGGGTTGTTTGTTTTTTTGATATGGAGCTGCATGAGCTGCTTGTATATTCTGGAGATTAAACCTTTGTCAGTTGCTTCATTTGCAAATATTTTCTCCCATTCTGAGGGTTGTCTTTTCGTCTTGTTTATGGTTTCCTTTGCTGTGCAAAAGGTTTTAAGTTTCACTAGGTTCCATTTATTTATTTTTGTTTTTATTTCCATTTCTCCAGGAGGTGGGTCACAAAGGATTTGCTGTGATTTATGTCAAAGTGTGTTCTTCCTATGTTTTTCTCGAACAGTTTTATAGTGTCTGGCTTTACATTTAGATCTTTAATCCATTTTGACATTATTTTTGTGTATGGAGTTAGGAACTGTTCTAATTTCATTCTTTTACATGTAGCTTTCCAGTTTTCCCAGCACCACCTATTGAAGAGGCTGTCTTTTCTCCGTTTTATATTCTTGCCACCTTTATCAAAGATAAGGTGTCCATTGTGTGTGGGTTTATCTCTGGGATTTCTATCCTGTTCCATTAATCTGTACTTCTGTTTTTGTGCCAGTACAATGCTGTCATGATTACTGTAGCTTTGTAATATAGTCCGAAGTCAGGGAGCCTGATTCCTCCAACTCCATTTTTCTTTCTCAATAGCTTTGGCTATTCGGGGTCTTTTGTGCTTCCAAACAAATTGTGAATTTTTTTCTTCTAGTTCTGTGAAAAATGCCTATGGTAGTTTGATAGGGATTGCATTGAATCTGTAGATTGCTTTGGGTAGTAGAGTCATTTTCACAATGTTGATTCTTCCAATCCAAGAACATGGTATACCTCTCCATCTGTTTGTATCATCTTTAATTTCTTTCATCAGTGTCTTATAGTTTTCTGCATACAGGTCTTTTGTCTCCTTAGGTAGGTTTATTCCTAGGTATTTTATTCTTTTTGTTGCAATGGTAAATGGGAGTGTTTCCTTAATTTCTCTTTCAGATTTTTCATCATTAGTGTATAGGAATGCAAGAGATTTCTGTGCATTAATTTTGTAGCCTGCTACTTTACCAGATTTATTGATTAGCTCTAGTAGTTTTCTGGTAACGTATTTAGCATTCTCTATGTATAGTATCATGTCATCTGCAAACAGTGACAACTTTACTTCTTCTTTTCTGATTTGGATTCCTTTTATTTCTTTTTCTTCTCTGATTGCTGTGGCTAAAATGTCCAAAATTATGTTGAAAATAGTGGTGAGAGTGGGCAACCTTTTCTTGTTCCTGATCTTAGTGGAAATGGTTTCAGTTTTCACCATAGAGAATGATGTTGACTGTGGGTATGTCATATATGGCCTTTATTATGTTGAGGTAAGTTCCCTCTATGCCTACGTTCTGGAGGGTTTTTATGATAAATGGGTGTTGAATCTTGTCGAAAGATTTTCTGCATCTACTGGGATTATCACGTGGTTTTTCTCCTTGAGTTTGTTAATATGGTGTATCACATTGATTGATTGGCATATATTGAAGAATCCTTGCATTCCTGAGATAAACCCCTTGATCATACACCATGATCAAGATAAACACTTGATCATGGTGTATGTTCCTTTTAATGTGCTGCTGGATTCTGTTTGCTAGTATTTTGTTGAGGATTTTTGCATCTATGTTCATCAGTGATATTGGTCTGTACTTTTCTTTTTTGTGTGACATCTTTGTCTGGTTTAGGCCTCAGGGTAATGGTGGCCCCGTAGAATGAGTTTGGGAGTGTTCCTCCCTCTGCTATATTTTGGAAGAGTTTGAGAAAGATAGGTGTTAACTCTTCTCTAAATGTTTGATAGAATTTCCCTGTGAAGCCTTCTGGTCCTGGGCTATTGTTTGTTGGAAGAATTTTATTCACTTTTTCAATTTCAGTGCTTGTGATTGTATTTTATATTATAAATATACTTATAATATTTTTATGATATTTTATAAATTATAATATTTTGTAATATTATAAATATAATTATAATATTTCTGTTTATATTTTCTATTTCTTCCTGGTTCAGTCTCAGAAGGTTGTGCTTTTCTAAGAATTTGTCGTGTATGTTCCTTTTAATGTGCTGCTGGATTCTGTTTGCTAGTATTTTGTTGAGGATTTTTGCATCTATGTTCATCAGTGATATTGGTCTGTACTTTTCTTTTTTGTGTGACATCTTTGTCTGGTTTAGGCCTCAGGGTAATGGTGGCCTCGTAGAATGAGTTTGGGAGTGTTCCTCCCTCTGCTATATTTTGGAAGAGTTTGAGAAAGATAGGTGTTAACTCTTCTCTAAATGTTTGATAGAATTTCCCTGTGAAGCCTTCTGGTCCTGGGCTATTGTTTGTTGGAAGAATTTTATTCACTTTTTCAATTTCAGTGCTTGTGATTGTATTTTATATTATAAATATACTTATAATATTTTTATGATATTTTATAAATTATAATATTTTGTAATATTATAAATATAATTATAATATTTCTGTTTATATTTTCTATTTCTTCCTGGTTCAGTCTCAGAAGGTTGTGCTTTTCTAAGAATTTGTCGATGTGTTCTAGGTTGTCCATTTTATTGGCATATAGTTGCTTGTAGTAATCCCTCATGATTCTTTGT
The DNA here is from genome assembly GCF_002837175.3 of Physeter macrocephalus. Classification (NCBI taxonomy): domain Eukaryota; kingdom Metazoa; phylum Chordata; class Mammalia; order Artiodactyla; family Physeteridae; genus Physeter; species Physeter macrocephalus. The sequence goes on along the minus strand of NC_041214.2, from coordinate 73,202,904 downwards.
GTTTCTGCAGGGTCAGTTGTTACTTCTCCTTTTTCATTTCTAATTCTATTGATTTGAGTCTTCTCCCTTTTCTTCTTGATGAGTGTGGCTAGTGGTTTATCAATTTTGTTTATCTTCTCAAAGAACCACCTTTTAGTTTTATTGATCTTTACTATTGTTTCCTTCATTTCTTTTTCATTTATTTCTGATCTGATCTTTATGATTTCTTTCCTTCTGCTAACTTTGGGGGGGTTTTGTTCCTCTTTCTCTACTTGCTTTAAGTGTAAGGTTAGGTTATTTATTTGAGATATTTCTTGTTTCTTGAGGTAGGATTGTATTGCTATAAATCTCCCTCTTAGAACTACTTTTGCTGCATCCCATAGGTTTTGGGTCATCGTGTTTTCATTGTTATTTGTTTCTAGGTATTTTTTATTTCCTCTTTGATTTCTTCAGTGATCTCTTGGTTGTTGAGTAGCATATTGTTTAGCCTCCATGTGTTTGCATTTTTTACAGGTTTTTTTTCCAGTAATTGATATCTAGTCTCATAGCATTGTGGTGGGAAAAGATACTTGATATGATTTCAGTTTTCTCAAATTTACCAAGGCTTGGTTTGTGACCCAAGTTATGATCCTTCCTGGAGAATGTTCCATGAGCCCTTGAGAAGAAAGTGTATTCTGTTGTTTTTGGATGGAAGGTCCTATAAATATCAATTAAGTCCATCTTGTTTAATGTTTCATTTAAAGCTTGTGTTCCCTTATTTATTTTCATTTTGGATGATCTGTCCATTGATCAAAGTGGAGTGTTAAATTCCCCTACTATTATTGTGTTACTGTTGATTTCCCCTTTTATGGCTGTTAACATTTGCCTTATGTAGTGAGGTCCTCCTATGTTGTGTGCATAAATATTTACATTTGTTATATCTTTTTCTTGGATTGATCCCTTGATCATTATGTAATGTCCTTCTTTGTCTCTTGTAATAGTCTTTATTTTAAAGTCTATTTTGTCTGATATGAACATTGCTTTACCATTTTCTTAATTGTTTGGGGTTTGTTTTTGTAGGTCTTTTCCTTCTCTTGTGTTTCCTGCCTAGAGAAGTTCCTTTAGCATTTATTGTAAAGCTGGTTTGGTGGTGCTGAATTCTCTTAGCTTTTGCTTGTTTTTAAAGGTTTTAATTTCCCCGTCAAATCTGAATGAGATCCTTGCTGGGTATAGTAATCTTGGTTGTAGGTTTTTCCCTTTCATCACTTTAATTATGTCCTGCCACTCCCTTCTGGCTTGCAGAGTTTCTGCTGAAGCCCAGCTGTTAACCTTATGACATATTCTCTCAGTCCCTTTCTTTTTCTCTTCTTCTTCTGGGACCACTATAATTCAAATGTTGGTGCATTTAATGTTGTCCCAGAAGTCTCTGAGACTGTCCTCAATTCTTTTCATTCTTTTTTCTTTATTCTGCTCTGTGGCATTTATTTCCTCTATTTTATCTTCCAGGTCACATATCCATTCTTCTGCCTCAGTTATTCTGGTATTGATTCCTTCTAGAGAATTTTTAATTTTGTTTATTGTGTTGTTCAGCATTGTTTGTTTGCTCTTTAGTTCTTCTAGGTCCTTGTTAAATGTTTATTTTATTTTCTTCATTCTGTTTGCAAGATTTTGGATCATCGTTACTAACATTACTCTGAATTCTTTTTCAGGTAGACTGCCTATTTCCTCTTCATTTGTTTGGTCTGGTGGGTCTTTACCTTGCTCCTTCATCTGCTGCATATTTCTCTGTCTTCCCATTTTGCTTACCTTACTGTGTTTGGGGTCTCCTTTTTGCAGCCTGGAGGTTCGTAGTTCCTGTTGTTTTTGGTGTCTGCCCCAAGTGGGTAAGGTTGGTTCAGTGGCTTGTGTAGGCCTCCTGGTGGAGGGGACTTGTGCCTGTGTTCTGGTGGGTAGCACTGGATCTTTTCTTTCTGGTGGGGAGGGCTGCATACGGTGGTGTGTTTTGGGGTGTCTGTGAACTTAGTATGATTTTAGGCAGCCTCTCTGCTAATGGGTAGGGTTGTGTTCCTGTCTTGCTAGCTGTTTGGCATGGAACGTCCAGCACTGGAGCTTGCTGTCCATTGGGTGGAGCTGGGTCTTATCATTGAGAAGGAGGTCTCTGGGAGAGCTGTCGCTGACTGATATTACGTGAGGCCAGGAGGTCTCTGATGGTCCAGTGTCCTGAATTCAGCTCTCCCACCTCGGAGGCTCAGGCCTGACACCAGGCTGGAGCACCAAGGCCTTGTCAGCCACATGGCTCAGAAGAAAAGGGAGAAAAAATGAAAGAAAAAAAGTTGTTTTTGGTTCTGCGCCCCCCCCCCGGATCTTTTTTTTTTAACATCTTTATTGGAGTATAATTGCTTTACAATGGTGTGTTAGTTTCAGCTTTACAA
>NC_041214.2:73191948-73193211 GCF_002837175.3 Physeter macrocephalus | reverse complement strand
TTCTTTGTATTTAATTTTTGATAGTTTGATTAATATGTGTCTTGGCATGTTTTTCCTTGGATTTATCCTGTATGGGACTCTCTGCACTTCCTGGACTTTTGACTATTTCCTTTCCCACATTAGGGAAGTTTTCAACTATAATCTCTTCAAATATTTTCTCAGTCCCTTTCTTTTTCTCTTCTTCTTCTGGGACCACTATAATTCAAATGTTGGTGCATTTAATGTTGTCCCAGAAGTTTCTGAGACTGTCCTCAATTCTTTTCATTCTTTTTTCTTTATTCTGCTCTGTGGCATTTATTTCCTCTATTTTATCTTCCAGGTCACATATCCATTCTTCTGCCTCAGTTATTCTGGTATTGATTCCTTCTAGAGAATTTTTAATTTTGTTTATTGTGTTGTTCAGCATTGTTTGTTTGCTCTTTAGTTCTTCTAGGTCCTTGTTAAATGTTTATTTTATTTTCTTCATTCTGTTTGCAAGATTTTGGATCATCGTTACTAACATTACTCTGAATTCTTTTTCAGGTAGACTGCCTATTTCCTCTTCATTTGTTTGGTCTGGTGGGTCTTTACCTTGCTCCTTCATCTGCTGCATATTTCTCTGTCTTCCCATTTTGCTTACCTTACTGTGTTTGGGGTCTCCTTTTTGCAGCCTGGAGGTTCGTAGTTCCTGTTGTTTTTGGTGTCTGCCCCAAGTGGGTAAGGTTGGTTCAGTGGCTTGTGTAGGCCTCCTGGTGGAGGGGACTTGTGCCTGTGTTCTGGTGGGTAGCACTGGATCTTTTCTTTCTGGTGGGGAGGGCTGCATACGGTGGTGTGTTTTGGGGTGTCTGTGAACTTAGTATGATTTTAGGCAGCCTCTCTGCTAATGGGTAGGGTTGTGTTCCTGTCTTGCTAGCTGTTTGGCATGGAACGTCCAGCACTGGAGCTTGCTGTCCATTGGGTGGAGCTGGGTCTTATCATTGAGAAGGAGGTCTCTGGGAGAGCTGTCGCTGACTGATATTACGTGAGGCCAGGAGGTCTCTGATGGTCCAGTGTCCTGAATTCAGCTCTCCCACCTCGGAGGCTCAGGCCTGACACCAGGCTGGAGCACCAAGGCCTTGTCAGCCACATGGCTCAGAAGAAAAGGGAGAAAAAATGAAAGAAAAAAAGTTGTTTTTGGTTCTGCGCCCCCCCCCCGGATCTTTTTTTTTTAACATCTTTATTGGAGTATAATTGCTTTACAATGGTGTGTTAGTTTCAGCTTTACAACAAAGTGAATCAGTTACA
>NC_041214.2:73191047-73191405 GCF_002837175.3 Physeter macrocephalus | reverse complement strand
GGTCACAAAGCATGGAGCTGATCTCCCTGTGCCATGCAGCTGCTTCCCACTAGCTATCCACCCTACATTTGGTAGTGTATATATGTCCATGCCACTCTGTCACTTCGTCACAGCTTACCCTTCCCCCTCCCCATATCAAGTCCATGCTCTAGTAGGTCTGTGTTTTATTCCCATCCTACCACTAGTCTCTTCATGACATTTTTTTTTTAGAAAAAAAGTTTTTTAAAATAAAATAAAACAATTAAAATTGAAAAAAATTTAAATATTATTAAAATAAAAGAAGAGAGCCACCAACCAATAAACAAATCCACAAATGATACCAAGCGCTAAAAACTATACTAAGGGCTTCCCTGGTGGC
>NC_041214.2:73155910-73190830 GCF_002837175.3 Physeter macrocephalus | reverse complement strand
AAAAAAAAAAAAAAAAAAAAAAAAAAAAAAAAAAAAAAAAAAAACTATACTAAGATAAACATAAAAATCAGAACCAAGTCAGTGGCAGACAGGAAACCTCAAGTCTACAGTTGCTCCCAAAGTCCCCTGCCTCAATTTTGGGATGATTCGTTGTCTATTCAGGTATTCCACAGTTGCAGGATACCTTAAGTTGATTGTGGGGATATAATCCGCTGCTCCTGAGGCTGCTGGGAGAGATTTCCCTTTCTCTTCTTTGTTCGCACAGCTCCTGGGGTTCAGCTTTGGATTTGGCCCCACCTTTGCGTGTAGGTTGCCCTCAGGCTTCTGTTCCTTCCCAGACAGGATGGGGTTAAAGCAGCGGCTGATTAGTGGGCTGTGGCTGACTCATCCTGTGGAAGGGTGGGGTACGGTAGTTATAATTGGAATGTAACTACCTACCGAGCCTGTGACGGCAGAGGCCGGTCTGACGTTGCAACCGCCTGAGGTGCACCATGTGTTCTCTGGAGGAGGTTGTCCCTGGATCACGGGACCCTGGCTGTGGTGGGCTGCACAGGCTCCTGGGGGCGTGTGATGGTGACCTGTGCTTGCACACAGGCTTCTTGATGTCTGCAGCAGCAGCCTTAGCGTTTCATGCCCGTCTGTGGTGTCCAGGCTGATAGCCGCTGCTCGTGCCTGTCTCTGGAGTTTGTTTAGGCGGTGCTCTATCTTCTGTCGGCAGACGGAAGGAATCCCCTCTCCTCGGACACCCCCGAAACAGTGGTCTCTTGCCTCTTAGGCAGGTCCAGACTTTTTCCCAGACTCCCCGCCGGCTAGCCGTGGAGCACTAGCTCCCTTCAGGCTGTGCTCATGCCGCCAACCCCAGTCCTCTCCCTGGGATCTGACCTCCAAAGCCCGAGGCTCAGCTCCCAGCCCCCGCCCGCTGCGGCGGGTGAGCAGACAAGCCTCTCAGGCTGTTGAGTGCTGGTCGGCACCGATCCTCTGTGCAGGAATCGGAGAGGTGTTCTTTAGTTTGCATTGTAGCCCATCTCTAAGTACTTAGGTGAGCTATGGTGGTGGCAAACAAAGACATCTGACTAATGTATTGATATCTTATGCTAAAGGATCCTGCAAAACAGCTGGGAGTTTACTCTCATTTGTAAGAAAAGCACTTAGCTGCTGAACCCATAACTGCACCTCATTTTCATTTGACATTCTTAATTAAGACTGACTTGCTAGTAGTCTCTAAAGATAACAGTACAGTAGGGGGTGGTTTCTAAAATGATCTTACTCATAAATGGATAAGTCGTTAGTATTCTAGGAGAGCCTTCTACCCATCTGTATGGCTGGGGTGGGAGGACTGGGGCACAGAAAAGAGTTGGTGAGAACCTCTTCCCTAGTGAAAAACATGGATTATTTTCCTTGATAAATCAGGACCAAATGCCTAGGCCAATGTTTACCCAATGATAGAATCACCTGGGCACTTATTAGAAATGTAAATGCCAGGTATCCCTCCCTAGAGATTCTGATTGCATAGTTCTTGGGGAGTGGATCTGAAAAATCTTCATTATTAACAAGCATTGCAGTTGATACTGGCGTATGTGCTTGAGCCATGCCTGATAGGGACAGGTTCAATCTGTAGAAAGGGAAGTCAGTGTTCATCTAAATAACAACAGACTTATAAATAATATGGAATTATATTCAACAGAAAAGATATAGATGCAATCATATTAATATCTGTAAAGCCCTGTGTTTCACAGGAGTACAGCAGTGAAACAAAGGCAGGGTCAACTTTTTGCCTGGAAAATTGGGGGAGGAACCATAGCTTTCTTTTTTTAACAATGCTTCTACAATTTGACTTCCACTATTCTGTGCAATTCAACTAGTTAAATACTTTTCCAGCACCTACCACATGCTAGTACCTAAATCTCTGCCCTCTCATCCATCAAGCCTAGTAAAGGAGACAGATGCAGAACTAAATAATTGAGTTCTTTCAAGGGAGAACATGATCACTGAAAACAAATACAATAGACTAAAGAAGATGCCTGAAAATTTCAATTGTTAGAATAAGTACTTGTAGTGTACTTCAGAGATGAGTTCCCTGAAAGAACTAATACAAATTGGCATTGTCCCTGATATACATGTGTTCATTCAGTAAATATTAAATGGATAAGCAGGAATGGCTGTGTAATTAAATAGATAATTCATCACTAATTATCTGGATAAATTTATTTTAAACTTTTTATTTGTAGTGCACTCATTTTACAAACCATATATATTACAGGACAATTTACTTCCATGTATACACAACCCCTATCCACACTGCCAAAAGTGGTTTCTGTGGACTTCTAGGGCTTTCTGGAGAACGTTGTGAAAACCACTATCAAGAAAGTAGAGAAAAAGAACAGGAAAAAAAAAGGGGGGTGGGAATAGAAAGCATGAATAAGTTGGTAGAAATAAATCCAAACTTATTAGCAATTACGTTAAGTAAAAATGGACTCACATCTGCTTCCAGCCAAAGTTAAGTAAGAGGAGGACCAGGTTTATTTTATTCATCTTGAACAACTAAGAAACCAGGGAAAAAACACATGAAACCATGGTTTTCAGACATTGGACAAGAAGCAGCACAGGACTGTAATCCCAAGAGGAGGAAAACAAGCACTCTTGCCCCAGATTACTGCCTAGAGGCAGTCTCCATGCTGCATGTTACACAGAAAGGGGGAACCCAGACAGCCCTTTGGTTCTGCTAACTTGGGGAAGCCGAGTTTAAAGTTTGGAGGGGACTCAGTGGCTAGAATTTGATGGGAAGAATATTGTAGAGGAGAGAGCTGGACAGGAGAGAGAGAGCTCCAGAGAGATGCAGAAGGGTCACTTTAAGTCTGATTGAATACTGAATGCACACATATGAGACAGAAGGAGTGTGGTAAGAAGGCCCCCAAAGTGAGGCCATTTGGCAATATGTAAAAAGAGCCATGAAATTGTCATGTGCTTTGACCTGGGAATCCTACTTCTGACAAATGTCGTATACATCCACATGTCCATGGCTGTATTATTTATAATGGAGAAACACTGAAAAATATGTCTGAAAATTAGGTAATAATTATGTAAACTGTGTTATATAAACTATGTGATAACCTGGAGTTTTTGAACCCAACGAATCCATGAATCTTACTGCTGTACAGTCAATTTTGAGGATATATACTTACGGGGGTGGGGGGCATTTCAGTGGTTCTCAATCCTGAACACATTAGAAAAATCTGTTTTTACTTTTTTTAATGTTGTTGCCTGGGCCCACTCCTAAATTTCTGAGAACGAGGCTCAGACAGTGAGCTTTGTAAAGCCTCTATGTTAATCTGAAGCACACTGAGGGATGAGAATCACTGGAGTAGAAGCTTTTCCAATTCTCAAAGGGATTTTCTTCTAAAATAGAAGAATTACTTTCATAGATAAAAATAGTACGTAGTCATTTAAAATGCTTATTAAAAATATTATTTTTAAATGGGAAAATATAATGTTGAAAAAACTGCGTGCTAAACTGTATGTGTACTGTGATTACAATTACGTGAAGAACATATATTAAGGTGAAAATGCCAGAAGGAAATATGAAAAAATGTTGCCAAGAATGGTTTAACTCATGAGTAATTTTTTTTCTTTATTTTCCAAATTTTCTGATTCATATTTGGGAGTGAGGGGTACCTTTGAAGGACACCCAGCAAGTGGTGTATTAGGAAACCCTAGTGGATTGCCCTCCCTTGGAGCCCTTCGGTATCCTTAGCCTCCTGACATCTCCCTTTCAGACTTAGTGTGCCACCGAGTCACTGTGCAGCCTGCATCAACCAGATATAGTATGTTCAGTTTTTCATTCTTCCAAAAAGTCAATCAAACTCCTACTGCTTTGTAAGGTCACTGAATACCTCCTGCAGGCTCCTTTGAGAACTCTAGTTGAGAAGCTTCTTAAAACAGCAATCCTGTTATATTAGTCAGGCCTCCTTTGGTTGCAAATGGCAGAAGCCCTTCAAACTAGCTCATGCCAAAAAAAAAAAAAGAAAAAAAAAGGAGTAGGCACTAATTAATAGCTCACATAACAAAAAAAGTCTAGGAGCAAACTGGATGCAAGGTGTCATCAAACATCTCTCTCATTCTCTCAGCTCTACTTTCCTCTGTGTTAACTTTATTCACCACAGGTTCCCTTCATGTGGAGGCAAAAATGGCTGCCCCTACCCAGCTCCAGGCTCATATCATCCTTGCATGTGATCTCAGAAGGAAAGAGGTCCTCTCCTCCCAGCATCTGAGACAAACTGCAAAAACTTTGGCCCTGCTTAACACACACACAGCCTGTGTGTGGTGCAGTCTGAACAGATACTCTCATAATTGACCAATCTAGATCAGATACATCTTAACAGGAATCAGGAACTTGTGGTTGATGATCTCACCAGGTGGAAGGAACACTGTATCTTCACGATAATGTATATCCAAAACAACAGTTATCCATTTAAACTTTCAAAAATGTAAAATAGCTAGTGGGAAGCAGCCGCATAGCCCAGGGAGATCAGCTGGGTGCTTTGCCATGATCTAGAGGGGTGGGAAAGGGAGGGTGGGAGGGAGGCTCCTGAGGGAGGGGATATGTGCATATATGTATGCATATGGCTGATTCCCTTTGTTGTACCACAGAAACTAACACAGTATTGTGAGGCAATTATACTCCAACAAAGATGTATTTTTTTTAAAAAGTGAAGGAAAGGGAGAGAGAATTTTAGTTGAAAATACCACTTTAATAACTTGTCACTGAAGGATAGAGGTAATACAATCAAGAGAAAGAATCAAAGAGAAATGTAAAGGATAACAAAAACTAAAATATAGAGCATTTCCTTGACCCTAGAAATTTCCTCACTCTCCCCTCCAGTCATTACCCGCTCCCACATCGGCAACCACTGTTTTTATTTCTATCCCCATAGAACTTTCTTAAACTTTATATCATTGGAATTACACAGTATGTACTTTTCTATATTCTTTCACTCCAGATGAGATGTATCCCTATTTTTGTGTACATCAGAAGCTCATTATTGATTGATGAGTACTATTCCATTGTATCAATATCTGCAAGTTTCTGTTGATGAACATTTAGGTGATCTTCAGTTTTTAGCAGTTATGAATAAAGCTTCTATAAACATTCTTGTACATTTTTTTTTTGGCCAAATGTTCTCATTTCTCTTGGGTAAGTACCTAGGAGTGAAATTGCTAGGTAGGCGTTTATTTTAAAAAACTACCAGCCACCTTTCAAGTGGTTGTGACATTTTACACTCTTACCAGTAATGTCAAGCATTCCATTTGATATGGACTATGACATCTTTGGCATGATACTATCAGTCTTTTTAATTTTAGCTATTTTGGTGGTTATGTAGTGGTATCTCATTGTGGGTTTTTTTAATAGATAGATAGACATTCACTAATCATTTTAGGGTTTTTTCCCCATAAAGACAAATTTCAAGATGTCAGTATTAAAGCTAAAAGTCTTGTCTAATATTGATCAAAAAGGTGTTTTTTGTCTTTTGTTTTTTACATCTTTATTGGAGTATAATTGCTTTACATTGTTGTGTTAGTTGTTGCTGTATAACAGTGAATCCGCTATATGTATACATATATCCCCATATCCCCTCCATCTTGCGTCTCCCTCCCACCCTCCCTATCCCACCCCTCTATATGGTCACAGAGCACTGAGCTGATCTCCCTGTGCTATGCGGCTGCTTCCCACTAGCTATCTATTTTACATTTGGTAGTGTATTTATGTCCATGCCACTCTCTCACTTCATCCCAGCTTACCCTTCCCCTCCCTGTGTCCTCAAGTCCATTCTCTACATCTGCATCTTTATTCCTGTCCTGCCCCTAGGTTCTTCAGAACCATTTTCTTTTTTTAGATTTCATATATATGTGTTAGCATACGGTATTTGTTTTTCTCTTTCTGAACTTACTTCTCTGTATGACAGACTCTAGATCCATCCACCTCACTACAAATAACATCTTTGGATGGGAAGAACTTTTAAATTTTGACAAAGACTAATTCATCAATTATTTTTTTAATGATTTTGCTTCTTTTGCTCTGCCTAAGAAATCTGCCTGTCCTAATGCCATGGAGATAGTCACCTATGTTTTATTCCATATAGTTTATAATTTAGCTGTCACGTTTAGGTCTATGAATATTTTCAGATTCATAGATCTAGTCTTTCACAGATTTTTTTTTTTTTTATAAATTTACTTATTTATTTTTGGCTGCGTTGGGTCTTCGTTGCTGCACGCGGGCTTTCTCTAGTTGCGGCGAGCGGGGGCTACTCTTCGTTGCGGTGCGTGGGCTTCTCATTGCGGTGGCTTCTCTTGTTGCGGAGCACGGGCTCTAGGCACATGGGCTTCAGTAGTTGTGGGTCGTGGGCTCAGTAGTTGTGGCTCACGGGCTCTAGGGCGCAGGCTCAGTAGCTGTGGCGCACGGGCTTAGTTGCTCCGCGGCATGTGGGATCTTCCCCGACCAGGGCTCGAACCCATGTCCCCTGCATTGGCAGGCAGATTCTTAACCTCTGCGCCACCAGGGAAGTCCCACAGATTATTTTTATATGTAGTTTGAGGTAGGAATGGAAGCTTATTTTTCTTTTCATATGTTTATTCCAGGATTTCTCTGACATTTGAGGTCAGAAAATACTTTGTATAGGAGGCTGTCCTATTCATTGTAGGATGTTTAGCAGCATTCCTGGTCTCTACCCATTAGATGCCAGTAGTGCCCCTACTCCATTGTGACAATCAAAAATGTCTACAGACATTGCCGAATGTTGGGGGTGGGAGACAAAATTGCCCGTGGTTGAGAACGGCTATGTTATACAATTGTTCCAGCATCATCCTTTCACCATTGAATTGTTTTGGCTCCTTTTTTCAAAAATTAATTATTGTATACGTGTGCATTTCTTCCTGGACTATCTATGCTGTTCATATGATTTACTTGTCTTAATTATACCAATATTGCAATACACCAATACTGTAATCTTTATTGTTTTAAAATCAGGTAGTAGAAAGTGCCTCAACTCAGTTTTTCTTTTTCAAGATTTTTTTATATTGAACAATTCTGAAATCTTCCTCCAAAATATTAATTAGTTCTAGTAGAGTTTTTTTAGATTTCTTAGGATTTCTACAAATCCAAAGATGTCATCTGCAACCAAAGGTATATTTACTTCTGGCTTCCCAATTGCATGCCTTTTACTCTTGTTTTGTTGCACTGAATAGGACAACTGGTACAAGTTAAAAAGAAGTGAGGACAGATACCCTTGCTTAGTTCCCAATCTTAGAGGGAAAGCACTCAATATATTATCACTAGGTATAATATTTGCTGTATGTTTTTAGTAAATGCCCTTTATGAGTTTAAGGAAGTTCTCTCCTATTCCCAGTTTTCTGAGAGTTTTTCATTTATGAATAGCTTAGCGTTTTATGGCGCTTTTTTTTTTTTTGCCTTTTATTTCTGAGTCTTTATATTTAGAGCACACTTTTTTAAGATAGCACACGCTTGAGTCTTGTGTTTTTATGTGCAATCTGACTATCCCTGCCTTTAAAGTATTTGGTCCATTTTCATTTCTTTTAATTACTGATTGGTTTCTAATTGTTGGTTTCTAATTGTTTTTGTCCCTTCTTAACTTCCTTCCTTTGGATTAACTGTATACTTTTAGTATCCCATCTTATTTTGCCTATTGACGTTTGAGTTGTATATATCATTAATCTTTTGATAGCTGTTCTAGTAATTACAATATTTATCCTTTATTTACTGTCACCTACTTTAAAATAGTATTGTACCTCTTCAGATGAAATATAAGAACCTTAGAACAGCACATTCTATAATTTTGTTTACCTCTCTCCTATCCTTTGTGTTATTGTTGTCATAGATTTTCCTTCTATGTATATTATAAGCCACACAGAAATGTGATATTTTTGTTTTAAACTCTCAGTTGTCTTTTAAAGAAATCAAGAAATGAAAAAGGTAGGGTTTTTTTTACATTCACCTAAATTGTTGTAATTTCCAGTGCTCTTCATTCCTTTCTGTTGTTTTCTATTTCTTCAACCTGAAAAAACTCTTTCAGCATTTTGTATAGCACAGAACTTCTATCCAAAACTTCTTTCATGGGCTTCCCTGGTGGCGCAGTGGTTGAGAGTCTGCCTGCCGATGCAGGGGACACGGGTTCGTGCCCCGATCCGGGAAGATCCCACATACCACGGAGCGGCTAGGCCCGTGAGCCATGGCTGCTGAGCCTGCGCGTCCGGAGCCTGTGCAACTTTCATTTTTTTACCATATACAGATTTCTGGTTGATATTTTGTTGTTGATTAATTACTTTGAAGATTTCATGCCCTTGTTTTGGGCCTCTATTTTTCCTGATAAGAAATGAGCTATTATTCTTATCATTGTTTCCATGCATTATTGTATCTTTTTACCTCTGGCTGCAGTATTTTTCTCTTTATCTTGGATTTTCAGCAGTTTGACATTTATATGCCTAGTGTGGCTTTCTTTGTATTTACCCTACTTGGGATTCACTGAACTTCTGGGATTCCTAGGCTGGTGTTTTTTGACAAATTTAGGAAACTTTTGGCTGTTATTTCTTAAAATATATTTTTGCTCAGTTTTGCATCTCCTCTCCCACTGAGGCTCCATTTACATATGTGTTATATGTAACTTGATGTGTTACTTGATATTGTTTCACAAGTTACTGTGTCTCTGTACATTTATTAAAATCTTTTATTCTTTCTTTGCTTTAGTTTGGATAATTTCTATTGATTTATGTTTTGTTGGGATGAGTCTATTTGAGTTTTATCCCTAGTCCTAGTGCATAGCACTTACTGTAAGGTGTGGGATTTTCTTCTGTTTAAGTGTGCCCTAATCCACTTTTCACTGGATTTTTAAGGTAGACAATAAGTTCTCTCCACTCTGGATGGGGTGATATTCATCTCCCAGCACTCTGTGGCCTCTTTTTCATCAGTTTATTTCTTAACCTTTTGCACAGTTGCTGTATGCTGCCCCTTGAGGGGTTTTACCCAGTACAAGATCTGCTTATTCAAAAACATGAGCAAAACCCACCTGCCAACTTCTGGGTACTCCTCATACACTCCCCTCTCTTGTTTTCAATCTCTGCTACACAAATTCCAGCCATTTCTGCAGTCCTAAACTCTGATTTCTGTCTCATCAGAGGCAGACCTCTGGTTTCTGCTTGGGTTCAACCTACCTGCACCACAGTCAGGAAAATGCCTCAGGACAGAAAGCTGGGGTAAACAGGGAGCTCATTACATGTGTTTCCCTTCTCTCAAGGGTCACAGTCCTGTACTGCCTGTTTACCAGTTCCTAAAAACAATTACCGTACTTATTTTTCTAGTTTTATGGCTGTTTAGGTCAGGAGATTAAATCCAAAATGAATATCTTAGTCATGGCTGGACATGAAAATGTATCACCTCTTGGGATTTTGGCTGAGATCAAGTGTAGTATCTGTTCTTATTACTTCTATAAGTTTTGAAAAATGAATAAATAAATGAATACTGGCAGAATCAAGAACTATTATTTTAAAAGTATGCTTTGCTAATCATCTTTATCCTTCTGGCAACCCCTTACACAAACCCATCCACCTATCAAGTGTCCCATTCACTAGAAAAATGTTTTTAATTGTACATCAACTAAAATTCAATTTAAAAAGAAAGAAAAATATTTTTACATCCAAATCCCTATTAACATATTAGGATATTTGCATTTTTAAAGCATATTTTAAAGTAGAAAAGCCTTAGAAAATCAAAAGAATAAATATTTACATTTTCATGCATCTCTACTAGCTGATAAAATTAATGAACAAGGTATGTTCCTTTTGATCATCAAATTGCCCCCTCTGATATCAAATATATACTTATCACTACATTTAATCAAATATATACTTGCCACCTTGGTACTACATTTATAGCACAAAAGAACAAGTCTACTCAGCTAACATTCTTTCTAACCTCATTACTTTTTTCTTCAGATCATGGCATTTTCTTTGCTTACATAATTCTCCATGTTCTTTTCTCCTTATTACTGCTCATAACTGACATAGAAGATGGGCAGAGTGACAAGAAATTAAACAATACTTATATTTCATAAGAATATTGACCCTGGGACACCATGGGTTATTATGCCTCCTCAATTTGTATTCATGTACTGTATTCAAACAATCAGGTAAAGGGCACCAGCTATAGGGGAGATAAAGAGGAATCCGAAGATCTTAGTTGCAGTCTTCTGCCTTTTACTAACTAGCTGTGAGCCCATAGGTGATTTCATTTAACATCTTGGTTTCAACATCAGTGAAATGTTAGTGTTAGACTAAAGAATTTTAGTTTCTAACATTTACGGAGAGTACTTTCTATGTTCCACGTACTATGCCAAGAATCTTAAATATTCAATGTTTAATCTTCACCATAATAAATCTTTGAGATTATTTGTCAGGGTTCTCCAGAGAAACACAACCAATAGGATATATATAGATATGTGAGAGGAGATTTTTCATTAGAATTTGCTTGCATGGTTATGGAAGCCAAGAATTTCCACAGTATGCCATCTTCAAGCTAGAGAACCAGGAAAGCTAGTAGTATAATCCAGCCCAAGACCAGAGGCCTGAGAACCAGAGGGGTTGCTGATGTAAGTCCCAGAGTTTAAAGACCCGAGGACCATGAGTTTCAATGTCCAAAGGAAGGAGAATATGGGCATCCCAAATCAATAAAAGAGAGCAAATTAGTCCTTCCTCCTCCTCCTTCTTCTATTCAGGCCCTCAGTGGATTGGGTGATGTTCACCTGCATTGGAGAAGGCAATCTGCTTTACTCAGTCTACTGATTCAAACGCTAATCTCATCCTGAGACACCCTCACAGACATACCCAGAAATAACGACCAACTATCTGAGCATCCCTTAACCCAGTCAAGTTGGCAAATAAAATTAATCATCACAGAAACAGATATTTTTATTATTGTAATCTTATGAATACTTAAAACTGAGGTTCAGCACCACTAAGGATCTCCTCTAAGTGGTAAACAGAAGAGCCGGTTTTGGACTTACCTGTCTGACTCATGGGCCCCCGCTGGTAACCCTCAAATTCCCAGTGAAACAGATTTTTAAACATTCTCCAAAATATTGAATTTTATATCCTGTTGGGAAAAAAGCTTATACACAGACTGGAGAGTCTTATCACTGCTCCTTCTGTTGAGCATAACCCAGGCCTGTACTGTGTTTGCACATTGTCTGTCAAATTTCGTTCCCAAGTAGAAACTTTGTCTAACACAACATTCTGCCTAGAGGTTCACACATTGCTGGCACTTGTTAAGTGTTCATAACAATATGAATGGCATCTGTTTACTAAAAGGCACTTTGCCATTAATGCTTATTTGATGTTAGTTCAAAAATATTTTTAGCAATGCTAAATGTTGAAAATATTCTAATCTTCTTAATATATGTAAAAGACTGTTTATATTAATATTAGCCCACAATAGCCTCAGTTTGGCCTAGTCTGGTTCTCGATAGACTGGACTCCCAGTAAATATTCCTAGCCAAGATCTATTCCAGTTCATTTATTCATTTATTCATTCATTAGTTAGTGAATGTTTAGCGTTTAGTGAATATTTAAGCATATTTTTCACCTACCATTGTGCTAAGTGCTAGACAAATAAAACACATGTAATTTCAACCTTCAGGAATTTATCATCTAGTGCACAGGGGTTTTGCATACAGGTAAGTAAACAGACAATTACAATTTGGTATAATAAGTACTATGGAGTTAGTACAACAGAGGGAGCATCTGAACCAGGATTAGAGATCAGAGAAGTCATCCTACACAAAGTGATATCCCAATAAGACTTGAAATGTTCGCATAAATTAGCCAGGTAAAGAGCAGGTGGAAGAGGATCCCAGAGGGAAGAACTTGTTCAAAGAACTAAAGGTTAGGGAAAGAGAAAGGCATTATTGGAAAAACTGAATATAGCTCAGAATGGTCCAAAGGGGAGTGGTAAAAAATGAGATTGAAATGTAAACAGACATCATTCTAATGGACCTCATAAGCTTTATAACCTCCATGTTAAGCCATGGAACCTTTACCTGAAGACAGTTGAAAAGATATAACTGGTCAAGTGAGATAATCAGATTTGCATCTTGAAAAGGTCACTTTGGCTGCAGTGTAGGAAGTAAATTACAGGGGACAAGGATGGATCAAAGGAGAACAATCAGGGGCCTTTTAAAATGATAGTATCCTTAATTATAGTAAAGGCAGTAGGTGAATTAGAGTCAATTAAGATAAAATTGGCAAGACAAGGTGGGAGTTGTTAGAAGAGAGGTAGTTGGGAAGGAATGGGAATCAAAGACATGCTTGTGTTTTTGGCTTGGAAAACTGGATAGATGTTAATCCTACTCATTGGGAGAGGGAACATGGAGGGAGAAACAGCTTTGAGGTTAGAAAAACTGATTTCAGTCAAGTCTAAAGAGATAGATAGTTTTGTTGTTGTTGTTTAGAATATCTTCTGGGACAATTTCAACTCTGATGTAGTCCTAATCTGTACCACAGATTAGCACCTGTGAACTAGAGTGAAGTTTTATCTTTCTTCATCAATTCAGTCAAAAATGCACTTCAATTACTGGAAGGGTGATGATAGGAAATGGAGATTACTCATCCTGAATAATATTGATTCTTGAAGAAGGTGATGGTGGAACATACCTCACAGGCTGGACCGGATCCTGTAGGGAAAGTACTATTCTGGGCTAGTCAGTAAAATTTTATGTCCAGGCACAAAAAATACAACACTAGTTCTATGGGAAATGATTGAGGGAGAAAGGTCCTAGAGGATTGCAAGCCAATCTCAGCTGATACAGAATTTCTGCAAAAGCTGATACAGCATTTCTGAAAATGTAGCTGCCTTCATAGAAATGGACAAGAGACCTGGTGATATAGTAAATTAAATCAAATGTCCCAATCCAGTAGCTTTCACTGTCCACTGCCATAGGCTTCCCACAAAGACTGGACTTATTCATTGAGTGAAACCATTGGGAACATCCACCAAATTGCCTAACTGCTAAAAACTGAGATTATACTCAAAGAATCCTGTGCTCCCCAGCTGACTACATTTCTCATCCAGACTACTCTACTCAATTACTTTACTTCTCCAGCATCTGCAGACATCTGCATTTGTGACTCCACCACGGAACAGAGCTCAATGACAGTAGCCTAGGCATTTTTCAGGGAAGGTGTTAAAACCATAGCCATAATATTGAACTATTTAATGAAATCCTTAAAAATAAATTAACTGCAGGTATCTTAATGTGTTGATGTAATGGAAGATGTCTGCCAAGAAGGATGGTTTTGGCTAGGAGCAACTGATCTTAGGTCCATCCTTCTGATGATAATTAGGTAATATGTTTGGTTGCCTGTTGTTTATTGAGCCCACTCCTAATTTATGACAATAAAATCATGTTTTCAATTTAAAAGGAAAAGTTTATGTTTCTGTACTCTATAGTGCAGTGGCTAAAGTGGTTTAAAGTTTCTCAGATAAAAGTTAAAGAGAACAATGAAGGATGCCAAAGAGCATCCCTGTTTTATGCTGCTCTGCCTTGTCATCTTTAAAATGATTGCTTTGAATTCTCAAGGTGGTATTATAAGCAATGTAAGGAACATCTTTGTGATTATTTCCTTAGATTAAATTTCTAAAAGTGGGATTATATCCTGGATCAAATAATTTGCTCAATTTACAATTTATTTATATACCAGATTACTTACAAAAAGAACTACCCATTTAACTAACTCCCATGAATAAAACTTCAGAGTGATTATTTCCTCACATCTTCATTAATAATGGATTTTATCTGTATTTTAATCTATACTGATCCAAAAGCCAAAATATATTTCATAGTTTATTATTTTCACTTATCTGATTATTAATGCAGTTTCATATATTTTCATGTTTCTTGGCCATTTGTATTTTTTCTATTAATCACCTTTGTATAACCATTGTTCATTTTTTAACTGGACCATTGACTTGTTTTTCTCATTGTGGGTCTCATTTTTTTCTACTGATTTTTAAATTTGTAATGTTTGTGACATTAATATTTTTTTCATTTTTACTGCCAAGAAATCACCTTTGTTTGATATTAATACCGTTGCCTCCTATTTCTTTCTGACTGTGTTTGTCTGATATATTTGCCATATATATTTATCTATAAATTCCTCTAGCAAACTCTAAAGTTATTCAGTTTTTCTATCCTCCTAAATAAGTCCTTAGTAAATTTTTATCATTTCCCAATGTTTCTTGATTTTGTTAAATAGATTCTTTAAAAGTGCCCACATAAAAATATGTTTTTTTACATTTAGCAGTTCATTGCTATTCTAATATGTGTTATCAATTTCTGAACTCACTGTAGGTCCTTGCACCCTACTCCTTTTCTTTAGGTTCAATTTTAGTAAGTTTTTATGCAAAAATCTATGAGTGGTAAACTTTCTAGAACTCCCTGTTTGAAAACAATGATTTATTTAACCCTTACTGGAATGATTCTTTTAATTGGGTGTGGAATTCTAGCTCAGTTTCCCTCAGCTGTTTGAAGACATTCTTCCTTTGTCTTCTGACAATTTTGCTGCTGATGAGAATTCTACCGTCAAGCCACCTCTTCTTTCTGGTTATCTTGCTCTTGATTTTCCGAAGTTTCACTTTATTTTTCCTGTTCAGTATTTGGAGAGTTTTATGGATTTAATTGTGTCCCCTAAAAAAGATGTGTTGAAGTCCTAATCGCAGTGCCTCAGAATTTGACTTTATTTGGAAAGAGGGTCCTTACAGGGGTAATCAAAATGAGGTCATTGGGAGTGGACTTCAATTCAATATGACTGTTATCCTTCTAAAAGGGGGAAGTTTGCACATAGAGACAGACATACAAAGAAGAGTTAGAGACACAGAGAGAATGCCATGTGAAGGTCAAGGCTGAGATTGGGATGATGCACCTACAAGCCAAGGAACACCAGTATCGCCAGTAAACCAACAGAAGATAGGAGAGAGGCAGAGAACAAATTCTTCCTTATAGCCCTCAGAAGGAATCTATGCTGCTAACACCTTGTTGGACTTCTAGCCTCCAGAGCTGTGAAACAATACATTTCTATTATTTTAAGCCACCCTGTCTGTGGTACTTTGTTACAGCAGCTCTAAGAAATAATACAGTGGGCATTTTCAAATGAAGCTCATGTGTTTCTTTAATTTTAGAATATTCTTAACCATAATATATTTGAATATTTCTTTTCTACTATTCTTTATATCCTCATTTCTGGATTTTTATTAAATTTATATTAGAATATATCAATTAATCAATCTATGTTTTTTAACTTTTCTTTCTATGAGTTTTGGTTGAATTCCTAGGTCATATTCCAATTTGTTAATTCTCCCTTTGACTTTTTCTAGTCTATAGTTTACCCGAATATTGATTTTCTTATTCCAATATTTACATTTTTTATGTTCAAGATTAACTTGCAAGTTAATTAACCCAAAGTTAGCCTTAAGTTAATTTACTTCCTCATTTTTTATTTTGTTGGTTTTCTCAGTATTACTTTTCTTAGTGTGTTTGAATTTTTAATTTGAACTCTTACTTTCTGTGGGAATTTGTTTTTTAACACTGTGCACATTCCTCCTTGCCTAACAGTTTTACAGTTGTCTTAAATCCCACCTTGTCCCAGGGTCCCCTTTCAAGTACCTGATGATATTTAGTCTGAACTAGCAGGTAGATTGGCCCAGGTCCTAGCTTTGATTCTGTGCTTACTTCCATCTCTCAATATACTCTATCTGTAATTCAGGAAATTTTTGGTCACAACTTTTTACAACTTCCTTTCATGGATGATGGAGCACCAACACAGCCCCTATTTTAAGCAGTAAGCCTGACCTTTGTCTCCTGCCTTACATGGAGCACATTTAAACTCTGTTACTCCATCACAGATTTGCCTAATTCTGGTCCCAAAGTCTAGTAGGCTTTTAGTTTACTATTTTTGGTTTTCTCTTGCATTTTCATATGCATAGGTAAATTTTTTGTTCAGCATGTCTTTTCAATGTTTTCACTTTAGAGTTTATCTATCATTGCTATATATTTAGAATGGCAAGTGAGGACTCAAACATGAAATCACAACCCCATCTTGAACAGAAACTCTGGATTACTTTCTAACTTCATATCTTTGTGAGTCATTCCTAGTTAACTTTTTTTAACACTTTTCTACAGCCCAACGCGGAGAATTCTGTTGGTCTGGAATGGCCCACGTGAACTATTCCTAGGCTGTAAATATATTAGGCTTAAATAGTTTTTGACAAAATCAGGCTACGATAGGCCCTTTTTCTTTTCTCCTGGTTGATAAAATATACACATACCAGCAGCAGTAAACAAGAAATATGGATAATGATTTTTCCTTAATTCTGAATGCTGAACTACGATTATTTGCCTTCCATAATGCTGAGTCAAGGTGCTTGGTCCTTAATACCTCAGCATTATGAAAGGGAAATATAGAAGAGAGAGACATATCCAGTTGCAATGATCTTTTAATTTTCATTACACAATGACTCTCCTCATTAGCAAGCCTAGGCTGCGTGTTGCTATAGGATCTAACCGAGATCAATTCTCCTCTTTCCTGGAGTGGAAGAAGTAATGAAGCGAAGATTTGAACTCCTTCCTTGAAGAGTAACAACATTCATTTTCCTCAAAACTTTTTATCATTGTTCCATAATCTTTCACTTCTAATGAAGCTGGCAAGTCTGAGACCATACTGATTTTTTCCCCTTGATGGATGTGCTATTTCTGTCAGTATAGCTTAAGGACTCTTTATTTGTCATTGAACTTCACTAAGATTCTATTCCTAGTTTATGTAGGTATGGTTTATTTATTCCCTTAGACCTTGAGCTGAAAACCTAGTGTATAAGCCCATAGCTCTTAATTAGTCATTCAGTTACTAGGAGCTGTGTGAAGAGTAAACTGGAGAAACTGGTAGCCAAAGTCTAGGTGGGTTATATCTGCCTACCTCTATGGAAATTTGAGTACCTTGCCCTGGGAGCTTTCCACTACTTTTAGGAAAAGAGTACCTAGTATTTAACTGTTCCTCAGCTTTGGTCTCCCTAACTAGTCTTTTACAGATTTTACTAAGTAGCTGCAAATCTCCCACCATTACCACCACCACCACCAAGTATTATTTACAAGCTCTCTTTAGGCTAAATCTTGCCTCCAACTATGTAACATATTCCTGTTTAAAACCCATCTAGGAGTTAAAATTATAGTGTAATGTGATTTTGCCATTAGACCTGCTCCTCTCCTGTTCTGTGGAGAAAGAATGAGTCTCAAATGGGTCATTTCCTTCTTTATCTCCCATGGCTCTCTTTCATCACTGGAACGTCCTCACCCACTTACTGATCCAAACCTTAGAGTCCTCATTTGTCTTCATCCAAATGCATTACATCTGGTGAACTTGTAATATGACTTTGTGGTCATGCCCCTAGTATTCCTAAAGATGAAATTTTATCTCTATTTTTGTTCCTGATATTTGTTACTCACTTCCGTAAATATTAGGCAAAGGCATAAATTATGCAAACATGCCTGACTCTACACCCTGTCCCATAAGTGTAACAATAAAGTGGGCTTTAATTTAGCAGTTTATAATAAAAAGTGAGAACTAGTAGGTAACCAGATGAAGAACAGAGAAGGTATAAAGCATGGTCAAAGACACTGAGGAGGGCTTCTAGAAGTTTGGTTTGGCTAAAACATAACTTACATCTAAGGGAGCCATATTTACTTCTTAGATTCTTATCAGAAGATTTCACAGGTAAAAATTATAAATATTGATAGAATAATAAAGTTTATTGCTCCTTGTATTATCATAGGACAATGTATTTGACAAAGTAGAACCTATTCTGTACGATTAAAAAAGCAAAGAAGTAGGATTCATAGGACCTTTTTTCTTTTTCTTCTTTTTTTTTAAACTAGAAACAGCTGCTGCTAACTAGCTATATGTACTTGTATATGGCTTCTCTCATCTCTGGGGTTCAGTTACTGCAAGTATCAAATAAGAGAGTGAGATTATCTGTTCTCTAGGGTTACTCCATGCTGTACTTATTTATCCACAAATGGTAAAAAGATGACTTCTCTGTAGGTGAAGTTGCCTACCTATGGAAAATACATTTTGATCTCTACCTAGCTACTTTCTTCAGAGTTTTGGTGTCTGTGACATCACAATCAACAATCATGAAAATAATTGGGAAGCCTTAACTGAACACATTCAAGACTCTTCAAGCAGAACCTAGAAGAAAAGATTTCAAAATTTCATTCAGATGAAATGTTTATCTTTTTTATAATTTCTGTTTGAATGGATTTTAAAGCAGAACCATATTTTATTCAAAAATAGAGTCAAGATAGTCATGATTAATATTGTTCTGGGAACAGTTTATTATAACATAGTTTAAGTTCAGAAAGCGCCTTCTGAAGGCTCTTTCAAATTTCACCTATCTGTGAAGTGAAGGGCATTTTATGCAAGCACAAAGTGGAAAAAATTATAAACAGCTATGGTTATTAATAGGAAGGCAGGTGATATTGATTCAAAGAAAACATTAAAGATTCTCACTTCAGGGCTTCCCTGGTGGTGCAGTGGTTGGGAGTCCGCCTGCCAATGCAGGGGACATGGGTTCGAGCCCTGGTCGGGAAAGATCCCACGTGCCACGGAGCAACTAGGCCCGTGTGCCACAGCTACTGAGCCTGCGCTCTAGAGCCCGTGAGCCACAACGGCTGAGCCCCCATGCCACGACTACTAGAGCCCGTGCTCCGCAACAAGAGAGGCCGCCGCAATGAGGAGCCACGCACCGCAACGAAGAGTGGTCCCCGTTCACCGCAACTAGCGAAAGCCCACGCGCAGCAACAAAGACCCAACACAGCCAAAAATAGAATAAATAAATTTATAAAGAAAAATAAATTAAAAAAATAAAGTTTCTCCCTTGGAAGTAATTTCACAATTATGTACTATGGATTAATCTATTCTGGAAACTACTATATGAGACTAATGCAAATTTTGCTGAGCTTTATAATTATGAACTATTTAAGGTGAAAAATTATCAGCCTAATCACATTATCGATACACAAGAACTCATGGTTAGATATTCTTGCCTCTGAATTTCTCTGCCATCACAGACTGTTGCTATATGCCATCCTCCAAGCAATGGAGCTTGGTAGAGGGAAATAGCCATGTTATTTGACATTTTGCTCTTTCTCAATATCTAATATATAATGAATACTCAATAAATATTGATCGATAATGTCTTTAATGAGAATTCAGATTAAAACAAATGTTTTATTACGAATAATCTTTAAGCACAATGCAGTAACTAGGATTATCTCAACATAATATCACATAAATCACAAACTGGGCAAATTTGGGCAATTGGCTCACATCACTTATCATTTTCAATATTATTATGAAGTTTCCTTAGATAACAATAGAGCAGGCCTTTGGTACAGTATAATTTTCTCTGACATCTTATAATTCATTTATGCAATGCAGAAGTAAAAATATTTTCAAGTTTTTAGACGATGACTTCTTTGGCCAGGGATGTGACTTTGAACAGCAGGGAGAACAAATTTCTCCCCATAATGCTCTTCTTTTGTAAGACACTCCTTTTTGCAACAGTATGAACTACCTAGTTCTCAAAATCAATTATGAATACGAATAACCTAGGAATGTTGAAAAAATATTCAGTTCCTGAATCTGACCCAAAGAGATTCTAATTAAGTAGGAAATAATGCAGGTTGCCCTGAGCACCTCATAGGACTATAGGATAGCAGATAGGAAAGATTTATTTTTAATTTGAATTTTTTTCATGGAGTTTAAAGTATTATCTTAATAATTAATACCTCTCAAGAAACTGTATATGAAAACATTCCTTTGAATACATTTTTTCTAATTATAAGAGTATTATATATTAATTATACAGAAAATTTAGAAAATAATGGAAGGTATAAATAAGAATCTAAAATTTGCCCATATTCCACTGTGGAGAACAACAGCCATTAATTTTTTTTTCTTTTTGGGAGATTTTAAATTGTTGCATAAAAACCCTAAGAAAATTTCAATAATCATATTTATTTAGATAAGTAAATTTTCACAAACACAAATGTGTAACCAGCTTCCAGCTCCCAGATCAAGAAATAGTTTATTACCAGTAACTCAGCATCCTCTCCATTTCATGCTCCCTTTTAGTCACAGCCCTCCACCAAAGAGAAATACTATTATCCTGATTTCTAATACCATAAGTGAGTTTTGTCTGCTTTTCATTTATAAAACATCTTCTTTCTCTCATCATTAAGAAAACAGAGATTTGTTAAATTTATACATATCATTATGTATAGTTATAGCTTATTCATTCTCATAGCTGTGAATATACCACCAGTTTGGGGCAATTATGAAAAATTCTAGTATGAACATTCCTATACACGTTTTGTGGTAAACATATATTTGCACTTATGTTAGATATTTACTTAGGAGTAGAATTGCTGAGTCATAAGATATGTATAGAACATACATACAGTTTCATTTATACTGCCAAATGGTTTTTCAAAGTGGTGGTACCAATTTACACTCCTACTAGCAGAGCATGAGACTTTTAGTTGCTCCACATCTTCACCAAAACTTGGTATTTTCTTTCTTTTTCACTTCAGCAATTTTGGTGGATAAAGTGTTGTCATATTGTGGTTTTACTTTATATTTTCCTTGTGACTAATGAAGTTCAGCTCCTATCATTGACATTTTGATGCATTTCTTCCCAGTGTTTTTTTGTGTGTCCGAATATGTGCATATATTTTAAAATTAAGATTATATTGCATATACAGTTATGTGAACACCTAAAATTACAGCATGAGAATTTTCCAAGTTCGTAAATATTCTTCAGAAATACTACCTTTAGAATATCATTCTGACTTATCTCATTAAAAATAATTAAATGATTCTCTAATATCTGGATAAAATTAGACTAGAAAAAATTATATCTGAGGTTTAATTTGAACAACTGATTTCACTAGTTTGGTTTCTAGATCTCTTTTTCCCTTGTCTGAGTGATAGACCTTAAATTGATCTATGATTATTTTATCACACTATGAGAAGCAGTGGAGTGGACCTATAGTGGTCAAGTCAAACGAGGATGATGGCACATTCCCTGGCTACGTTGGGAGGGTTTTGGCAGATCAGTTTTCGGTCATTTGAATCCAAAAACAGTTTGTACTATGTGAGGCAAGGCATTATGATAAATTAGGAACTATTTTTATAATTTTAGCACAACATCTTGTAAATATGAGTCTCTCAATCAATATTTGCTCGAAGGCTGCAGGTGGCCATCCACAAGTAAAGTCTAACCTGTGATGTTCTGTTGTTGCAGTGTTCAAAATTCCAGGCTCTGTACAGATTCCATGAAGATTAATTCCACTTCTAATCATTGTAAAGAAGAGAAATTTAGAGTTGATCATAAATTTGCCCCATTAGAATAGACATAAAAGATTCCAATTTTTTAAAAATAAGAATAAGAATAAGAATATTGCTATTAGCCAGAGGTTAGTTTTAACTTGTAAATATTCACCCAATAAATGGTAGCCTTATAAACTTATAAACTCCTTCATAGCACTGATTTAGTGAACTCATTTTTTCGGGGCAGTTCTTAGCATCAGATTCTCAGTAATATTCTGGTATGTTGGAATATAGTTTAATTTATTCATCCTAGTTAGCCACAGCTGACTCAGTAACCAGGTGCAGCAGCTATGTATACGTTAGAATAACGTAACAGAGATAATTTCTTGGTTGGCGGGGGTAGAGGGTGGGGTGGGGGGGCGGTCTTTCAAAAGGAGATTTTAAAGGAAAAGAGTTCATTATATTCATTCAGTATAAACATGTTCTATGAACTTCACAAAGTAGGTTAAATGATAAACATTTCATTTAATTGGAAAAGGAATTAATGGCTTAATTCTGTCACTAGTTAGGCTCTAAAATGTGAGCATTAAAAAAATTGACTTGAGCTCTCCTGAGAACCTACTTAAGGAGGAAAAGTTTTGATTCAGCAGATATTTCAAAACCTCATGGCTTGTATTCCTTAAACCTCCCTTTATGTGGTTTCTACAGTTACACCTAATACACTGTACTTCCTTACATTCAGTAATAACCTGCATTTCACAGATAGAGAGCACTGCTAGCTTTTCCTTTTCTCCTCTTTATTTGTAGACTTTTATGTAGTTTTGGTTTAACTCATCTACTGATACATTATATACATCTAAGCCACTTTGTGCTGAGGTGTTGGGAGGTCCACACAGTGGCATTTCCAGAGCTAATGACATGTGTTATATGTCAAGTCACCCAGAACTCACAACCAAAAAGATAAGATTACCAGACCAAAATCCCAAATACAGACATTTCTGAATTCATGGCAAAGATCACATTTACAATCTTGCTTATTCCAACCCTTACAAAAACGAATGCAGTAGGACGTGGATTGCCATGGTGATGGAGAACAGAAAAGAGTATAGCCCAGTGTTTCTTAAAATATCATTCAAGAATTTCCTGCATCAGAAGCACCTAGAATGCTTACTAGAAAATGCCACACCTAGACCCTCAGAACCAAAATCTCTGGGGATTAAGCCAGTAAACTTTGATTTCTATCAAGTTCCCTGGCTGATTCTTATTCATGATAAAGCTTGAGCATCTCTGCTATAACATTATAACAATATTTATTAGCGTTAACTCTGTGAAGCTGCGCTTCAGACAGCACCTGGCCTGCTAGCATAATAAGCAGGGGGCATCATGAACACAGGTCAGGAAATTCTCCTGTAACATTCTTCAAGCCAAGCTGTTCTCTGTCATCACACCTCTACCCAGAAGCCATGGGGAGATTATGAGTACTAACAGCAGGTCCTGATGGTAGGAGCAGTGGATTCCAGTTGGCAAGTCACAGACTCCTTTATGGCACAGATTTCCCTTTGAAAGTGCACACGGAGGCATATGCACATATGAGCATATGAGGCACCATTAAGCAGTGAAAAATAACGTGAAATTAGGAGACCTGACTTTAAATCCTAGCTCCAGTAGTACTATTAGTTAGATGATACCTTACTCTGTCCAGTCCTGAGGCTTTCCTATGTGGTCTTGGGGAAATTGTTTAAATTTAAACCTCAGTTTCCTCACCAGATAATTACTTCACAGGTGTGAGGACTAAATGAGCGCCAAACACAATTTCAGAGACGTAAGTAGGTATTCAACCAAGTTACTCAGTAATTCTTTACATAGACACATGTGTGTGAAAAGTGTGTAAATTATAAAGAGCTACACAGAAGGATGCAAGGATGTAGTACTGTTAGAATGAGCATGGATGTGTGACAACCTGTGTTAGAATTCCAATTCCATCACATACCATCCATGTGATGTTGGGCAATTTACTTAATCTCTCTATGCCTCAGTTACCTCATTTATAAAGTGGGGATAATAGTATCCATCTCATAGGCCCTTGTAAAAATTAATAAGAGAATACATTTAAATCCCTTAGCACAGAGTCTGATACATTGTAAGCACTAAGCAAATGTTCACTATTATTATGTTACTAGTGTAAGATGTTAATAGCAATGGCCGTATATTATATAATAATTTTCATAATTGATCTCCATGATAACTTTGTCAAGCAGGCTGGTAGGTCTTGTTTTCCTCATGTTACAGATGAGGACACAAGATATAGGGTCTAAGAACACTGACCTTCATCACACGACTAATAAATGGCAATCAAGGTATGAACCTAGGTCAGCATGAAGTTTGCTCAAATTATTTAGATATTTATTCCAGCCTTCCATTTCACTTTGTCTAAACCTAGTTTAGGACAGTAAAACAAATTTGTTTGGAATTTACTTACAGAAAAGTGTTTTTCATAAGGGTTACAATCAAAAAATTCTTAAGACTGGACAGAGTAAAGAATCATCTCCCTAATTTGTTTTGAAGACATTTAAACAGTATCTCCATTGTCATAGATCCTGGAATTTTCTACTAAAAAATGTATTTATGTCTATATTGATGACTTCTAATAATCAAAGACCATCTATAAAACTACGGTTAACAGGTTGTCATGGCACTTATGGTTCCCTCATAGAATTCTCTTTTGAATTCTGCCCCTCCTCTCCAGTTCCAATGCCCCTTACCTGGTTTAGCACCTCATTGTCACCCCCATAATTAGCATAGTAATCCCCTATTTAGTCTTCCTACTCTGGTCAATCCTCACACTGCTTCCAGAAATATTCTAAAATTAAATCTTATTGTGTAACTCCTTGGCTTAAAAATCTTCATTGCTTACTGCGTCTGTTTGAAAAAATATCCTGTTATATTAGCTGGCCATTAAGACTCTCACAACCCAACTTCCTTTCCAGTCTTGTATTACCCTCTCCCCACTGCAGCCACACTGAATGTTCCAGGAGATTTCACTTGCTGCTTCCTCTGACTGAAATGTCCTTCACCCGCCAGACCCCTTCACCTGGAAAACTCCTACTTCTCTGTCAATTCTCAGCTCAAATAGAAACTTCTTTGTAAGGCCTTCCCACAGAACTTGGTTACACATGGTGAAATATAAAATGCATCATGTTGTTTCTGAATATGTGGTGATTCTTTCCTCTTATGCCCTGAGGCTTTCTTTTATAGATTCAATCCTCAGTAGCCACTGATGGCTGTGCCTGGCACATGGTAGATTCTCAATTCATATTTAATATACAAATGATTAGACAGTAAGAGCTAGTTTGAGCAGGGCCTTGTGAGAATGGATCCCAGGATTGGAGAAAGAGATAGTCAGGGAGGCTGGAGAGGGAAGGCAGGAAATAAATCAACTTTTTTTTGCTGGAGTTCTTCCTGGGGCTGATGGTTGCTGAAGACACTCCCTCAGGCTTCACATAAATCTTTTTGAACTCTGGTTACCTGTTTACCATTTCCTACCCAGGTAGGTTTGAGCTACAACTGTCTGTTGATATCCCCCTGAACCAGATAAGTAGCAAAGTTAATAGATAAGAAACAATTCTTTGGAGTTGGCACAGAGGATAATATTGCCAGATCTAGCAAACAAAAATGTAGGATGCCCAACTAATTTGAATTTCATTGATAAACAATGAATACATTTTAGATACTTATATCCTGTATTTTATCTGGCAACTCTAAAACAGGGCCATCAATTGCATTTAACAGTGATGAGTATTTTATTGAATTTATAAATGTTTCACTTCTCTCCAAAAAAGATGTAACACATAAGATAGATTAGTAAATTAGAAATAGAAAACTAGGAGTGAGTAAAATCTATAATTAATATAATTGAGCTTTAAATTTTGCCCTAAGCTTTCTGAAACAGTGCAACAAGTCATGATAAATTGCATGTGTTTTAGGATTAAAAAAGACCATTCTTTAAAGTGGAAAAGTATTATTATCATAAAGAAGAAATGTGGTGTAATAGACTGTACTTTTAGTAAAAGAGTTTGTATTCAAGTCCTTAACAAGTCACAACAGCATTCTGGGCCTCATTTCAGAGTTCATCTGTAAACTGGGATAATTATTGTCTGTTCCAGTTATCTACCTATGGCCGTGTAACAAGTTTCCCTATAACTTAGTGACTTAAAACAACCACCACTTTATTTTAGCTTATGATTCCTGGATCAGGAAATCGAGCAGGTAATGTGTCTGCTCCATGCAGCATTGACTGAGATCACTCCATGTTATTCAGCTAGCATATGAGCTGTTCTGAAGGTCCAAGATGCCTTCACTCTCATATCTTTGCCTTTGCTAGATTGTGTGGAAGGCCAGGCTCAACTGGGACTGTGGCCCAATGTACCTACATGTAGTCTCTCCAGTATGACAGTCTCAAGTACAATAATTAGACTTCTAACAAGGCAGCTCAGAGCTCTTGGAGAGTTTGTTCTAAGAGACAGGAAGTTGAAATTGCTAATCTCTTAAGACTTGGGCCCAGAAATGGATTCAGTGATACTCCTCCATATTCTCCTGGTTATACGGTTTCAGGGCCAACCCAGATCCATGAACAGGTGACACAGACCCAACCTGTCAATAGGATGATGGTCCAAAAAATGGTGGCCATCTTCCACTCTGACTCTTCACCAGGTTCATGGGAAGATGGAGTGGGATGATGTATGTACAAGTACAGATAATGTAAATGGCCTATTAGGATCTAGGGTGCCAGTCCTATCAAAATCTCCCGTAACTATGGCCTCTACCTAATCCCTGCCGCGGACAATCCTTTAAGCCAAGGGAAAGGCATACATGGTATATGTAAATCATATGATTGGGATCCTCACAGGTACTCCTTGGGAAAACAAAAGAACCTTGAATGTTAAAAGCAGCTGATAGATAAGACACTTATTTCCAGTGGAACTTATTTCTAGGACACTGATCTCTGCCTTAGGTCATTGGACCAGTATAACCAATGGTCATCTGGGTGAAAAAGAGCAGAGGAATGCAAAGTGGGGAAGGAGCGCCCAAAAGAAAACAGCTGTTTCTCAAATTTCTTTAGGGGTTAATTCTGAATAGCTTCTTCCTTTTCCACGAGTCCTTGTGATGACCTTAAAGGACACCTGACCTCACATGATTGTATTTGCAGAAGAAGGACTTACCCAAATACAGAGTGCTTAGTCTTTTCTCCTTTTCTTTATTTTTGCTGAACTGTCAATAAATTCCCAAGTGTTTGAGCTAAGCAACAATGGGAATAATTTCCATTTCTACTTCCCTCAGCCTGAAAGAAGGGAATCTCTTTCCAATCCCAGGAACTTGGTTAGCAAAATTAAGAAGCATCAGGAACCACCAGTTTCTCTGGCCTTTTATACTTTTTTAAAAAGAAAAGCAAATCACCAAATATGATTTTTGTTTATTTCTTTTGCAACAAGAAGTATTTCCCCCAAGCTTCTGAGATGTTATTTCTAGGCTTGTTCTGTCAGTATCTGAAGAACACTTCACAGAGATGGGATAGCTTTTGGGTGCATGGGGAGAAAATTAGCAGTATTCAGACCCTCAGAGAACACTGCGGCAGCCATGGAGCCTGAGAATATGGCTCATATTTTTTATCATTATCAAGAGACCCTGATGGTAGATGTTTCAATGACAAATCCAGTAGTTGCATTTCTAAATTAAAGATCCTGAGGCTACTTTGCAGTATCTGAATTTAAATAGATAGATAGATACATAGATAGATATTAAAATAGCTAACACTATTAAATGTTTTATGAAAACTCAGTTATATGAAGGCATAGCAGAGGCTAAATACTGGTCCCACGGTGGTGAGAGGATAAGGAAATAAGGGGCCCATCGACCCCAAAAGTGCCTTGGTGCTGGAGACATAAAGTTACACAAGATTGGCATAGACAGTAACAATAATCCCAGGAGATGTTATTATACTAGAAATTTCAAATGCTCTCAAAGATTTTTTCACAATTAAAATATTTAATTGTTTTTATTATAAAATTATTTTGTAATTTTGTCTTCAAATATCAAATAATAAAGAAAGTAGCCCAAGAGAGTTCCCCTTCATCTCCACACACTCTCCTCCCCACCCCTGTAGTGCACACAGACACCTCCTATAATCCCAATCCCTAGAGGTATCCACTGTTAAAAGTTTTAACATAGCCTGGACTTCTATGCACAAATAAATATTTTAAGTTAGTGTGTTCATACTTTATACAATGTTCCATAATATGATTTTAAATCAATATGTTATAGCCATCTTTCCACTTAAACACATAATAAAAATCATCTCGTCTTTTATAATGATTACATAAAAATTAATTTCCCAAAGTCCACTTTAAACAAGACCCTACTGAGTTTAGGTGGTTTCCAAAAGTTTTCTATTTCAAAGAGTGCTACAATGAACATCCTTGAATTTATATCATGGTAACCTTTAATGAGTATATACGTATGGTAAATTTCTTGCAATGAAATTTGGGGCCAAAACATTTGCACATTTTGTAATGTAATACATTTTTCTAGGTTGCTTTCTAGAAGACTACAACATTGCTCACTCCCACTAAGAACCTATAAACATTCCTAGGGAGATTTTTGTGCTGCCACTGGCTGCTTCATCAGAAGAAAAATTTGTTTCTGCCATTTAATGACTATTGAGAAAGTGATGACTTCTCCAGAAGCCAAAGAATCAATGGATGAGAAACAATGGGACTCAAAGGCTGGTTTAAAACCCCATAGTGGCTGGATAGCTTTCTTCAAATCTGGTGCCATGTAAGACGTTTGATTGTTTGAAAAGTATATATCCTCATAGTCTTCACTGAAAGCTGTTCAAGTGCCCTCTCAGCTGCTTGATGGGATGTATTTGAGTTATTTTCTTTTTTCCTTCCATACAGAATGCACTGAGAGTTCAGTATGATAGGTGAAGCACTGGGCAGGAAGTTATGGTACATGGAGCTGATACTGGCTGTGCCACCAAGTAGTTCGTGAAGTACACAGTAGGGAAATTGATCTGTCAGGGCAAATCACAGCTCGGGCTAGACATGGCTATTTAAAGTGAGTCAAGCATAACAGTTGAAGCCATTGGTTGTGGTTAGATGGGATATGAGGCAGAAATGCTGGTTTGTATCAGCAGACATCAAAATTGAGTGAGAAAATGAGAAAAACATACTTCAAAGCAAGCAGAGCAAGAGGTCAGGTGGAGAAAGTGCTTTACAGAGAAGTAGTCCAGACTCTGAATACTGCCCTAGAAAAATATAACTTAGACTTAGTTGAAGGTCCTCTGAATTGTAATCTATTCAGCAAAGATGTAAACACACACGAAATGCAAATATACATCCGTGTGTGTGTACATATATGTATACATATGTGTATATGTGTGTATTTGTGTGTTTGTGTGTGTGTGTGTATTTAAGGATATAGCAATAATCAGACAAAGTCTTTCTCTTATAAAACTAGTATTTCAGTTAAGGGGACTAAGGATTTTGATCACCAATTTTAATGTGTGTTGGGAGGAATGTAGGACTTCCCACACTATCAGCAATTCTCAGACACCAGCTGGGTGCCCTGCCATTTAACTCAATTCCGACACTATCTACCTGAAGACAGCACCAGATTAAAAATGTTAAGGGCTCAGTCTCACAAGACTGCCCTCCACTTCAAATGCCAATTGCGAGTCCATGTTGTCACCTGTGCTTCTGATTGACTGGCTATAGATTCCAATGACACCTTGCTCGGGTTCAATTAATATGCTTGAGCAGCTCATAGAACTCAGAGAAACATATTACTTACTAGAACACTGGTTTATTACAAAAGGATATGACCCAGGAACAGCCAGATGGGAAAGATGTGTAGGGCAAGGTATGGGGAGGGGGTGCTGAGCTCCCTGCCCTCTCCAAGGCCACTATCCCTGAATCTCCATGTGTTCATCAACCCAGAAGCTCTCTGAACTCTGTCCTTTGGTATTTTTATGGAGGTTTCATTACATAGACATGATTGATTAAGTCATTGGCAATTGGCAGTTGAACCCACTCATCAGTCCCTCTCCCCTCCCTGAAGGTCTGGGGTGAGGGGAGACTGAAAGTTCCAACCCTCTAATCACCTGGTTGGCTCAACTGGCAACCAGTTCCCATACTTCAGTGCATCCAGAAGTCGCCTCATTAACATAATAAAAGACACCTGTATCACTCTCCTCACTGGAAATTCCAGTGGTTTTAGGAGCTCTGAATTAGAAACTGGAACAAAATCCAAATAAACTATTTCAAAGAGAATAATGAGAGGTATATTTGTTAATGACTTTTGAGCAAATGCTTGAAGGAAGTGAGAAAATGAGCGTTATAGATAACTGGAGGAAGAACCTTCTGTGTACAGATTGCCAAGGTTGAAGTGAGAAAATGAGTGTTATAGATAACTGGAGGAAGGTTGAAGTATGCTTGGGGTAGTGGAGGAGCAGCAGGGAGGCCAGTGTGCCTGAGCCAACTGACAACCAAAGGAAATGTAAGAGAAGACAAGATCAGAGAGGCTACTATGGCAGACCATGTAGTGTTGCAGACATGGGGACTCAGACTGAGCGGAATAGTGCTTTAAAAGAGTTATTCTGGCTGCTGTGGAAAAGAGTCTGCAGAGGGGGAGGGTGGAAGCAAGGCCAGTCAGGTACATGTCCAGGTGAAAGAACAGAGTGGAAACTGGAGAGGTAGGAGGAAGTAGTTTGCCTACTTCAAAGGTAGAGTAGGCAGGATTTGCTGATGGATTGGATTTGGAATATGACAGAAAGAGCATAGTCAAGGGTGATTCAAGGTTTTTGGCCTGAACAACTAGAAGAATGGTAAAGCTGTGGAAAGAACAGATTTAGAGGGAAGTGGGAAACAAGAGTTTGACTTGGGGGACTATTAGGTTTGAAATGTTTATTAGGCATTTAAGCAGAAATGTCAAGTAAGCAGTTGGAAATGCAAGTCTGGAGTTCATGGGCAAGAACAGGGCTGGAGACAAAAGTATTGAATCATCAATGTAAAGATGTCATGGGACTGAATGTGATCATCCAGAGAATGAATGGAGATAAAGACAGGGCCCAAGGACTGAGCCCCAGTGCACACCCATGTTCAGCTGAGAAGAAACCAGCCATGGAGAGGAAGAAAGAGCAGTGAGGTGGAAGGAAACCAAAAGAGAGTGGTGTCCCAGTGTTCTGAGATGTGAGGGTGACAATCTGTATCAGATGCTGCCAACAGGTCGAGTAAGATGGTGACTGAGAATTGACCATTAGATTTGATGGCATAAAGGCCATCATCGACCTTTACAAAGCACTTTTCATGATGCAGGATAGTCAAAAGGCCTTATAGATTAGATTCCTGAGAAATTAGAAATGGAGAAGTAAAAATATCTAGAATAATCAAATCTCTTAAAGAGTTAAGCTGTGAAGGAACAGGGAAAAGATTGATCGCTGGAGGAGAATGAGGAGTCAGGAGTGTGTCGTTTTAAGGTGGGCGATATCCATGTTTTTAGGCTAATGGAAATGAGCAGTAAAGTAGGGACAGTTTATAATGTATGAGAGAGATGGGAAAATCGCAGGCATGAAGTTTTTGAGGAGACAAGAGAGAATGGGATCCAGTTCACAAGGGGAAGAGTTGGCCTCAGGAGCAGAACTTTTGTCTTTTGAAACAAAAGGAAAGTAAAGCATTCAGGCACAGATGCAAGTAGATTAACAGATGAGGTGGTAGGAGAGTGTGGAAATTATCTTCTTGGTTTTTCCTACTTACCCAGTGAAATAAAAAATTGAAGTAGTCAACTGAGGGTGAGTTAAGGTAAAGAGGCATTGTGGATCAGAAGCATGAGACACTAGACTGACTAAGGAAATAAAGGATTGCGGGACAGCACAAAAGACCTACTTGCGATTTGTGGTCCTGAATTTAAGATGAGGCCAGCAATGTGTAGCAGGTATCAAAATAGTCAAAGATTGGATTTAATCAGAATTGGGCTTTTGCCAGGTGACTGTGACAGAGGGAAAGAAGAACAAAGGAGTTGAAGACATGATCTTTATGATTATAGTTATAATCACAATAGTTAAAATTTATTCATCTCTATGATGTACAAGACACCATGCTTACTGCTCTACAGAATTTATCAATAACCTTTGCAACGTATCTTAACGGTAGGTATTGTTATCCCCATCTTACGGGTGAGGAAATTAAGGCACAGGGATATTCAGTGATCTACAAAAGCTACATATGTCTGGTATGTATCTGAGCTGGGATTCAATGATATTTTGAATATCTTAAATTGATGATAATGACTTCAGTGTTATTAATTTTAATTTCCCAACCACGGCTCATTGGAAAAGTAACAGGGAAAAAAGAAAGCATGACTGCTGAAGTTTGCTTTGGAAAACACCCTACACACATACTCCCAACCAACCAATATTGGGCTGCCTTGATGTACTAACTGAAATACTTGGAAAACTTTTCTGTTTGCAAAGACTTTTGAGAGAATGGGGGGATAATGGAAAGAGAGATCAAGTTCTTTGAACTGAGCTAAGTCCAAGGAATTGATTCTAAGAGCTTTGAAACTTTTTGAAACATCCTTCAATTTCAAAGTTTATTTACTTCTTTCTGTTACTCATCATGGGGGCTTGGTTTCACCTTTTGCACTCAGGACTCTCTTGTTTGAGAAATAATGGGCCTTTGGAAATAAAAGAGCAAGATCCTGAACTCAAACGAACACTGAGGAGTGACATTACTCTGCATGATAAATAAAAGGCCCTCTTCATTGAGTGTCATTTCTGGAACCCAAAAATGTATCCAGGTTTAGGGGCCCTGGACTAAAGAACAGAGAGTTCGTGTTCAAAATCAATCCTAAATGAGGAAGAGGAGTGGGCCCCTCTAATATGGCATTAGCCAAGGGAAATGGGAACCTGGCCAGCTGGAAATAGCAGTATCTACCCCCCAGTTGTGTTTTCCATCTTCTACGTTATAAGCCCTTTCTGTTAACCTCACACCTTCTATAAATTTTTTTAAAAACCACAGGCTGGTCTTACAAGTTTGGGGGATTTCAGATGGGACCTATGTTCACACATTGGACAAAGGGCTATGTGACTTGCTACAGAAGCCTGAAGAATAGTTATGAGAAAGCAAGAAACCCAAAGAAGTCATCCAGGTAATGGGGGACCTATAAGTACACCCTGGGAAGTCTCAGAATGGGGAAGTAAGGACAAACAGGACTTCCTGCAAATCAAGTGCTGCAAAGAACCTCCACTACTCTTACTAAAAGAGAATCCTGAAGGCTGGAGAACTTGGGGACAGCTGAGGTACAGAACTGTTTGGTTGTCTCTACCACACAGTTTTAAGAATACTTGTAAATATTCATGTTCCTTCTTTACAAATAATATAAATACAAGCTGTACTAATGTTAGGTGCCTAGAATTCATGATTCTAGTTGCTGGCTCACAATACCACTCAAGAGACCCAAAGTGACATTAATTCTTAAGGTGCAAAAGAGAAAAAAAGAGGATCCTGCTAAATAGTTATTAATAAACTCTTTTCTCAGAACCCATGTCATAAACTTAGCTTTTTAATCATGATAAATTTATGCAGAAACACATTCTTCTCACATCCCTTATACAAATATGGTTCAACTTCTTCCCCCCCTCACTGAAGTCACAGAAGTAAAGTCCTGAGAGCCTCCTTTATCACTCTTCCTTCTTTTGTTTTACTGGAAAAACTTCATGGCAAAACCTTATTTTTACAAAACTCAGAAAACATGGAAATATAATGTAAAAGAACATAAACTCACAGTATCACAGAGAAGACACTGCTAACATTTCAGGGGCGTTTAATTCAATACAAAAATCAAAAATACCACAAAAATCTCTCCTTACCTTCATTAGCTGAATATAATATGCTTCTCAAAAAATGTTAGATATTCAATTAACAGGAGCCATATTCCAGTACTCTAAATACAAAAAAAAATAAAAGAAGTTCTCAGCCCGTCAAAACCTTCCAAGTAATTTCCTCAAATGTCATTAAAATACTCTTAAACATGAATGTAACAATCCACCAAGAATTTCTGCATAATATAAAGCATATAAAACACCAATCACCTAATTAAACTCTCAATGAACTCATTGGTAAGTATGTTTACATGCAGTACACATGGAGACTGTACATTAGCAAACACAAATTACATTTTCCCTCTATACTACAGGAAATATGTACTATAACACAAATGATAAAATAATGAGTTAGATAATAAAAATAAGATCTGAGTTGGACCTGGGCTGGTAGTCCCCTTAGGTGCCTTACAGAAGTGATCTCTGGTAGTGCTGAATGTCTATACCAGCAGGGAGGTGGGGAAAATGGTAGTGATAATGCACGGCTTGTTTACACGCCTGTAGGAAACAGGTACGATGAGCCTGCAGCGATCTGTACACCCTCTTGCCAGGACTCAGGGGCAACTGAAGAGTCTTCCCTAAACAGTACTTGCAAATCCCTTATAGTTTTGTTTATAATTTAGATAATGAATTTGGATACTGAATTTGTTAGTTAATCTGGGGTAATTTTTTGTACAAGTGATTACAATGAATGTTCATACAGTAAGAGTCAGATAGCAAGGAATTTTATATATATATAAATATATAGTATGTGTACACACACACCATATATATATAAATATTTAATGGATAGATATATGCATTCTGCTATTATTAACATTATGACAGAAACCACTTTTTCATTAATATTTACTCATACATTTTCCATGCTTTAGTATCCAAATCACTATTTTTAAAGAATAATAGTGTTCCATCATATCCAAATTAATAAATTATCATTTATTGTTGGCCACTTAAGTTGTTTCCGTTTTCCATTATTACAAGCAATGCTTCATATATAAATCTTAGTGTAAATTGTGATTATTTCTAAGTTATTGAAAGTGGAAATACTAAGTCACCAGGTATAAACATTTTTGAAGATCTTGATCCATATTACCAAACCATCCTCCAGAAAAGTTGTACTAATACTGTAAGAAAGTATTCATTTAAAACGTCTCTCAATACTGAGCATTTTCTTTAAAAAAAAACTGCGAACCTGATAAGTGCAATGATGCTCTTACATTCAAGTAACCACTTCTTTCATTGCTACTTTTGCTAACTTTTTATTTGTTTATCATTTATATTTATTGACCATTTATACTTCTTATTTTATAATTTTTATTCATGTTTTGCCCATGTTCCTATTGGATTATTTTTAATAACTGTATTCATAAGAGTATTTGCATATTAAGTATAATTGCCCATTGTCTGCTTTTTTTTTTTTAAACATCTTTATTGGAGTATAATTGCTTTACAATGGTGTGTTAGTTTCTGCTTTACAACAAAGTGAATCAGTTATACATATACATATGTTCCCATATCTCTTCCCTCTTACATCTCCCTCCCTC
>NC_041214.2:73127222-73154259 GCF_002837175.3 Physeter macrocephalus | reverse complement strand
TTTACTTCTTCTTTTCCGATTTGGATTCCTTTTATTTCTTTTTCTTCTCTGATTGCTGTGGCTAGAACTTCCAAAACTATGTTGAATAAGAGTCGTGAGAGTGGGCAACCTTGTCTTATTCCTATTGGATTATTTTTAAAACTGTATTCATAAGAGTATTTGCATATTAAGTGTAATTGCCCATTGTCTGCTTTTTATGCTGTGAATATTTTTTCTTCTCAAAGCCTGAGAGGTTCCAAAGCTCAAGCTATATTCCCATTTACCAAATTGGATCAATACCCTTAGAAGTACTTGCTGATATAAATGAGCCTTATCAACTCATTCCAGCAGAGAATCTATCACATTTCCTACCCATCCCACCTCATCTGAAAAGCTTTTCTTCTTCACATTGGGTGAAGAATCACATCTTCAACACTGGTCTGGGCCTCCTCTGCCCTCTCCTAGTTTTCAGGAAGGTCCAATTGGCTGGTCAGGTAGTTCTTATACTCCTTTTCTTTTTCTTTTTCTTTTTTTTGCGGTACGCGGGCCTCTCACTGCTGTGGCCTCTCCCGTTGCGGAGCACAGGCTCTGGACGCGCAGGCTCAGCGGCCATGGCTCACGGGCCCAGCCACTCCGCGGCATGTGGGATCTTCCCGGACCGGGGCACAAACCCGCGTCCCCTGCATCGGCAGGTGGACTCTCAACCACTGCGCCACCAGGGAAGCCCACACTCCTTTTCTTGAAGCACTCAAGCCCTGGGATTCCAGCACTTTTGAGCTGGTTATAGAGGCTGGCCAGGACAGAGGCCTTGATCGAGTTAGTCCCTTAACTTATCTAGGCCTCATGTTCTTCATCTGTAAAATCAAGTGCATGATCTAGGTGATATCCAAGCATCACTTTCAGCTCTATCCTTCTGTGGATCTTAATTTAGTTAATACTGCATGTGCCTGAAAATAACTCTTCATTAGAGGGCTTAAAAGACTCCATTTGTTTCAAATGCCCAATTCCTTATTTTGATAAATAGAAAAAAACATAATTTCTTTTTCTTCATTAGCATTGACATGGCTTTTTTGCACATTTACTCACTAAAAGCTGATGCATCACTTCAGAAAATTCAAAACATATTATTAATGGAAAGATGGAAGTTTATTCCTTCACCAAATGTTGAGGAAGCACTCACAGTGTGCCAGGCACTGTGCTGAGTCCTGAGGACACAGTGATGTGTAAGCACAACTTCTGCTGCAAGGACCTCACAGCCTAGTGAGAGGGCAGATATGTAAATCAATGAGTGCACTCTTGTGAGATAACACCGATGGCATGCGTATAAAATGAATATGCAGTCACAAACAAGGCATACAGGAGTAAAGGAAAACTTCACAGTGGAGCTGACACTTGAGCAATGGCCTGAAACAAACCTATGGATTCCCCAGCATGTGAAGGAGAAGAAGAAAAGGAGAGAGCTGCAAATGGAGGGAACAGCATGCGTGAAGACACAGAGGTGCGATCCAGCGCAGCATATTCCAGGGACGGCAAAGAGCCGGAT
The DNA here is from genome assembly GCF_002837175.3 of Physeter macrocephalus. Taxonomy (NCBI): domain Eukaryota; kingdom Metazoa; phylum Chordata; class Mammalia; order Artiodactyla; family Physeteridae; genus Physeter; species Physeter macrocephalus. The sequence goes on along the minus strand of NC_041214.2, from coordinate 73,152,737 downwards.
AATCCTGGATTATATTTGGGGACTTGTGAGAAAAGAAGCTTGGAAGGAAAAAATAGCAAAGAGCTTTGCTTGTCTTGAAAATAATGTGGATTTTATCCTCTTGTTATTGGAGAAAGTTGAAGGCTTTTTTGATTAATTTACATTTATTTTTGAATGTTGACTCTCATTGCATTATAGAGAATCGATTAGAATAAAGAGAAAGGGGAGGGTGAAAAATTTAGGAAACTCTTATAAGTTAGTCCAGAAAGGAAATAGTAAGAGTATAAACTCAGGCACTATGGATGTTTATTACAATAATATACAAGATTCTAGTGATTCTAGTGATTTATTCTTTGTGGAATTTAAAAAAATTAGTCTCTACCGTTGATCTACAAACTCGCCTAAGCTTTCATAAATACCAAGATTATTTTACTTCTAAAAAGTTATAATTTTACAAGCATTTACCCACAGGCATTATATATCACATCAAAATCTTATTTCCTCTTTCAAAAAAGACTTAATGTTCATTTTCCCCCATATAACTGTCTGTTTTAACAGTAGATAAATGGGAATAGGATAATCTAAGAAAAGATAATTATCTGAACCAGGATTAGAAACCATGGATTTACCTTGAGAAATAATTCTTCATTCTTTGTAGATTATATCACCTGTCTAACTGACATAATATTGCTTATCTCTCCCTCTAACAAGAACTCTTTAAAAAAATCAAATCCCCTCTCTTTGTGAGTAGCAAAACCAAGATCATTTTCATTGATATGAGGTAAACCTTTGATTCTATCACATTCCTAAAATGCCTTTGCAAATCTTTATGAGGATTTGCAACTTCTCCAAGTCTAACAATTCATCCATTGCATTTCTTCCCTTAGGGTATTAATTCATCAAATATACGTATGTCCCCATATCTCTTCCCTCTTGCGTCTCCCTCCCTCCCACCCCTCTAGGTGGTCACAAAGCACCCAGCTGATCTCCCTTTGCTATGCAGCTGCTTCCCACTAGGTATCTATTTTACATTTGGTAGTGTATATGTATATGTCCACGCCACTCTCTCACTTTGTCCCAGCTTACCCTTCCCCCTCTCCGTATCCTCAAGTCCATTCTCTAGTAGGTCTGCGTCTTCATTCCCGTCTTGCCCCTAGGTTCTTCATGACCATTTTTAAAAACCATAAGCTTTTTTCCAGCCTTAGCATTGTGTGATTCTACATAAAATCAACAGTTTCGGTAATATTTTATTTAAAAGAACTATATCTTAAATGTGCCTTCAGAGTAAATTATTTTATTTTCAAAAATTATATACTATTTCAAATATACCCAAAATAATTTATGTTCTTGACTTACTACTGAGAATTTTCCATTCAAGGTGGTGTAAGTTATTTAAGCAAAACAAAGAATAAAACAAAGCTCTTGTCTCCATCTGCCTACATTTAATAGGGAGTTAAGAAAAAAAAAAGCATAGAAATAATTAAACAAAGGAAAAACTTTATGATAAAGGAGTTCCCAGCAAGGGGATGTATTAAACTGCAGGATCAATAAAGGCTTCGTGAAGGTAATAGAATTTGAGACCAAACTTGGAAAATGAATGAGCTTTCATTCCAAAGGAGTAGGGAGAGAGAATACATTCCAACAAGCGGAAAGCGTAGAAGTGTAACTTGGACTTATTTGGATATTATTGGATAACTTGGATATTATTTGGGGAATAATATAAAAGTAAAGTTACTACAAAAGTTAGGGAATGCACAGAATTGAAACAAGACAGGGGCCAGTTTGTGGAAGACCATTGTATTAATAAGTATTCTTTTGGTGGCAAGTGACAGAAACTCCAGCTTAACTGGAAAAGGGAATGTGCTAGTTGAAATAACTAAAAGTACATGGGTAGGCTAGCTTTAAGTGTGGCTTATTTAATGTCAGCTGCTAGATGCTGACAGCTTCAAGCTTACATCATTAGAACACCCAGTCTAATGAAGAATCAGTCTGTTCCCACATAATCCTGGAGCTGAGTCCATTTGCCCTGGTTGGTTGACTTGGTCAAATGTGTGACCAGTGGGGATTGAATGTCCTGGTGGGCTCAGCCTGGGTCATATGTTTCACCCTGAATGCCTAGTAGTAAAATGTTTCCCACCATACAAATGGGCTAGAGTGGGGAAAAGACGTTTTCTCGAAGCGAAAAGACAGTTCTTCCTGCCACTGGAAGATATGGCTCTGTGTGGTAAACTATATTCCATGACTATGAATAAAAAGCTAAAGTTTTTGGATATCACTTGGCAATAGGAAACCAATATGGTATTTGAACGGGGCAGTAATATGATCAGTGCTGGCCTTTGTGAAATTAACCTGGCTGCAATGTAGATGATAGTTTGGACTGGGAGATGGATAAAGGTGATAAAACTAGCTTTGAGATTGGTAAGAGGTTTAGGGAGTCTGTGCTAGGATGGTGGTGAGAGGAGGAGTCAAAAGCAAGAGACATTTTTGTTTGCGAAGTTGTCAAAGAAAACAAAACAAGTGTAAAGTGTAAATTATTGTAGTGTGACTTCTCAAACTGGTTTGATAGGAGGCCCAACTCTGAAGCATCCACCTTGTTTGTTCATTTGGAAGAACATTGCTGCCATCTCCTAGTCATCAGAGTCCATATATTGATACTTTTCTTCAACCATAATTCCCCCACCACCTTGGGGTCTGCTGTGTGGGCTTTTGAAATTCTTTCCAGATCTAATGCCCTGAACACCAGCTAATCCCATTCAGTGTGTCAGAGACAAAAAGGGCAATCGGGCAAATTTCAACAAAATGTTCCTTCCTCTGATTGAACAATAAAAACCAATTAGTCATTTTAATTTGGGTCTACCGTTATTTTGACTTTTGTTCTCTCCTATACCATCTTTGAGCAGCAGTGTTTGAACTGTACAGATTATAAAAGAATTGGTTGAATCACCAAAAGACTATTATCCCTAATTTTTTTTAAGTCCCCAAGCATACTGACATCATCATTAATTTTTATTTATTTATTTTTTTGCGGTACGCGGACCTCTCACTGTTGTGGCCTCTCCCGTTGCAGAGCACAGGCTCCGGACGCGCAGGCTCAGCGGCCATGGCTCACGGGCCCAGCCGCTCCGCGGCATGTGGGATCTTCCCGGACTGGGGCACGAACCCGTATCCCCTGCATCTGCAGGCAGACTCTCAACCACTGCGCCACTAGGGAAGCCCAAAATCATCATTATTACTCAGCTTTTTAAAAGATTTAATAAATCTTGAATTTTCAATAACCATTTAATATGCAGGAGGATTCGCTTACTAATAAACAAAACTTAATTTGATCAATACAAAATATATTCTGCTACCACTCGACTCTTTAATTTTGTTATAGTGATTAAAACTGCAAGCAATATTAGCACATTTCTTGCTATAAGAAAGCTGGGTGTGTTATGATTTTGTGCCAAGTCCTTTGGCCACTCAAAATACATTGAGATTATCTTATAAATGGAGAATTATGTGTGTTGTGCTTTTCTCTTGGCACTGATGTTGCTCACATGCTATCATTGCAAAGGCAAGCGTTAGCTTTGCCATGTTTACACGAATAAATAAACCTTCTAGGCCACAGTACTGCTCAAATTTGGTGGTGCATAGAAAGCACTTGGGGATCTTGTTAAAATGCAGATTCTGATTCAGTAGGTCAGGGATGGGGCCCAAGAGTCTGCATTTCTAACAAGCTCCCAGGAGAATCTGATGCTGCTTGTCAACAGACCGCACTTTGAGTAACAAGCGTCTTGGAATTTAAAATGAGAAATATATTCTGGACCTTGGGTCTGGTATTAAATCATGTCGATCTTAGGTTGCAAAACAACCATGCAAAAGGACTGAAACACGGCTTATCTTTATTTTCCTGAGAAACAATGTGTGCCTTCATAACATAAATTATGCTGGGTTTAGATGGGCAATCATGGCCCAGCCACTTATAAGTTTAACTGTTGCTGATGGCAGCATTACTGCCAATGAGATGTATACCTGTGTGCAGGTTGGTTAGAAAAGATTCATTAGTAACTGTTCCTTCCAGTGTTTACGGAGACATTCTTGTTTTGCTTCATATCATAGATGTAATTGTTTGAGTTTGACGCTTATTACAAGTTCATCTTCAAAGTTGTTTTCCCATGATTCCAGTTATTAATATGAAAACTAGAAAATCCTGTGAAAAGTCAAAGTATATTGATGTTTGGCAGAGATTTCCATTTTTATTCAAATATTTCTGGTATCAGAGAAGCAGACACACAGCTGTTGCCACTTGCCTTTGTTCCAAAAGAACCACACCTTTTTCAAGCTGCTGCATCTCTGGTTTTGTCTGTTTGCCTTCTGCCAGTTTACCTTAATGATTCCCAGAGGAGACCAGGGATTACACAAAGAGATGCATTTCTCACCATTACTGCAGTCATAGAATAGAGAAAGTTATGCACATTTTCTCCTTTCAAGATCTCTTAAAGACAATCTGATTTGCAAAAAAAGATTTCCACAAATATATTATGATTCAGCTTTTTGTTATGTGTATCATAAAATTCACGCCTGCTTTATCTTATCGATTTTATACTGGTATGTCTACTTGCACATGAAAAGTTTCTTTTTGCACCAAGACACCATATTACTTGAGCTAAAATGCTAGATCTGGATGAAAATTTTTGGCCTAGGCAAATGGCATATGTAAATTGCTAGATGGTTCTGTGAATCGAGAGTATCTCAAGATACTGACGCTTGAATTGGTAACCAGCCAAGTGCCTTTGCTCACACAGTTCATATTTATAGGCTTTGAAGGAAATATTTGTGCCGCAGAGATAAAGTTCATAACTAAGGAGGAAATGTTTGACTAGAAGAGATTAGATGTGAACTCTTAGATAAGAGAAACGGGGAAACTATGAAATCTCTGTAGAGTTGCTGTTGTTGTTGTTTTAAGAAAAGTCTAGACAGATTTCTCTTTCTAGGATGGTAAAATGTACTCCTGTCAGGAAGCTGGACTGTGGACGCCATGGAGATGGAGAGAATGTCTGTCTCATTCATCAGTATATTTCAGCACCTGGCACAGCATTCCCACGAACGACGCTCTTAATAAGAATGAATGAATGCATGCATGAATGAACGAACAGAGAGAGGGATGCTTTCACAGATGCACTTGCATTCCTGAGATTTTGTGAATATAGGGAGTAGCTAAATGCGTTACCTAGGTTTTAAAAAGAGGATGTATTGACTTCTGTCTTCAACTCTAAGTAGTTGCCATACAGGTTCAAATGTTTTTATGGTTGATGGCTCCTTGAATCTTCCATTGGATAAAAATAAACGTATAATGGATTGGAAAATTCTGGCCCCAGTGTTATTTCACAGATTTCTAGCACTTTCAAATCAAATACTAGAATTTTCCCAAGGTTTCTATACTATTGACAACATGCAAGTATTTTATAATAAATAATTTCCCCCTTTTAAATTTATAGAGCTTGATGTCTCAAGAAATCATCACTCATATTTTATGGACAGGAAGAAGCCTGTTTACATACTTGTATATGGTGGTTGAAAATTGACAACTCCCTTTTCATACATTCAGTCAGCCCTGTGCAGTAGGCTGGGCAGATACTTGCCTTACCTCAAAAGTGAGGAAATAGAGAATTAGTACACTTGCCCAAGAGACCAGTGAGGTAGTGAGTGAGACAGAAGTTGCACTTCTACCTACTGACTCCTATTCCAGTGCTCTGTCCTATAAAGGACAATAAAACAAGAACCGGATGGTACTTTACAGTTTACAGTGCTTATGAACATATCTCAATTCTCAAGATAAAACAATCAGTTTATCATGCAGGGTTTAGACATTAAAAAGCTGACGTTTAAAGAGGGTAAAGGAAATTGTCCAAGGTTAACTATTGGTGGAGTCTAATAAGAATCCATGTCTCCCGCCTACAAGTCTTATTAGTCATTTTGTGTTTGGTTGGTTGATTGTTTTAGGACCTGAGGTGCATTAAATTGGATTAACCATTTTTGGGGGTTCATTTCACTCTCTCCTCACTAGTCCATGCATGGCTTTGTTTTATTTAGTTACATATGATTTTTATAGGGTAATACATGTCTGTGAATCACCACCCAACTTAATAGCTAAAACACTGACAATTAACATTCATATAAAATACCTCATCTCTTTCCCATACCTCCCCTTACCCAGCGTCACCAACATTTTAAAGACTATATTAATTGTTCTACTGCTTTTCTTTTCATATAGTTATATACAAATATGTTTATATTCCTAGGGAGTTTGGTCTTATTTTTTAACTTTATGAAAAGTATATCATGCTATATGCAAGATTTGGGGGATTATATCATGTTGTATATAATTTGGGGGACATGTTGTGTGATTGGAGATCTTTTTACCAACAAAGTAGGTAATCACAGTATACACACATACACCAGCACATGGTGTGTGTATGTGTATGTATATACATTTATAATGTAAACATTACATCAAACTATCCACTCTCTTTGACTTGAGACATATTTAAATGCACTCTACCTATATATTACATAGTAAACACCCATTCATTCAACAAATATTTATAGGGTGCCTACCATGTGCCAGGAGGTACTGTACTATGCCCTGACACACCCGTGCAAAAACAGATACATTCCTTCCCCAAATATCCCTGATCTCATGGAAATAACATTGTATATATAGAGACAGACAATAAATATATTAAATATACAGGATGTTAGGTGATGTTAAGTGCTAGGGAGAAAAACAAATCGCGGAAGGCCCTCAGGGGCTGGAGTTTGCAATTTCAGGGTAGTCAGCCATGAATTAGGGGTGGGGTGAGTGGGGAGAGGCTTAATTCACCGATTGACAGGGAGGTAACTTGTGAGAGCTGAATCAGAACAGAAGTAAACTCTTCGGAAACCCCCGCGCTCAGCTTATTCCGTCTGTAGGATGATGGGCTTAGTCGGTATTGATGGCTCCTGGAGAGACAATACATATATATTCCTCCTACTTTTCTTGCAACTAGCCGCCATCTCGGCTGGAATCTCCCTAGAAGCCGATGCCGCACCTGAACACCTGGTAAGACCACCACCGCCCGCGGGCACTTAGCCGCCACGTGCGCGCATTCCCGATCACGCGCGCAGGGGGGCGCGCGCCTGCCTCGGCCGCTCCCGGGGCTCGCCGGGGACGCGCGCGCGCATGCCCGGCCCCGCGGCCTCTCGGAAGGGACGCGGCCGGGAGGGCGGCGCGCGCCCCGCTCGGCAGCTGCGGCAGCGGCTGGTGTGGGCGCTCACGTCAGGGCTGGGAGGAGGAAGGGGTTCGCTGTGGAAAGAGTGAGAGACATGAGGCAGCCAGGCAGGAAGCGAGAAAGTGTTCGGCGGAGAAGGAGTGAGTTTTAGAGACTCCCGGCGAGCAGGACCTGAGCCTGCGGAAGAGCGTGGCCGCCTGGGCTCCTCGCCTCCTCTGCTTGCTCTCCTGTGTCCGCTTTCAGAACCCCGAGCGAAGAACAGTTCCCGGCAGCCCGCAGCGCTGTCAAGGGGCCGCCGCCGGCCAGGCTACCTGGAGCCTTGACCTGGCTCAGGGGCACCCTCTGAGAACCCATCTTCTCCCCTCTGTTGGTGTGCACGTCAACACGGGGGGGAAAGCATCCGGCAGCCTCAGGGAGCCCTAAAGAAGCTGAAGCAGAATGTACCAGGGACACATGCAGGTAAGACATTTCCATCTAACTGGATAGGGATCTTGGGGACTAATATAGGAGCCAGGGGGTTCACCAAGTTACTGTGGTCAAGTGCTGCCTTCATACAGTTCAACAAGTGAAGTGGTGCGACGTGACCATAACATTTCAGTCCGGTGCTATCGGTAAAACTAGACCGGTTTCTGTGGGAGAAGGGGAGGAAAGACCTCAGAACTTTGACTGGGAAGTTTGTTTTCTGTGCATTCCCTGAGCCTGTTTCTTTAAACAAGATCAAGGAACCCAAAAAGAGGAAACCTGGAGATGACCGTGTTTCCGTTGTAATCCTATTGATGCAACTCGGCATGTATGTCAACTGAAGGGCAAACAATAATAGGAAAGACAAAGCTTTTCCTTTATCATCTGCAAAGGTTTCTTGGCAGTTGAAACACTTTGCCACTTTCGTATTATTTTTTAAAGTGATAATTTTTTAAATGGTTTGTGCTGTATTTTCCCCCTTCAGATGATGGGACATTGTCACCTATCCCTATAGTCACAGGATGACTTAGGAGGATGAATTTCAAACATGTCCAAGAGGCTCTAATGTTTTTCAAGGGAGGTGCTGTCTCTGGTTATTAAAACTCATCTGAGCTGAGCCACTGCTTCTCTCTGATGTTCTCTACTCTCTTGGGCAAGATTACTTTAACCTTGATTCCAGTTCTCATTCACATGGTTGGTTCTTCCTTATAAAGGCAGGTGTATGCTTTGAGGGGAAAAAAATGAAATACGAACTCAGCTTCCTAAAGTATAAACTGAGCTCTTTTTTTACTGTTCCTACATGCTTTAGTCATGGACTTAATGTTTGGGCTTCCTTTCCATTACAAAGATGGTCAAATACAGTTATCATATGTGGTGCTTTCACCCTGGTGTGTAATGTGTATGAACACTGAGGATGTTACTTCTGTGTCTTTAGAGCAATTTAAAATAGATAAATTAACATGTTACTGCATTTGTGACTTAGTATTACCCAATATTTAATTTCCGAGTCTTTGGGGAAATTCTTTTGTATTATAATTTATTTTTATATAAAATGGTATTGTATCATATTCCTAAGTTTTGTAAGAATTCTGAATCAGCACTATCAGAATTCTAAAAGCATTTCCCGTGTTACTGACATCATCCTGTTTTGAAAATTATTAATAGAATTATATCACAGATGTTGGACAATAATTAGTGCCTGAAGTATATTTCTAAATATAAACAATAAATAGGATCTGCATGTTTCTAATTAAAGGTACACTAATTGGAAAGTTTAGTAACAAAGAACCATTCAAACAATCACAGCTAAAAAAATTAACAAAGGATTATTACCATAGTTCTATGTTTCATCTTCACCCAAGAATGATACTTATAATTTTATGTATTATCTATTTATTATCCCTAAACAGTTTCTCCACAGGAGTAAAAATAGGAAGATTTTAACAAATGGAGTCCATCTTCAGAAAATTGCTCATTCACACAAAATTCATAATTGACTACTTGGGCAATTTACTGAAACTTTCCACATTATTTTTTGCTTGAAAATATGTTTTTGTGAATGAAGAATTGAAGCAACAATCTGGTAAACTCAGGCACCCCAGAAACAAATTAAACTAAATTTTCTGAATACTTCAAGGATTGATGTTACTGAAACTTGAGTTGTGTAGAATAATGTCTGAGGGTTTCATTTCACTTTGAGAGAATAGACAAAATGTAAGACTCTGCATATGATCCTGCCTTAATGTTTTTTGCTTGTGTACTGCTATAACAGCAAATATGATGGCTTGCAGTAAAACTCACAAATCTTTGCTGCCAAGCTTAGCTTGAAAACATTACTAAATACTGTAATCAATACGCTTGCCAAAATTTCAGAGCACAGTACTTTTTTCCTTTTTACTATTGACTACTGATGTTAACTTCTAAGGCTTTAATAGTTTAGTAGCTATTAAATGATATGATCATCTGAGTGGGAACGCCCCACCTCCAAAAAAACCACTTATTTCCATCTGATTTATAATATAGTTACTTGCTGACATTTTAAAACCCCAGTCTCTTTCCCAGAGAATGGTATTTAACCTATAGACAAAATCTCCATTGTGTTGGTACATTTACATTAAATAATCTTTCCTTATCAGAGATAGTATCGTCTTCCTGTGCGTACCTGACTCTAATCACAAGGGAGAAGAAGCATAGCCCAAACACTCCAAAATATTTGTGATTTAAAATCTGAATACATATTTGGTAAAGTGGACCAGGGATGAGCAGATTTACTAACATTTCTGCCAACTTTGGAGTTCATTTGAAACACTGGTGTTACTTGGCTGATACCTTAAAACAGGAGTGAAACAGAAAATATTTGCAATCATTAGCTCTGCCTTCTAATTCTACTCTTTTCTGTATCCAAGAGATTTTAAAATAAAATGCTTTGTAAATAGGCAGTCTGAGTGGGGAGGTGTTCACATAAAGTCTTAAAAAATAGTCTGATTTAAAACTCCTGTAGTGCCTTTGTTTCTGCAGCTTAACGATTTTGTAAATAAAGTCTATTAATTCTTATACATATGTCTAATTCATCCAGTTTACCATAGAAACTGAATTCATTTTAGAAGCCACAATATTTTAAAATCACACATTTGTTTTACTCTGCTAGTTCATTAGAAGATAAAAGTTGACATCTATTACAGATAGACAGCACAGCATAGTAGTGTAGATTTCTTGGTTTCAAAGTGAATGCCACAGGTATATTTCTTAGGAGTAGGGCCCCAGAGTTGTGCTGTTTTCCAAGTGGCTCAGCAATTATTTCCAAGGGGAATCCATCACCCCAGCAACTTAAGCAAAGGTTGTTTCTTTAGTGCCTTTTAGATTTACTTCTTTTTCCCTTTTGACCAGGGGGCCAATGGTGTTTAAATGCACTTTAGCATCAGTTCTAACCAACTTTCTGCTTGTCATAGATGACCTGTGATCTTAATCCCTCCAATACAGCTGTGTGCTCTGCACTGCGATGCTTATTTGTATATGGCCATATGAGTTAACACTGCCAATTAGAGCAAAATAATTACATGCCTCTGAATGTTCCCTTAGCCAAACCTTTTTTCTGAAGTGGTATAAATACAAGGCAATATAATTTCAATTTTGAACTAAGATTTTCTTATTTTTAATAAAGGATCCCCAGTAGTATTTTTTGTTACAAAAGAAAGTTATTTCAGAAGACAATCAAACAAAAAAATCTATTCGTAATTGTAACTGATCTTTATTATAGGCATTGAAAACAGACTTTTTTTGACTTATTCAAGCCTGCCGAGGAAAAATTCCACACCCTTTGGCTTCACAAGACATTAATTAAGAAAATTTAAATGACAAAAATTATAAAATTATTTAACAGTTCAAAAAGTAGCCATTTATTTGTCTTCCCCCAAAGGGGTTTTGTGTTTTTATTTACTTTATTTAAGCTTTTTAAAAAAAATTTTCATGAAGGGGAACAGCTTGGATAACATAAATTATGTTAATACATTAGATTTGGCCACTGGAGACTCATTTGGTTCACTAGAAACAACGAACATAAGAAGCCAGTCCAAAGTAAGGGCATAGAATGTTTTTCAACATCTATAACAGCAGTTTGTCATAACTGATACCTAAAGCAAAATTGTAAAGTAGATAATATTTGTCATGGATACTTCCACTTTTCTAAAAGATCCATTTTTCCCCTTCTGATGCCACCATTTTCTTTCCTGTGTCATTTCTTTATCAACCCTTTGCTAACAAAAATATAATTAATACCAATATACCACACACGTACACACGCACACCATATTTGCAATTTTAGAGGAAAATCTTTGAAAATTAGGATTTTTTTGCAGGAGAGGGTTATGTTTTAAGGAGAATGAGGTAATGCCGGCCTAGGGCTGGGGTTGATTTTGTTGATTTGGTCATGGATAGCTACTGCCTCCCCTCCCCTCTCCCCCCACCAGCTCAAATAGTACCTGCCCTTCCTCCTCGAAGTCCTCCTATGAATGATAATCAGTATTAATACTCCTTGAATGAATTTATTTCAGACATGAATTTATTGTCTGAAATAGTATTAACTAGAACTCTATTGAAGGAAATTCATGTACGGTGAAGCTGATGTGCAAAATTATGACACAAGCTCCAGCAAGATTCCGAAGTGCCTTCCTATATATTTACAAGCAAATCATGCTTGGTATGAGAGTAATATTGAGCTTCTAGCACTTAAAAATTATAATACTTATGGTATAATATTGCTGAATACTTGATTAACCTGAAAATCTCATTCCCCAGCTATACCGGCCAACAGTTTACATTATAGACTTACTGTAAGAAACACAATATGTTCTTTTAGATTTTGTTTATGGTTTATAAACATTCTTCCTAAAAACATGTGTTTGAAAGAAAAAATTCTAGCATACAAATGTTTTGACTATAAAACATTTTAAAAGTAAAGAATAAGGAAAGGTTAAAACAGAACTTGTTAATTTTAAAATCTTGAATCTCTAGTATTACCACTGCCAACCTAAGAAACATTAAGATGTGATGCACCATGTAGTCAAAACATCTGGCAGGCTGCTTTTTTACACTTTTCATTGAGATCACATGTTGCCAACACAGGCATAAGTTAGAGCGGTTTAAAGATTTTATATTCTAGTATTAATTTATTGATACATTTATGGAATAACTGGTATGCATTTCCTTCACTAAAAGTGAGGGCACACTACAGCCTAATGTTTCCTTATGGGACCTAAGTCCAATCTGAGTGTTTGGCGACATCTAAACATGATGTCATTTCAAATACACCAGTAAGGAAAATGGGGTTGCCAAGTTTCTGAAATATGAAACCTTTTTATGATTCAGACTCTGTAGAAGGAAAAAAATCACCTTGAACTATAGCATGTAACCCACGGATCAGAGACCAGATGCTGTGAATTGGGGGTTACGTTTCTTTCAATGACCCCTTCCTTCATCTTCACCTCACCCACTTCCCACCCCTCCTCACCTATGCCATCCCCTTTACTAGGGATACCAAATGGAAGACTTTTTCCCAGCCTGTTAAGATTTGTATATCTTATATATTACTATATTTTACAGAATATAAACAGGAAGATAGCTAATACCCTGTTGGTTAAATATCAGGACCATGGCTAATTGTTCAGAGCCCAGAGTCTAATATAGCACACTACCAATATTGTCATATAATGTCATTTTTTTTCTTTTATAAATACGTTATTTGTGACAGAGGTGACACCGGCATTGCAAGAGGAAAATGTTCTTTGTCAATCAATGATTCTTGGTTAATTGGATATCTATATAATTTTTTAAAAGGTGAATCTTGACTTCTATTTTGCGTGTACACAGAAGTCCATCCCAAGTAGGTTAAAATAGGAGAATACATTTATGACCTAGCAGGTAGGCAGTGAACACGTGAAAGTACATTTACCAGTAGCAGTTTTAATGTCCTTGTTTACCAATTCTGTTATCTGTGACATTTTGTGGACTGTTTCTATTGATTGATTTTTTTTTTTTTGCGGTACGCGGGCCTCTCACTGCTGTGGCCTCTCCCGTTGCGGAGCACAGGCTCCGGACGCGCAGGCTCAGCGGCCATGGCTCATGGGCCTAGCCGCTCCGTGGCGTGTGGGATCTTCCCGGACCGGGGCACGAACCCTTGTCCCCTGCATCGGCAGGCGGACTCTCAACCACTGCGCCACCAGGGAAGCCCCTATTGATTGATTTTTATCTTCATTATGGACTGTGTTTTCCTGTTTGTTTGTATGCCTGGTACTTTTTGATTGGATGCCAGAAATTGTGAATCTTACATTGTTGGGTGCTGCATATTTTTTAATTCCTTTTTTTTTTTTTAAGTTTTGTGTTTGGACACAACTAACATACTTGGAAACGGTTTGATCATTTCAAGGTTTGCTTTTAAGAGTTTTTACGTGATACTAGAAGCTACCAAAATTTTTTGGGATGGGGCTGACTTGTCCTGTCTTCTGAGATAATATTCTTCTGAGTACTTTATCAGATGTCCCACTCTTCAGGAGATTTCTTGACTTGGTTTTGGGCATGTGAACTCTTTACAGCCCTGTTTGAGCTCTAAGAAGTGCTCTGGCTGTTCCTTTCTGATGGTCTGAGGGTAGCTTCCTCACATACATGATCAGAACTCGGGAAGACTAGAGGGGGAAGCCTCTGCATGTCTCCAGAGCTCTCACTCTGTGCAGACTTCTCCCTAGCATTCTGCCCTGTATAGTCTAACACCCGGGCCTCCTCAAATCCTCCACTCTGTGTCCTCAGCTTAGTGAGCATACCAGACATTTTGGGGTCCTCACTTCCTACATTATGTCCTGGAAACTCTTTCCCGGCTGTAAGCAGGGCAATCACAGCGCTCACCTTATTTGTTTCCCTTCTCTCAGGGATCCTGTGAGGCCTTTCTTCCCAGTGTTTAAAAATCATTGTTTTGTATATTTTGTCTGTTTTTTTCCCCAGTTTTATTGAGACATAATTGGCGTACATCACTGTGTAAGTTTAAAGCATACAACATGATGGTTTGACTTACATATTTTGTGACACAACAGGTTCGGCTACCGTCCGTCTTGTTATGTAGATACAATAAAAAGAAAGAAGGGAAAAAGGAAGAACATTTCTTCCTTGTGATGAGAGCTCTTAGGTTTTACTCTAACAACTTTCCTATATATCATCCAGCAATATTAGCTGTAGTCATCAGGTTGTGCATTACCTCCCTAGTACTTATTTATCTTATGACTGGAAGTTTGTGCCTTTTGACCACCTTCCTCCAATTCCCCCTCCTTCACCTCTGCCTTAGGTAATCACAAGTCTGATCTCTTCTTCTGAGTTTGTTTATTTGTTCTTAGATTCCACATGTAAGTGAGATCATACAGTATTTGCCTGTCTCTGACTGACTTATTTCAGTTAGCATAATGCCTTGAAAGTCCATCCATGTTGTCACAAATAGTACGATGTCCTCATTTTTTATGGCTGAGTAATAATCTGTTGTGTGTGTGTATATATATATATATATATACCACAACTTCTTTAGCCATTCATCCACCAGTGGACATTTCAGTTGTTTTCATGTCTTAGCAATTGTAAGTAATGCTGTTAGGAATGTGGGTGTGCAAATATTTTCTGAGTTAGTGTTTTTATTTCCTTTGGATATATTCCCAAAAGTGGAATTGCTGGATCATATAGTAGTTCTATTTTTAAATTTTTAAGGATCCTCCATATTGTTTTCCTAGTCACCATACCAATTTGCAATCCCACCAACAGTGCACAACAATTCCCTTTTCTCCACATCCACACCGGCATTTGTTATTTCTTGTTTTTTGGATGATGGCCATTCTAACAGACATGAGGTGATATCTCATTGTGGTTTTAATTTGCTTTTCCCTAACACCTAGTGATGTTGAGCATCTTTTCATGTACGTGTAGCCTTTCTTCTGTCTTCCTTGGAGAATTGTCTATTCAGGTCCTTTGCCCATTTTTAATTGGGTTATTTGGTTTTTTTGCTGTAAGTTCTTTATATATTTTTAATATTAACCCTTTATCAGATATATGTTTTACAAATATTTTTTCCAGTTCCATAGGTTTTCTTTTCACTTTGTTCATGGTTTCTTTTGCTGTGCAGAAGCTTTTTTACTTTGATGTAGTCCCACTTGTTTTTTATTTTGTTCTTTGTGCTTTAGGTGTCATATTCTCATTTTTGACTGATCCTTATTAGTACCAATATTACTACTTCTCCTATTAAAACTCCATTAGCTAAAGACCATTATTATTCTCCATGTGAGATTTCACTAGATTGATCATCTTTGTTATTTTTAGATAATGACCATTAAAAATTTCACAGATGAAAAATAATGAGTTCATTTAGGTAGGAAGAAGCTGCTTATCCACCATTTCATTCAAAAGAAACACACAGAACTCTGCCAACAGCTCTGAAATGGGGTGAACCTAAGCCAAGTAGGAGAGTTTGCATTGCAGGTGCATACACAACTCCCAAAAGCTCCTCTTCATGCATAGATACCACTGAGAAACCAGACAAACTCTGTAAGTGGGAGGTGGTGTAGCAAAAACTTTTTCTTCCAAACAGAATGCCATATGGTCATCTATAAATCATGACGATTCCAAGAGCTGATTGGTGCTGTTGTGATGCCAGATGCTAGAAATCTACCTAGGGATCCACAAAATTCCCACTCCCACGCAGCCTCTTAAAAATTATTCAGTTTTTAAAGCAACTGGTATGGTAGAAGAATTCAGAACCATTTCGTATGAGTAATGATAGAAGGAACTGGGGCTGTTTAGCTTGGAAAGTAAAGACTCGAGACCATGATGACTTTATATAAATATATGAAGAATTATTATGTAAGAAGGGGATAGAATTATTCTGTACATCCTTGAGGGTTAAAACTGGTATCATATCAGCGTGAGGTAAAAAGTTTCCTCAAGGCAACGACAGTAAGAAGACGCTGGATACAGTACCCAGTTCTCACTGTGGTGAGCTGCCTGCTTGGAGATGGAAGAGGCCAAGAGTGAAGGGGGAGCTGAATGTGAACAGAGCACAGTGCCCCTGTGCACACGCAGGCCTCTGACCCGAGACCATTATGCCTGTGGACGAAATCCAGTGAAAAGCACCATGAGATGGCATGTGTGTTTGTGTGCGCATGTCTGTGTGTCCCACCAAAAATGGTTATAGTCAACTGAAGTGATGACCTATAATAAGCAAAACCCAGTATGTCCTGGGGGAAATATTCCCTGGGTATCTGAAAGTATATGGGTGAGCATCAGACAGAGCCATGCCAGTACCATGATGCAAAGTGATCAAAAATAGTGAAAGGTCAGAAAATATGGAACCTCTTCAAGGAGATGAGAAAGAGGAAAACATTTAAACATCATAACATGAAGCTGCTAGAGGTGCAAAACATCTTTTTACTTCCTTTCACATGGGTGTTAACTGTAACATACATGCTTATATGGAATGGTATCCTCTGATCATGCAGGGACATAACATCTGATTGGACAGGTGATTATGTGCACGTGAAACACCTGGGAGCTTATTGGAAATGCAGACTCTCAGGTCCCACTCCAGACCTACTGAATCAGAAACTGAATTTTCCAAGATACCCAGTGATTTATACGTACATTAACATTTAGGATGCACTGATTTGAAAACATCTACATAGAGAACAGGACCTGATCTATTGCACTGAGACCTTAGCAAAGAGTTAGATTCTTGGCTAGTTTTCTGACAACACAGAGGCACAATGAGGTACCTGAGAGAGGAGCTGGCAAGAGCAACTATCACAACTATGTTTGAATAAAATTTCTTTCTTATATTGATATCATAACCTCCGCCCAATTGGTTATAGTTTTTCCATCTGGGGAAAGCTCAGCAAACATATTATGTTCCATCTGAATAAAATAAGCCTTCAAATATTTAGAGAACTATTATGTCTTCATCCCATTAAATCTTTTCTTCTCCAAGATAAACAGCCCAGTTCACTAATCGTTTCTCATAATGACATTTCTGCTGCTTAATGGCTCCACGAAAGTATGGCCTCGGAACAAGACACACTGCTCAGGATGTGATCTGACCAATGCCAAGCACTGTGAGATTATTTATCTCCTGGGAAAAAAACATCTACTCAGACAGCCTAAGACTGCTGTAGCATCTTTA
This sequence comes from Physeter macrocephalus, assembly GCF_002837175.3. Lineage (NCBI taxonomy): Eukaryota > Metazoa > Chordata > Mammalia > Artiodactyla > Physeteridae > Physeter > Physeter macrocephalus. The sequence goes on along the minus strand of NC_041214.2, from coordinate 73,135,349 downwards.
GACTAAATTGTCCTCTAAATTGTTCTGATGTTTCTATTCTCTGAATAACTTGGGAGTTATCTCACAGGTGTTAGGTCTTTATACCAGAATAATCTTGAATCCATACATGGATTAGAATATTCTAGGTTAACAGTTCCTTATGTCTCCAACAACTGCAGTAAAGTTCAGTTTTGAGGTCACAGAATCCTGAATTTGAAGGACTCTTGAAATTGTTTTGTTCAACCATTTCATTTCACTGATGAGGAAACTGAGGTCTGGTAAATAAGAGACTTGCTCAAAAGGTCCCGTATAACTTAGTTAGCAGAGCTAGTACTGTAATGAAAGCTGCCTTATCCTAGTGTGCTATTCCCATTACACTTTTTACTCTTTATTTTGAATTACAATAAAAATCTAAGTGAAAAGTAAGCATTATAATAAACTACTAGATGTTTTCAAATATCCAAGTGTTTGGCATTTAGTCACAAAAATTGATTTTTTCCTGCTTTTCACTGTTAGTGTAACTATTTGATTTTTTTTAATCTTTTATTTTTTTTAATTTTTATTTTCTATTGGAACATAGTTGATGAACAATGTTGTGTTAGTTTCAGGTGTACAGCAAAGTGATTCAGTTATACATATACATGTATCTATTCTTTTTCAAATTCTTTTACCATTTAGGTTATTACAGAATATTGAGCAGCGTTACCTGTGCTATACATTAGGTCCTTGTTGTTTATCTATTTTAAATATAGCAGTGTGTACATGTCAGTCTCAAACTCCCAGTCTATCCCTCCCCCCCCACCCTTCCCCACTGTTAACCATAAGTTCATTCTCTAAGTCTGTGCATCTGTTTCTGTTTTGTAAATAAGTTCTTTGTATCACTTTTTTTAGTTTCCACATATAAGTGATATCGTATGTTATTTTTCTTTCTCTGTCTGACTTACTTTGCTTTGTATGATAATCTCCAGGTCCATCCATGTTGCTGCAAATGGCATTATTTCATTCTTTTTAATGGCTGAGTAATATTCCTTTGTATATATGTACCACATCTTCTTTATCCATTCATCTGTCGATGGACACATAGGTTGCTTCCATGTCTTGGCTATCGTAAACAGCACTGCAACGAACATTGGGGTGCATGTATCCTTTTGAACCATGTTTTTCTCCAGACGTATGCCCAGGAGTGGGATTGCTGGATCATATGGTAGTTCTATTTTTAGTTTCTTAAGGAATCTACTAAAATTCAATATGTAAAATATCAAATAGTTTCTTAAGGAACCTATTTGATATTTTACGTATTCAATTTTAGTAGTCATTTGTTTGGCTGACTATGGAAGAAAGTCTGGTCTGTATGTCTGTTTTAAAAGCGGAATGAAGTGCCATGAAAAGCTGTATCATTTTTATTTCTAAAGGTGTTCCTCACTGTCTCTCCTTGGACTGACTAGATTGACCATTTGAGTAAACTGGTTTGATAGGTTCTTGGAACTAGTTGACTAAATATACAAGTAAAGCCATCAGGAGTTCTTAGCTGTAAGAAACAGCTCAGAAAACAGAAAACAACTCTGGCTCATTTAAGCATAAAGGGAATTTGTTAGAAGTATATTTGGACAATTGAAAGCATAGAAAGAATGATGAAGATAGAAAAATCACCATTTTTACAAAAATCATAGTAAAAATTGATTCAAGCAAGAATAATGGTCAATGGATGCTAAATCTGAGGAAAGAGGCAGTTTGAGGAGAAACAGGATATTTATATAACATCAAAATGTCACCCACATAAACTACAAAACAAAAAATCGTGCCTTTTCCATGGAGAAATTGCACACTAAGTTACCAAAATCAACATCACCGATAAGGTGATCAACTGGATGCCCATCTCTGGATGCAATGCCCTGAGAAGGACACATCATTCCTATAATAGTACTGCTGAGGATGCACAACCTGAATATAATCGTGAGAAAATCTCAGACAAACCTAAAATGAGGAATATTCTATAGAATAAGCAGATTATGTTTTTCAAAAATGTGAGTATCATGAAAAACAAGGAAAAACTAAGATGTTTACAAATTAAAAGAAGACAAAAGAGACAATGACAACTAAATGCAGTACGTGATAGTGGACTAGATCTTGGACTGGGAAAGAAAATTGTCATAAAGCACAGTGTGGCACAATTGAAACTTGAATATGGACTAGATGTTAGATTAGTGTTATATGTGCTGATTTTGATAACTAAACTATGGCTGTGGCAAGAGAATATCTTTGTTCACAGGAAATACATGCTGCAGCATGAAGGGGCAAAGGGGCATAGTGCAGATAACCTACTCTCAAGTGATTTGGAATAATGAAAAGAATAATATGCATGATATAATTACATAGAGAGAATGCGCAAATATAGCAAAATGTTAAAAATTGGTAAATCTGGGAAAAGGGTATTATGGGAGTCCATTGTACTATTCTTGCAATTTTTCTGTAGGCTTGTGATTATTTCAAAATAAAAAGGTTTTTTTATTATTTTTAAAAAACACATTAGGATACTCACAGACTCCTAGAACTAGGCTCCAAATGGAGGGACCATGAAAACCCCATGTTGGAGCTTCAGCTGCTGCCCCCCACTCCCAGGATGAATGTTCTACCATGACTATGTGCCCCCAAAACTCAATTCAAAGTGGGGTCAGGTGTAGCTGGTTGGTGGAACTGAGTCAACACATCCATACCGTATTTGCAAGGTAGTCTGGGAAAGTGCATTTCTGCTTACCACCAATATTCCAAAAGTGGACAGTTTCCCAAATATAGAGTTTAGATTTGGGAAAGTTAAAAAAATTAAAAAGCCAGTATCCACTATAACATGTTATAGATATTGCTTGAAAGTAAAATAAACACCTATCTTGACCTAACTAGAGTTCAATCGGCCTTGAGGGATAAGAGTTAAAAGAAAATAATTCTCTTTAAGTCCTGTGCTTATTTGGTACTACCTGCCATTACATTCAGGCCTGCAAGAGAATACAGTAAAGCTAGAATATATTGGTTTATTAAATCATGCAGCAAAGAAGAGTAGAATGATTCCTCCATCATTCATCAGTGTCCATCTACTGCTCACTTCCATTCTTTCTGAGAAATTAGAAAGAGCCCTGTGAAGAATTTAGTAATTAATCAGGGGATTAAAATACATATCATGTACCTTAGTGATAAGAACATTTTTCCCTCCATACGCAGGAACTTAAGGTGGAAAACTGGGTGCATTAGTGTTTCATATTCATCCAAAGAATGATTATAATCAAGATGCTCTATGCATTTGAGTCATTAATATTGATATGCAGCCTGTTATATAAGCCTTTAGGAAGGTTATGTAAGACAAAAGAAAGTGTTCTTAAGCTTGGGGCAAGATTAAATTAAAATAGAATCCTGGAGATGTAAATGTCTTTAGAGTTCACATAGCACAACTTTGTCATTTCACTTATGAGGAAACTGAGGGCTAGATCTTGATGGCCCAGGCTTCTGGAATTAATAGCCTTCCCCAAAAATGAGGTGGGGGGAAGATGCTGAAAGGCTTTTGATGGCATGCATCAGACATTGCTTAATGATCTCTCACATTTGAAGAGGCTACAGAAACATACTGGTTAAGAGCTTGCGCTCAGGATCAGACAGTCCCAAGTTCAAATCCTGGATTCACCACATATTATCTGTGGGATCTTGCTCTAATAACTTATCCTCTCTAAACCTCACTTTCCCCATCTATGGCAAGAATATAATAAATGTACCAATACGTTGTGATGACTTTGTAAGGATTAGCTCTTATGTTTTTCTTTTAATTGAAATATAGTTGATTTACAATGCTATGTTAATTTCTGCTGTACAGCAAAAAGATTTAGTTATACTTATATATACATTCTTTTTATTATATTCTTCCATTATGGTTTATCATAGGATATTGAATATAGTTCTCTGTGCCATATAGTAGGACCTTGTTGTTTATCCATTCTATATATAAAAGCTTATATCTGCTAACCCAGACCTCTCACTTCATCCCTCCCCCAAACCCCTCCCCCTTGGCAACCACCAGTCTGTTCTCTATCCATGATTCTGTTTCTGTTTCATAGATAGGTTCATTTGTGTCATATTTTAGGCTCCACATATAAGTGTGTATCATTTTTTTAGATTCCACATATAAGTGATGTCATATATTTGTCTGACTTACCTCACTTAGTATGATAATCTCTAGGTCCATCCATGTTGCTGTAAATGGCATTATTTCATTCTTTTTTATGGCTGAGTAATATTCCATTGTGTGTGTGTGTGTGTGTGTGTGTGTGTGTGTGTGTGTATATATATATATACACACCATATCTTCTTTATCCATTTGTCTGTCGATGGATATTTAGGTTGCTTCCATGTCTTGGCTATTGTATATAATGCTGCTATGAAGGTTGGGGTGCATGTATCTTTTCAAATTACAGTTTTCATCTTTTCTGGATATGTGTCCAGGAATGGGATTGTTGGATCATATGGTAACTCTTTTTTAGTTTTTTAAGAAACCTCCAGACTGTTCTCCAAAGTGGTTGCACCAATTTACATTCCCACCAATGTGTAGGAGGGTTCCCTTTTCTCCACACCCTCTCCATCATTATTATTTGTAGACTTTTTGATAATGGCCATTCTGACTGGTGTGAGGTGATAACCTCATTGTAGTTTTGATTTGCATTTTTCTAATAATTAGAGATGTTGAGAATCTTTTCATGTGTCTATTGGCCATCTGTATTTCTTCTTTGGAGAAATCTCTATTTAGGTTTTCGCCCATTTTTCAGTATTAAGCTGTATGAACTGTTTGTATGTTTTAGATATTAAGCCCTTATCAGTTGCATCATTTGTAAATATTTTCTCTCATTCCATAGTTGTCTTTTCATTTTGTTTATGGTTTCCTTTGCTGTGCAGAAGTTTATAAGTTTGATTAGGTCCCATTTATTTATTTTTGTTTCCATTTCCATTGCTCTAGGAGATGGATTCCAAAAAATATTGCCGTGATTTATGTCAAAGAGTGTTCTGCCTATGTTTTCCTCTAGGAGCTTTATCGTATCCTGTCTTGCGTTGAGTTCTTTAATCCATTTTGAGTTTATTTTTGTATATGGTGTTAGAGAATGTTCTAATTTCATTTTTTTACAGGTAGCTGTCCAGTTTTTCCAGCACCACTTATTGAAGAGACTGTCTTTTCTCCATTTTATATTCTTGCCTCCTTTGTCATGGATTAATTGAGCATAAGTGCATAGGTTTATTTCTGGGCTTTCTATCCTGTTCCATTGGTCTATGTGTCTGTTTTTGTGCCAGTACCATATTGTTTTGATTATTGTAGCTTTGTAGTATAGTCTGAAGTCAGGGAAGTTCTAGTTCTGTGAAAAATGCCATTGGTAATTTGATAAGGTAAGCTCTTATGTTTTTACAGAGCTGGCAAAGTGTTTCATATATGTTGTATGTGGAAGAAGGAGTTTAGCCATAGCAGTGCCCATTATACTTGGCTGTTTACAATAGTGACAGATGCTTGATTTTCTTCTTCTCTCACAGTTCTGGATTTCTTTTTTTTCATTTCCCCATCCCAAAACTCTTGCCTCCAGTACACTGAATATTTACTCATCCTTTATATTCCACCCAAATGTTATCTCCTCCGTGAGTGCTGCCCTGTGCCTCCACCAGCACCCTCCCACCTCCCCCACACACAATGCAGAATTAGGGATGTCTTCCTTAACGCTTACTTAGCATCTTATATACATCATTTATACCATAATTAACATTTAGCTTTAAATATTTATTTTTGTCAGTCTCCCCAGCTACTTGTAAGCCCTTCTATGGCAATGACTATATATTCAATACATCTTTATATCCCTGGAGACTAGAAGTGCTAGGTACATACTATTAATGTAGTATTTATTGAATGAATGAAAGAATGAATTGGTGAATGAATGGATGAAAGAAAGAATAAAAGAATGAATAATTGAAATACTCAGAAGAGTCCCTTACTGTCCTGAATAAGGACTCCAAAGTGCAACTGGCATGGTCTTCCTGATTCTAAGACACATGGCCCCAGAATCTGGTCTGTTCCCATGAGTTTCAGAAGCGAATACATATCAAGTGAAGTTTTCACACACTAGAAAGGGAATCAATTACAGGGAAACCTTATAAACCTTATAATTAGATTGCCACTGTAATTAAGCAACACTCCACTGTCAAAGCAGTCTATGCAGTTTAATGGGTTCAACCTTTTTAAAGTCTGAGGACAGTTTGGGGCTGCAGATTTAGAAATATAATAGATTCTCCTAATGGTTTCTAACTATATCTCTAACTGGCCAAGGTCACTTGGAATTAGAATCCATGACTCTAGAATCCCCTGGCCCAGGCCAGCCACCTCTCAGTAACCCCACAAGGGGAGGAGTCAAGAAGGTGTCAGGGGTAGGTGGCACCACCTATGAGATTTTGGTGTGAGCCTCGGGCAGCTCCCCTCCCCCACACCTCTGCACCTACACCAAAGGGCCCCAGGTGTCCACCTTCCTTTCCTCAAGGGGCTCCCCTCCCCTGCATGGACATTTTTTAAACCACCGATTCCAAGAGGGGGAAAAAAAAAAAGAAGGAGGTGTCTAGGAGGTTCTAGACACCTCCTCACCACCTCAGCTAGTTGTCAACAGTGATTCTGATAATAGTGCTAACACACACACACCCCTGAGACCACTGAGATGACAGAACATCATCATTAGAACTGTCCTAGGAGGATGTCATTTTCTTACACCCAGTTGTAAGGGTTGCTTACACCTCTAGCCTTGACCTTTCCAGATACACACACGCACACACACACACATTTTTCCAGGAATCCAAGGAAGGAGCTGCCCTCACAGTGGTCATCCAGGGGACGTGTCTATTTTGTGAGCCTGTCTAAATATGTAGATCTTATTATTATGTCTCCCACAGTTACTCTGATATGGGAGCCTGAGATATGGAAGAGTAATTCTTCTCATTCAGATACAGGGTAAAGAGATTCAAAAATCACATGTCAAAGCTCTCTCTAATAGAAGAGAGGAAATAACTATGCCAGTGATATGTGCCATCTCTGGGCAAATTATAAAAAGAGTCCCTCTCTGAGTGGGCTGAATACATAAAGACTCTCCTTTTCCCTGGAGGACACAATACCACACCCAGGCATATGATTTGGAAGGTGGAGTTAGAGGGTTGGATTTCAGACCTGACTTGTGACCCCTGATACAGACATCCTTGGACAACCAATATGTACAACCATATGTATGTGTGTGTAGGTGTATAATGAAAGGTGGAGAAATGCACTCAATTTTACCAAAGATATTCAATCACAGATTGGATGTGAGTTTGCTAGTCTTTATGGAAGATGGTTGGCTTAGAATATTACTGGCTTTCCTTACAGCTCTAGGATTCTATTATTATCAGGCCCTTAATTAGTGATCTAATACATCTCTGAGGGTTTGGTCAGGGCAGATTTTTCCAGTTTACTGATAACCATATGATGGAAAATAAATTTAAAAGCTTTTCTAACATCAAGATACTTGTTATTTCTTATGAAACTAAAGATCAACCTCTCCTAAATCTTTAAAGAATATGCTACTTAGGAGTATCCTGCTGTACTTCTCCTCCCCATTCTGCAAATAACACGAGATACTTTAAGACAAAGCTATCCGCAATATGGCAGAACTCTCAGCTGTGACAGAATACTGATTATCTCTACTACAATAGTCACTTTTTGTGAGAGCATCATAAAAGTTAATCTCAGCATCATTAATCATTAGAGAAATGCAAATCAAAACTACAATGAGATATCATCTCACACCGGTCAGAATGGCCATCATCAAAAAATCTAGAAACAATAAATCCTGGAGAGGGTGTGGAGAAAAGGGAACCCTCTTGCACTGTTGGTGGGAATGTAAATTGATACAGCCACTATGGAGAACAGTATGGAGGTTCCTTAAAAAACTACAAATAGAACTACCATATGACCCAGCAATCCCACTACTGGGCATATAACCTGAGAAAACCATAATTCAAAAAGAGTCATGTACCAAAATGTTCATTGCAGCTCTATTTACAATAGCCAGGACATGGAAGCAACCTAAGTGCCCATCGACAGATGAATGGATAAAGAAG
>NC_041214.2:73043737-73126849 GCF_002837175.3 Physeter macrocephalus | reverse complement strand
TGGGAGGGAGGGAGATGCAAGAGGGAAGAGATATGGGAACATATGTATATGTATAGCTGATTCACTTTGTTGTAAAGCAGAAATTAACATACCATTGTAAAGCAATTATACTCCAACAAAGATGTAAAAAAAAAAGTTAATCTCTAAAATGCTTCAGTAAGGTTGGCAAAGGATAGATATTTTAGCTTTGTCATGCTGATAAGGAGAATGCAGCTCATAGGGTTTGACTGTCTCACCCAAACTTCTATATCAAATTAGTTGGAGACTGAGGACCAGAATCTGGGTCTTCGGTTTTTTATTCTATTGCTTGAGCCTGAATAGCAAATTCAGCCCACGTCTCCATGTCAGTAACTCAGCTATTGACTCGACTAACAGGGGACAAAAGGATTTTGCAAGTTTTCTAGAACATTGGAAGTTTTCTAGAACATTGCATTGCCTTAGAGGGTAGAAATCTATGATGCATTCTTCCTGCCATTTATGCAAGACAGATGCTAAATCCATACAGCTCTATCAATTCTCTAAACCCAACATCTGTGTATATTAACTTAGTTCCTTGAGACTACCTTTGTCTGTGATGGGGTGCACTCTCCTAGTGGAGTACAAACAGCTGTAAGACACCAATCTTTTGGTGCAGAAAGCCTCCCTAGAATAGAAATGCCCAGGAAGCCAGGAAAGTAAGGCTGTGGGATTAACTTGAGCTCAGAATCCCAATGTAGAGTCACTTTGTGTTGCATGTGTAGAAGCAGAATCTTGGGTTGCATGTATAAACTAAATCAAAATATCCCCCCCAAAATCTGTCACTTACCTAAATATAATATTTTACTTTTATGTTTTATTTTGTACTTTGCTATTATAAAAGTTCTTACTTTAAGGCTTTAACCTGTATTAAACCCATATTTAAAATACCTGACTTTAGTATTGAAAAATTAGTCCCTACTTATCTGGGGGAGCTCGCTTATTTCTTCCACTCTTAGAGATTCATTTTTTGCAGGGAAAGAGAAAATACCAGCTTTCTTGAAAGAGAGCTAGTAAATGGCAGGATCAAGATTACTGGAAATATACATAGGTCGTACTAATCTCAACTGATATTAAAATATCTACTTAAAGTGCAACCACCATTCCCTAATTTCTTTAAATTAATTTTAAATTTTCCATTACTTTTGGAGTAGAAGGCCAAGAAATAACATTATAAAAATCAGAATGTAATAGTATTGATCAACTAATGCAATATAAAATTAAAAGTACCAAAATAAAAATCGTGTTTTCTTTTATAGTTGATTTTGTTAAAATTAATTTTTTCAGAGATCAACTTCTAGCACATTCATGTGATCATGTCCTGGTTTCAGAGTCTATAAGAAAAGAATGTAAATGTTCTGTGTTATATATCAAGGAAGCACTAATTTAATCGTCTAGTTAAGAATTAAAGTACAAGTACTCTGTACTTCACTGGTCAAAAATTACTATTTTACCTGTGGGTTGTTCTGCACATGATTCTGCCATTTTTAATAAATGTTTAAATAGATAGCCTGTTTGCAGGTAAAGAATTGTTAAACTAATTAGGCTGAAAACATAGTTAATCTGGCATCTATGCTCAGCCTAAATATGTATCTACAAACCAGTTATTTCTTCCCAACTAAATACCAGTACCTCTACCTGATCCAACTCAAAGTCACCATGTTCCAAACTGGACTCATTATCACCACCAATAACCTCCATAATGCCCACCCCTTCTATTTTCCTGGATTGTTTAATAGCACCACCACCTCCTCAGTTATCTATGTCAGAAACCTGGGAACCATCCTCTCCTCTTGCTCATCCACTCTTCTTTCTCTCTCACTCCCCAAATTAAATCTAAATGCTCCAGCACTTACTTCCTAATTCACTCGCACTCTGCCCTGTCTCTCTACCCTCACAGTCACCATCTTAGATCGCTCTATTGTCTTTATCTGGAGAGTCACTATAGCTCCCCAACTAGTCGCTTTGCTGCCAGGGTCACACGTACCTTGCCACCCTCTTTGCTACAGCATTAATTTCATCATATCACCCTTCTATTTAAACTCCTTTCAGGGTACACCATCCTCTATAACAGTGTTTCTCCAAGTGCAATCTTCTCTAGAATAGTTATCTAGAATGTTTGTTAAAAATACAGGTAACTGGAACCCACTGCAGCCCTACTGAATCAGGCTCCATGAAGGTAATGCCTGGGAATCCTCACTTTAACACTCTGCAGGTGAGTTTAGTGCACACTGACATGTGGAAAACACTAGCCTCCAAAATAAAATATGACCTATAAGGTCTACTTATCTGGTCTTCTCACCTACAGCTTCCCCATAAGCACCCTGGACTCTTGTCTTGCTACATTTTGGCACTTCCCCAAACTTCACCCATACTTCCATGCCTCTGACCTTTTCTCATGATGGTCTCTAACCAGAACACCCACCATCCTCATCCGTAACCAATACTTGGTTAATCCTTGTTCATGCTTCAAAATTCAGTTAAAGGAGTTAAAGGTTATTTCCTACAAGGAGTCTTCCCTGAATTCTCTAGGGCAGGGGTAGATACCCTCCTCTCTGCTCTCCTAGCACCCTGCACCTGTGCAGACCTCTGTCTCACATCCCCTCACCCTCCTTTCCGGTGAGTTCTCTTGGCTATGTCTTGTTCATCTTTTTAACACACTTAGCACAGAGCCTGCTTGTGGTAGGTGAACAGTACTTGTTGGATTAAGTCATAAATCATAATTCTTCTTTTAATTAGCCTGAATTAATTCATTTGGTTTGAGTTAAACTTCTAGAGATTCCCCAGTATAGATTGAGAATCTTATCTAGGCTCTTTGAAGATGGAATTAAATTAAATTATGAAAGTGGACTATTCCCTTGAAAAACCAATTAATCCTGAGTAATATATACATTCAAATTGCTGTCTGATTAATAACAAAAAGGGAAGGGGGCAGGTGTGAGGAACCAAAGAAATTGTGTGAGCTCGTAGGCAAGAGAATTGTATCCCAGGCCTCTTTCTGCCCTAACTAGTGAATGATTTGGGGAACACCTCTTAATCTCTATGAGTTCCAGTTTTCTCATCCACAGAGTGACTAAACAGAATCTTAATCTTTCCCCAGTACTATTATTTTATAACTCTAAACTAAAATTTAGTAAATTAACATTTTGATATATTACTTAATACAATAAAAAAGCAATTTCAACAAATGATATGTAGAGTTTATCATATATTTATGAAATTGGATTTTGGGAGGAAAAATCTATTGATCCAACTTTACCAGAACATTAGACTAGTATTATATTTACTCTGTTTTTTTTCTACTTAGTTGTAATATTTGGCCATGTGGATTTGGATTTTTCTTTTATCAGTTAATTCCATGATTTGCTTATTACATGAAATAATAATAATCTGTTATTTATCCTCATGAATTATATTATTATGAGTGAAATGAATGTAACAGCATTATTTGACTAAGTAGATGATCTTCACATTTTCCTTATGGTTTCAAAGACATGGGGAAAATTTTTGAGTGAGGTATTAATCCAAGTTATAGCACTCCTTACCTGTGTGACCTTGGACAAGTTTCTGAACCTCTCTGAGCATCTCAAAGTAGAAAACTGAAGTGTGTAATAAGTCATAAAAAAGCTTGATTTTTTTTTATTTCTGACTCTTGACAATGAGAACACAGATTTGTTGCCAAATTTTAACACTGGGTTCTCTGCATAAGAAATACCTTTCTATTATTAAGGTTACAGGGTTGCTCACAGTAGACAATTAATACAGTGTCTCATTAAAACACAGACTAGCACTTCCTCTTTTAAAAAATTCTACAGTAAGGTTATCATAATGGAAATTATATCCTCAAACCAATTAGTGGACTAAGTTAGTTGCAGTGAGATGTATTGTTTTTCCACTTATCTATCTCATTTCCTCAGTGAACCCCAAAGAAATGTAGATAATTGGTGTGCTGTTCATCTGATACAGCTGCAGATCCTTTGTAAACTGCCTTTGCTATACCCATTTAGAGAGAATTGGAGGAACAAGTATGATGAATAAAAATGGGAAACTAGACCCTAAAGCTATGCTTGTTGCCATTTTGAAATTTTAAAATAAGGAGACCTTGTAAGTCAAAAGTAGAAATCAGAAACTAAAACTCTAACCAGAGCTAGGAGCTCTCTTTTATAGGAAGCTAGCAAGTTTAATATCTGTGGGCAGTGAAAGTTTTTGAGTAACATTGATTTATTAGAGAACAAAAAAAGCTGATGAAATGGGATGAATGAACGTTTACGCATTTATCCATGCATCCTTTAAGTAAGCATAATTGTACAAGTGAATCACAATCTACATAAAAACCTAAAAATCCAGAGACTTAGAATTCAAATTCTTGACTTTATTCCCAACTATGACTCTGTATGGCTTTAAATAGTCTATTTGATCCATTCGAAGGCCCTGCCCACAGCTTGTAGGATGCTACCCCACTTAGTAATGGAAAAGATCATTTGTTGGTTCTTCTTTCTCACTTCCCACCCCCTTGTGCATACAATTAAAATAGATACCAATACATAGAGCTTGAAGAAATGCTTTCTTCTTATTGACCATTCACACCTGACTGTAAAATGTGTTGGTTACACTGAATTCTGAGGCTCCAAAATGCCTTTAAAAGAGCAACCCAGAAACTCTAGCCCTGCTGTCCTGCATCACAACAAATATCCCAGACAACTTGAATAAACTGAATCTGCAACAGTCTCCAAGAGCCATTCCAGAGGCAAGGGGAGCCCTTTGAGAAGCAGAGCAACTGGATGTCACCAGCCAGGACAGGCAGGTGTGGACGACAGGCTCGTTGGGAACAGTCTAAACGCTGTACCTCAAGCCTTCTGTGAAGGCTTGAGCCTTCTGTGAGCCTTGAGCCTTCTGTGAAGGCTGCTGCTCTTCAGAGCAGCAGCCAGTCTCCTATCACAGCGGTCGAGGTCTCCAGGTCAACAGATGCTCTCCTCCTCCCCCACTAAAAACAGACCAAACAAAAGGCAAGTTTGGAAAGAGCTGCACAGTCACAAATGTTTGTATTGTCTTTAACCAGAACCTCTCACTAAAAAAAGAAAATCATGTTCTGATTTATAGCGTAGTTTATGTTCATGACACTGTTGTCAAGTCAGAAGGAAAGATCATATCACTAACAGAGGCACAGATTGTTAGTTACTTGACATTTCTGGTAATTGTCGGTTACAACTGGTTAGTGGCAAAGCCAGGACTAGCTTCCCAATGCTACAGTTAGTGTTATTTCCTTTAAAATATGCTTGCAGGAACTACACACTGGCCAAAACAACTCCAGCCCAGTTAATAATAAGGTTAACACAGACCTACCAAATGATGGGAAAATTGCAAGTATAAAACTAATCATAACAGCAATTGGTACATGTGTTTTGTTTTTATTCATATAAGGTATATGGTATGTAGGTGTGAAATCAGAGCACAACCTTTGGAGGAAAAGGGGATTCTCAGGTAGTGTATATGTTCCATACAGTACCTGACACGCTGTAAAACCATAATAAATATAAATGACTGAAATCCAATTTATATTCTGGCCACACTCCCAGGAAATCTTATCTGATTTCAAAACTGTTGGTGCTAAAATAAAATCCAAGAAACATAGCAGAATAAGAAGTAGATCTCTTCAGCAAATCTGATATCCACCCACCCTGAGTCTTCATTCCTCATCTTACTTTTTCTTTATTTTGAAACCTGATTCCTTTCTCTGAAACTAAACATTTCTGAAAGGTGTATATCTAAGTTGTGTTGATAGAAGTAAATGGTCATTCATTCGTTATCAAATATTTTTGAGCACCTCTTTTTATGGAAATGAAGCTTTATGATACTCCTCCTTAGGGAGTTTTTAATTTATCTGAAAAGACACAAGAAAACTTACATAGCAAGATCAGATTTAAATAAAATAAGGAAACAATTCAAGAATTTTCACAAGGCAATATAATTAAATGTGAAGTATATGGAAAATAAGCATTCAAAAATATGGCTCGGGATTCCCTGGTGGCGCAGTGGTTGAGAGTCCTCCTGCCGATTCAGGGGACACGGGTTCGTGCCCCGGTCCGGGAGGATCCCACGTGCCGCGGAGCGGCTGGGCCCATGAGCCATGGCCGCTGAGCCTGCGCGTCCGGAGCCTGTGCTCCGCAACGGGAGAGGCCACAGCAGTGAGAGGCCCACGTACTGCAAAAAAAATAAAATAAAATAAAAAATAAAAATAAAAATATGGCTCAGTTGCACATGACTTACAGAAGTAGTATACTCAGTTTGAGAGTAAATTAGTAAACCATATTTACAGTGTTTTGAATTAGGTGTCAAAAAATAGTCCCCAATGAAATACAATAGTTTAAATATTTTTCTTGGTTGAAAAGGGTAGGTTTTTACTGACCACAGCTTTAAAACACATTTTAGAAATTTATAAAGGGAGAGAAATCTGTGAAGGCATCCTGGGGCTTGAATTAGTAATCCATATATTCATTTTTTTGTTGTTATTTCATACCCTAGATGTTATGCGAGAAAAAATATCCCTTTCCCAAAACAGCAGAGGGAAAATTATTAAAGATATTTGTGCCTGGGGATAGGTAAACTTTTGAGTTTGGTAAACTGCCACTTCATTCAAAAGTCAAAAATATAGTGGTATAGTAGTTATCCTGATTTCCTTCATACAAAAAATTAGTCTAAAGTCTGTAAACAAATCTTTTTTTCCTTTTATCATGACACAGCAATTTACCCACTAGAGAAAATCTTTTATAGAAGTTAACCCAGTATAAAATTTCGCTGTGGAAAAATAACTTCTTATATAAATATAACATGTTAATGAACATTAATTACTTTTTACAATAAAAATTTTAGAAATAAGATTTTAAGTTAAATATTTTTCTTCATGAATCAGTAATGCTCTATTCTTCCGGATTCCCATTGATTTAGATATTGATTAACAAAGCAAACAACTCAGAGGATAAATGCGAAATTATTTATATCTATAAAAAGTGTTCAGACACTGATGCAAATAAATTAACTAAAATAATAAAGAGCAACATTTAAGAAAAATACTTTAAAACTAAATATAGTATTTACATCCTTAAAGTGATTTTTAAAAATCCACCAGCAGTCCTCTGTCCGAGACCTTGGCAGCTCAGCATCTTTCAGCTCGGAGTAAAGGGCAAGACCAGGCGTTTACTGGCGCACAGCACTTCCGGAACTAACCTTGGCTCCGCCTGCTCTGGTGGGACACACCTGCTTCTCTTGAGAGAGAAACCATCAATCATTTTCTATCTTGTTCTTCTCTGGACAGATAACCTAACTAGATATATTCAAGGACAAATTAAACAACCAAATTAAAGGTCACTTGAGGATAGGAGTTCCGTGTTAGCACCTTGTGCATCTCATCTGTTTTAAATTAGAAATTCCTTAAAGACAGGATCATGAATATTCACATACAGAGAGAAATGGATATAGATATCAAAAAAATATTTCAAAGCACTGAGCTGACATCTAGTTAATAGGAAGTTAACTTAAATATTAGAAATACCAGTGAGGATTTATATAAAACGTTGAATGCTATGATTCTAACCATCATTCAAAGTCATTCTTCACTGTGGTGTGACCTCCCACATTTTCCTGGGGGTGAGATTCAGGTACCAGAATAAAATGAAGGATAGAATCAAGGACAAAAAGATGGGATATTACATGTTGTTGTTGGTGGTGGTGGTATTATAGCCTTTACTTCTTGCTTTTTATGGAAAGGAATGTTTTCCCTGTTTACTTATGCCCATTTGTTGTCGAAATCACTATTAGCCATTATTTTTCTGTCTTTATAAACTTAAGCTCAAATACCTCCATTATATTTTTCTATAATTTCACATGTTGATTATTCATTCCATGTTTACTCTTTTATTTATTATACACTGATTAAGTGCCTATGCGTCAAGATAAAAGTCCCGACAATTTGTTTCAAATCTCTCTTATCATTGTCTTCCATTCTTCTAACTAGAGTCCTCTCTACAATTTGGTTTCCTCCCCTGAATAGTGAGGAAATTAACATACAGAATGGTCTGAGGGCCCCTCCAACTCTGAAATTCTAGTTCAATACAGTAAGACATCAGGGTTGTTGCTTTGTTTGGGTTTTTAACAATACAGGATGACTAGCACTTTAAAGAACATCTCACTGTATGAGACAATTATGGATGCCTGTACCATCAATGGAGCTTCTTCTTATTATTCTTATTCTGTTATACAGAGAACAGATAGTATATAACATTACATCATAATTTAAAACAAAACAAAGACAAAAACAAAACCTTATTTTGGAGAAAACACATTTTCTGTATATTGTAATTAAATTCCCGTAGCTCATTCTCTAACTTGGCAAAGATGGAAATTGAGCCCAGAAAATCTGGCTCCAGAGTCCACCCACTTGTGTACAATATTATTAAACAAGCATTTTTAAGCATTTATTGGAGTGTTAGCAGCAAAGAATGCAAAGATGAATGAGGTATGGTCCTGTCCTCAAGGGGGTTACAGAGCCAACTCATCTTTCAGCAAAGCATTTCTCCAAGGCTCTGCTAAGGAAGAAGACAGAGCCCTTTCCACCTGGAATCCCCATAGCATTACATCCGTTCCTTTCTCACAGCACTTTTACAAGTGGGTTATTGTTATTTGTGTTCACCTCTCAGATCCTTTACTTGAAAGGAATATACCTTATTCACGTTTATACTCTATGTTGATGCTGTAAAATGGTTTTAAAATAATGGAAAGGATACACTGATGTTTACATGTAGCCAGCATATTATGGTAAGTACAGTGCAGGGATGAAATAAGAGCCTTGGTGAAATAGCTGCAATTGCAAGATCAAAATTACCATAATAATCCCGATTCAGATTTCAGGGTGGTTGGTTTTTTTCCCCTCCCAGAAGAAGAAATAATTTAATGGAAGAGATTTGTCTTATTTTTTCAGTAAGGTCATGTAAGATAGAGCACCCTTTTTTAATACACATTTTTAAGACCATCCTTATATGACTTAAGAGTTTAGCTTCTGGGGACTTCCCTGGTGGCGCAGTGGTTAAGAATCCGCCTGCCAATGCAGGGGACACGGTTCAATCCGTGGCCCGGGGAGATCCCACATGCCACGGAGCAACTAAGCCCGTGCACCACAACTGCTGAGCCTGTGCTATAGAGCCCGCGAGCCACAACTACTGAGCCCACGTGCCACAACTACTGAAACCTGCGCACCTAGAGCCCGTGCTCCACAACAAGAGAAGCCACCGCAATGAGAAGCCAGCGCACCTCAACAAAGAGTAGCCCCCACTCATCTCAACTAGAAAAAGCCCGTGTGAAGCAACGAAGACCCAGTGCAGCCAAATAAATTAAATAAATAAATAAATTTATAAAAAAGAAAAAAAGAGTTTAGCTTCTGTTAAGCCAGACTACTTTCTGTGTTTTTTTGTTTGTTTTTGTTTTGTTTTTTTAACAAGTTCCCAGATTTAAATTTCCAACATGCGGGCTTCCCTGGTGGCGCAGTGGTTGAGAGTCCGCCTGCCGATGCAGGGGACGCGGGTTCGTGCCCCGGTCCGGGAGGATCCCACGTGCCGCGGAGCGGCTGGGCCCGCGAGCCATGGCCGCTGGGCCTGTGCGTCCGGAGCCTGTGCTCCGCAATGGGAGAGGCCACAACAGTGAGAGGCCCGTGTACAGCAAAAAAAAAAAAAAATTTCCAACATGCTTTCTGGAAACTATAATCTATGAGTTTGTTTTATAATCTTAATTGAAGTAATAGCTCTGCATGCCTGTAATTTGGGAATTTTGAATCTCCTTTCTTTGCCTATTCTTAGCACTAAAGTCACGCACATTGTACATTGTCCCTTAATTGAAGCACAGAATCAGAAGGATGGTTCCTTCCTCAACTAATAATTTCCTAAGGGAGACCTGCTGACATGTCACAGAAGACATAAAGCACATTTCATTAATTTTCATTCTGCTCTCAGACTCTTCAAGGTCATAAGCTTGTATGTGTTATCACATTTCCCATCTGATGATGCTAAGATTTCTCAATGCCATCAGTCTATACTGGCAGTTCTGGCAGTTCACAATGGAATGTGATAAACAGACATGTAGAGAAGCTCAACAAAACTTAAGAGGCAATTAAAAATTAAGATTTTGTTTCTGATTGTAAAAGTCATACATGGTCAGGTCATTGTAGAAAATTTGAACAATAAAGAAAGAAAGAAATACAAAGTCATTCACAATATGATAATTATTAATTTTTAGTCATTTTTCCTGGACTATTCTTTCTGTAATTGGAGCTGAATATCCTCAGGATACCATGAAATGCTAATTACATTTCATTCCAATTATCTGCCTTGTGCCACCCAAGTGCTAGGAACTGAGCAGCCAGAGGCAGATGTGGGCTTCAGAGCCTCCTGGAGTAGGCAGATTAGTGCCGGAGCACAGGGAAGAGCCCTAAATCATACCTAAGTGGGATGCAGGGTCAGAGGGGGCTTCCCAGAGGAAGGCCCTCAATGAGAACTAAGGGACGTGCCAGAGTTAGTGAGGGAAAGAGGAAAGGCCCCCAGAGGCTGGCGAGAGAGGGCAATGAAAATGTGGCCACGGCTCACAAGTTGAATATGAGGGGTGAGAGAGGACAAATGGACAGGGTCCGCTTGGTATGAAGCTTCGTGGACCATGGTGAAGATCATGGACTTTGTGCTGAGGGCAATGGGGAGCCATAGAGGGTAAACAAGGGACACCGTGCTGCAACAATGGAGAATGGATTGGTGAAGGGGGTGAGAGTGGAGGCCAGGAGGCCGGTGAGGAGGGGGTGGGACAGTTTCAAAGACAGGAATGAGAGGATATCAAAATAGCCAACCTTTACAGGATGCTTACTATATACCAGGCATTCTACTAAGCATGTAACATACCTTATTGAACTTAACTCTCTCTGGAAATGAAGTTCTAAGGGAATGCTTTGTAGTTCCAAGCTATAGTTAAAGATACCAAGTAGAATCAAGACTAATAGTCTTAGCAAGTGATCTGAAAATTATGGAAAACAAGTATTAAAATGATAAATTAAAGATTAAGACACGAATTTAGGAATTTTATAATAAAAGTAAAAATTTTAAATATAGTAAAACTTATAAATTTATGTATTCTTAAAGAATAAGGTAAGGATTAAGTTTTTTTATCCCCCAAAAACGTTCTTTGCCATCATTTTGAGTTACTGAGACCTAATCTGAAGGTGAGAAAAATTAAAGTATTGAAAATTTTATTTTTTAAATAATTTTTACTAGAGTATAGTTGATTTACAATGTTGTGTTAGTTTCAGGTGTACAGCAAGGTGTACACCTCCGCCCCCCCTTATCCCCTGGAAACCATAAGTTTGTTTTCTACATCTGTGACTCTACTTCTGTTTTGTAAATAAGTTTATTTGTACCCTTTTTTTAAGATTCCACATATAAGCGATATCATATGATATTTGTCTCTCTCTGTCTGGCTTACTTCACTCAGTATGACAACCTCTAGGTCAATCCATGTTGCTGCAAATGGCATTATTTTGTTCTTTTTTATGGCTGAGTAATATTCCATTGTATATGTGTACCACATCTTCTTTATCCATCCCTCTGTTGATGGACATTTAGGTTGCTTCCATGTCCTGGCTATTGTAAATAGTGCTGCATCGAATATTTGGGTTCATGTATCCTTTCAAATTATGGTTTTCTCTGGGTATATGCCCAGGAGTGGGATTGCTGGGTCATATGGTAGTTCTATTTCTGTAGTTTTTTAAGGAACCTCCATACTGTTCTCCATAGTAGCTGTACAAATTTACATTCCCACCAACAGTTTAGGAGGGTTGCCTTTTCTCCACACCCTCTCCAGCATTTATTGTTTGTAGATTTTTTGACGATGGCCATTCTGACTGGTGTAAGGTGATACCTCATTGGAGTTTTGATTTGCATTTCTCTAATAATTAGTGATGTTGAGCATCTTTTCATGTGCTTTTTGGCCATCTGTATGTCTTCTTTGGAGAAATGTCTGTTTAGATCTTCCACCCATTTTTTGATTGGGTTATTTGGTTTTTTTTGATATTGAGCTGTATGAGCTGTTTATTTAGGAGTTTATTTTTGTGTATGGTGTTAGGGAGTGTTCTAATTTCATTCTTTTACATGTAGCTGTCCAGTTTTCCCAGCACCACTTATTGAAGAGACTGTCTTTTCTCCATTGTATATCCTTGCCTCCTTTGCCATAGATTAGGTGACCATATGTGTGTGGGTTTATCTCTGGGTTTTCTATCCTGTTCCATTGATCCGTATTTCTGTTTTCGTGCCATTACCATACTGTTTTGATTACTGTAGCTTTGTAGTATAGCAACACAGACAGATGGAGAGATATACCATGTTCTTGGATTGGAAGACTCAATATTATGAAAATGACTATACTGCCCAAAGCAATCTACAGACTCAATGCAGTCCCTATCAAATTACCAATGGCATTTTTCACAGAATTAGAACAAAAAATTTTACAATTTGAATGGAAACACAAAAGACCCAAATAGCCAAAGCAATCCAGAGAAAGAAAAATGAAGCTGGAGGAATCAGGCTCCCTAACTTCAGACTAAAGTACTGAGAATTTTAAACGTACACATGCATGCACAGACACAGAGACTTACACTCATACATGTTGCAGTTAATAGTTGAACATGACTAAATGTATCCTGACAATACACTGTTGTGCATTTTCTTTATTGAAAATCAAGCATTTATAGTTTTATATTTGTATAAAGTCATTCTTACATCTTAAATTATATAAAAATAAATACTAATTTACTCAAGGGAACAAAGCTGATCATTCTTCCTAAAATGAAAACAATCTAGAAAAAAGTACTGCTATGAAAACTACAGAAAGCTCAATTGAGAACCATTTGCAATTTCTTTCTGAAAATTGCTATATAATTAAAAAAGAAATTCCCTTGGTAATATAATTGTGAATAGAATTCTATTCCTTTTTAGCTCCATGGAATGAGTACTTGATTTTTCATTGTGATTCAGAGAGATACATTTAAAAATTAACTCTGCATCCCAAAGAATAGTTTGATCATATAAAGTCAGAAAATCTTCACTAAAATAAAAACATTTAAAAGGGATTACCACAGATAATTTAATATATTCTTCCCATGTATGCTATATATTCCATTTGCTGGAAATTATTGTTCTCTTGCATAATATATATTCCATAGAATGAGGATCATTAACCTTTTTATTTCCTCCTTATTGTTGAACTCTTTTGTCTATTATTTTATGTCATCACCTTACTAAATAAAGTATGTTAAACATAAACATAATTCAACCTTTTTTTGGTAGACCTGAACCAGGGTCAACATTTTAAACATCAGTTCTCCTTGCTGAGTATTGTAATCATATAATTCTTCTAAAGAAGATATTAGGCTTAAATTGCACTGACTCCAAAACAAAACCTACCAGTTTGGGGTTGTTGCTTTCCTTTTATTTATATAGTTATTTATTTATATTTAATGAAATCTCTATTATCAGTTTGTTGTGATAGAGATGGTGAGAGAGGGAGATTATTTGCCTCTTTCTCATAAAAAGATTGTACAAAAATACTCTACTTAATTGCATATTGTTTTATGCTAGTGTTCAGGTAACCTTAAATATATCGTTGTTGATAGATGTTAGCATTAAAATATCAATAAGGCAAAATATCTTTCTATTATCATAACATTTACAAATAAATTAAACTGAGAATGCTTTTCTTCCTTGCTCATCTCAGAGTAGTTTTAAAAAGTCTAATTACAGATTGTATCACTACTCTGTGAGGGGCTGTTTACCAAACCTGGGGCAAATGGGATTACTATGAAGGTGATGGATATAAAGCCATTTAAAAATTAAGTTATTTTAGACTCCATGGTTCTCTTCCACTAGGCAAATTGCCATAAGATGATGAGAGGAGAAAATAAAATTAAAGGGGCAGGATTGTTTCTTTCTATAAGGATTCCAGCTGCCAAGTTAGATATTGAATTTTATGGTTTCTTCGCAGACAGGCAGTGCTAAGAAGCTATGCTCATCATCATTCTTGCCTTCCAAAGTTCAGTGCCTGGTTGCTCTTTGCCTTTGAAAAACTCTTACCCTTTTCAGCTTCTGGAGTTTAAAAAATAGCCCTTTAAATGTGGTCTGTTGTTATTTCTTTGAAAAGGATAAAAAGAGAAGGGGGAGGAAGGAAGGGACGAAAGAAGGAGTAAGGGATCACTCAAGAATTGAAACTTACAGTTCAGTCATGAGACGTAAAAGACTGCATAAACAAACTACATCTTATTTGCATTCAAAATCAAGGATTCTACTTCCTTTAAAGTCACTGAAGCAAATTATCACAAAGACCTACTAAACAATGCTCTTTATAGTTTTCTATAATGGCAAAAGATGGGAAGGAGAAAAAGGTCATATTATCAAAATGCTTGGCAACTTCTGAATTATTAGGTATCTTAGAAACCATAAGTCACGTGCATTTCCCCAGTCATCGTTTTAGGAGAGGATGCTACCGTTTTCTTATAATATAGCTTACATTGCCCTTTTTGGTAATTAGTGTAATTTGACACATTTTAAGATAATGACGCCACCTGCTCTGAAGAGCTAAATCACCATTAATGCTTAAAAGCTTTTCTCTTAGCAACAAAAAGATATGAAGGAACTTCTAATCCAACTTTGCTTTTGATGTTTCATTTCCTGGAGAGTTTTTAGAATCTCCATGATTTGGATTTCGGTAATACACTGTAATTGACAACTAACCTTGTTTTAGGTGGAGATCGCCAAGGAAGTTTTTCAAGGTGTGTTAGTTTCATGTAGTTCACAGAGTATTGACTGGACAGAAGGGAAGATGTGGATGGATGCAGTCTTTTACTGTGACCAGCCCTGTGTGAGGTGCTGTCACTTTTGCATCTTAGTTAAATGGCACATCTTGCTCAAGGCCACATAAGCTAACCAGTGGAGGATCCTGTATTGAACACAGGTGTCCTATTGACCAGCACCCTGTCCACTACTCCTTTCCAATTCTCTGTTATTATTTAACCCAGTTCATAAGGAAGGTTAAAAAGGAGTAATTTTTTTAATACTTCAATGAATCACACTAAATTAATAATAGCTAATGCCAGAAAATATACACAGGAAAAGACATTTGGGACAATGGAATATGGCAAAGATGAAAAAAAGAGGATATTATTGAAGTTCTTAAATGAAATAACATTTTTATACAGATGAAAGTATAAGATTGTATGCAGATGAGAAAGTGTACGGTTGCGAAAGCAGTTAGCTGAAGAATATCAGTTTTAGACATATTTTAATTTCATTTGCCTTAAACATAAGTGAACTAGGAGAAAATATTAGTTGCTGAGTCATTTGGTAAACCACACCTGTGATTCACTTTTGCCCCAACAGAGTAATTGTTATATATTTTCAGTGGATAATTAATATTTGAGAAATTTGTCAACACAAATTTCTCAACATCAGTACTATTAACATTTTAGGCCCAATAGTTAATCCTGTGTTGTGCGGGGCTTCCCTGGGCATTGTAGGATGTTTAGCAGCATCCCTACCATCCACCCACTAGATGCCAGTAGCACCCTCCCAGTTCTGACAATCAAAACTGTCTCTAGACCTAGCCAAATATCCCCTGGGGGCAAAATCACCCTCTGTGCAAAACCACTGGAGTAAACAATAGGCATATAGTTTACTTCCATATGCCTATGGCCAGGCATATGGAAGTAAACTAAACAAAGACCCTGATCTCATAGAAATTACAGTGAGAGAGAGACGGAAAAAGGAAAGACTAAACCATATAATGCGGTGACAAGAGCTGGAAAGAAAAGGCAGGATAAAAGCATAAAGAATAATGTGGATGATACTTAGATCAGCACTCTCCAAGGAGGTGTCTTGAGCAGAGACCTAAGGTGAGATGTGAATATCTGGAGGAACAGTGTTTTAGGTGGATGGAATAGCAAGTGGGAGAGCCCTGAGGCAGGACCAGTTTGGAATGTCTGAGACTAGCAAGGGGCCAGTTTTTGCTAGAGCTGAGTGAGCAGGTGAAAAGAAGTAAAGGGTAAAGTATCCAAGGCAAGAAAAGACCAGATCATGCAGAGACTTCTAGATTAGCTCTGCCCAACAGAACTTGCTGCCATGATGAAAAGGCTCCACATATTATACTGCCCAAAACAGTAGCCACTGACCACATGTGGCTATTGAGCTCTAGAAATATGGCTACTCTAAGTGAGAAAATGAATTTTTATTTTACTTTAACTGATTAAAATGTACTTAGATATTATGTGATGAACTACTGTATTGAACAGTGCAAGTCTAAACCATAAGGACTTTGGATTTTATTCTAAATATGAGTCAAAAAATAAAAAACTACTAGAAGAGTTTGAGCAGAGGAAACACATGATCTCCTTAGCTTAAAAGGACAGTAAAGATCATAAAATTCAATATATTTTCCCCCATTTTCAGAGATCAGATCTAAATCTAGTGAGAACCTCAACTAAATAACACATGATGGGTTCCTACAATTCATTATAATTTCACCATTTTCAATGCCAATTTTTAACACATTATTTCTCTTCCAATCAGAAAGATTACACTCTCCTTCTACATATATTATGAAAAAATGTTACCGTTTTATGCTTAAATATTAACACAATAAGAAAAAATGTTCATGAGCTAAAATTTTATTTTAAAAACATGTTTTAAGCCTTTGGCAGATTTCATAAAATTAATGTAATCTAGATCCTGCATTTACAAAAATATTAAGCAAAATTTTAACTAGTCTGGTTTATCTGAAATACCTAAGTTTTAGATAATGCTAGTCTGTATTTTGCATTTCTTTTATTCAATCCTTATAGAGTGATTCAAATCGAACAGCTGATGAAGTCAGCTAGATAGTCTGCTTTGTGAAAGTCGATGATATTCATGCTTGAATGCGTAAGAAGTCCACCTGGAGTGCTTTTGAAAGCACAGCTCCCCATTCCAGAAGTTTGATTTCAGTATCTTGGGTGGAGCCCAGGGATGTCATTTTTAGCAAAAATCCAGGTAGTTTTGATGCAGCAAGACTGAATCTCTGCAAAAAACAACAGGTTAAGATAGCTCAGTACCAAGTTTCCATTTCATTTTGTTTGGTATATATTTGGGTCCCAGTGTAGTACTGATATCATTTTCATTCATATTAATATACCTAGTAGTTATGGACATTATGTTAATATTTTGTGAACCACATATATTAATAGTTTCCTTTAGCTTGACCAAAAAACTTTATCTGCAATTTGAATCTCCATTCTCATTTCCAGATTTTACGAAATGGTAAATACAGTAATTTTTTTTTTTTTTTTTTGCCGTACGCGGGCCTCTCACTGTTGTGGCCTCTCCCTTTGCGGAGCACAGGCTCCGGACGCGCAGGCTCAGCGGCCATGGCTCACGGGCCCAAGCGCTCCGCGGTATGTGGGATCTTCCCGGACCGGGGCACGAACCCGTGTGCCCTGCATCGGCAGGCGGACTCTCAACCACTGCACCACCAGGGAAGCCCCTACAGTAAATATTTTTAATCAATAATTTAAAACGAGTTTACCTTGGCTATCATGAATGTAAAACTGTGAAAATATCATCTGAAATGCTTTTACTAAATTTGACCATCTATACACCTAGCAACAGAGGTCTCTAAACAGAGGTCTCTATGGTGTAAGTTTAAGGACCACAGAAATTCGCTGATAAGGTTCTCAGGATTTAATTTTCCAGCCAATGTTTTTTAAGCAGTTCAAGAGCAAAAAATAAACTTACAGGATGACCTTTCTAAACTCGTACTACTCAAATAATACTACTTCCAAATTGGAAAGGCATTTCCAAATAGCACTCTCTCTTTATAACTGAAATTGTCAGATCTCTTGTGGAAAAGAAAAATGTAAGATTCTCTGTATAAATAGTCAAGGGAGATACTGACTGGGATAAAAGCAGTGGTCAGTAGCACTTGCTAGAGCATTACCTCACATGCCTCATTTTTAAATTCAAATCATTATTGTGTAAACCATCTTCACTTATTTACAGAACAGATTTCTACTAGATTTTAAGAAGTTTAACTACTTCTTTAATATTATCATTTTAGAAACCAAAGGGAGCCAAAGTAGCCTGTTAAGGAGCATTAGGTAAGATATAGTTATTATTTATTTGTCTTTTGTCCTTCTTGGAAAATTTTTAGGTTAAATTTATGACATTTTCATTTAAAATGTATAAAATTATCTTCCAAATTGAGAAACAGCTGTACTGTATAATTGAACTTTAATAAAAGATCTGAGGCCTCGGGAGCTTTTAGATATGAAAAGTTTTATTTTTATTAAAGTTTTTATTTTTATTAAATCTTTAAAATAATGAAGGCCTATATATATGGTTTTTTTGTTTCATAGGTTTGGACACTTTATTTGAAAGATTAAAATATCGATAATATAAATTTAATCAAATAATTATAGTATTTTGGCTGTCTGCAGCTTGGTATTAAAGTGTATGGAAGTTTAGGGTGGTTTTTTTGTTTGTTTGCTTTTGTTTTGTTTTTAGTGCACAGTCTGAGGCCACAGAAATTAGACAGTCTTTCTTAAAACCTAATATACTCCTCATTCAGTAACACGTAAGCATGGGGCATAATACAGATTGTTCTAATAAAGGATTAAGACCCAGGTGTTTTCTGTGTTTCGCATGATAGAATAGACTGATCTAAGCTCCCTTTGGAGACTGAGTTTTCTGAATCAACTTGTTTACAGAGCTGCCAAGACTTCTGGCTCTATTTAGAAAAAAAAGTCTCAATAACTATTTGAGGCCAGGCTCCAAATACTCACCTGAATTGTGTCAGTTTACATCTCCGCTAATAACCCAGAATGGATTAGATTTATATCACGCGTTTCTCTGTTTGAAAATAGAAACTGTTTGGTCTCATCTATCATACTTTCCTAGCCTGTGAAATGAATGAAGATTTGTCTAAAGATAATATCCCCTCCAGATTTAACATGCTATTAAAATATAATATAATTTAGATCTTTATGGGACATTCTGCATTGCAATTACAATTGTTTCCTGATTTAGCAAGATTATTAACTATACTTGTCAAATTGTTCTGAAAGGAAGTTTTATTATGTTTGCCATTATCTCAGTCCTTTATTGTAAAATACTATGTGTTAGGTGGCCTCTCTACAATTCTAGGGCAGCTGAATGTTCTAGCTGCACTTGAAACTGAAGTAAATATATTTCTTGATAGAAAAATTAAGAACATGCACCCAAAAAGGGTTATATTGATAGAAAAATATAGGTTTGGAAAAATACTTGCAACACAGCTGACAAAGGGTTAATAGCCAAGTTCTCACAAATTGCCAGTAAATTGACCAGCCACTCAACACAAAACTGGGGGAAGGATACACTGGGGGCTTTCTAGAGGGAAAACTCCAGATGGTCAACAAACATGAAAAGATGTTCAAATTAACTTATAGGGAAATGAAAGACATCACTTTATACCCATCAGACCAAGAAAAAAATTTAAAGCAGTTAATACCTATTGCTGCCAAGGATGGAGGAAAGGTATAATCATATAATTATGATCTAGCAAAATTTTAAACAATTTTAAAATTAAAATTGTGTATACTTTTTTATTCTGCATTCCTACTCCTAGGAATCTATCCCATAGAACTAAAACAACCAGAACCTAAGAAAACATGCACAAAGATGCTAGTTGCAACATTGTTCAGAACTGAGGGGGAAAAGGGAACCAAGTGAATGCCCATTTTAAAAAATGGTTGAAAAGTCATGGTACATCCATACCTAGAATAGCATGCAAGCATTAAAAATAACGAACTGGAGCTATGAAGGTTAATTTAGGTGATTGTTTATGAGGCATAATTGTGAGAGAAAAAAACAGGACACAGAGAAGTGTCATATCATATTATTTGTAAAATGTAAGACAATGACAATCTTAGCTAATGTATAGGTGTATATGATTAAATGTATTTAACAACAAATATGCGTATTTGACTATAACTGTGGCTAAAATAGAGAAAATACATGTTGCATTGTTAATTATGAATGAGATGGATAGTGTCTATTTGGCAATATGAATGTATTGGGAGGCAGGAGGATTACGCAAGCAAAAAAACACACAAAAAACAAACAACAACAAAAAGAACAAACAAAATAAAGACTAGACTATAAAAATAACATATATTATATCATCCCATAAAAGTTTTTGTCAACTTCCACATATGTTTAAAATATTTAAATTAAAATGATTAAAACAATGTTTTCAAATCGAATTCACAGATCATTGCTTGAGAGCACTATGAAAAATAAATATAGCTAACATTATTTATCAAGCCCCCTCCAAAGGGTGTGCACATAGTTTTAGCTACAAGGACATGGTTTGAAGCCTTACTTTATAAGCGATGACAACAAAATTCAATAAAAACTTAAAATGTCCATCACTAGTGATAAACTATGTAACATTGCTTAGCCACTGAAAATGATGCTGTAGAAGTATACATGTTTACAGGAAGGAAGCTCATAATATATTAAATCAAGAAAGCAAGGTATAAAATTATATATATATATATTTTTTGATCCCTTATCATTTTTGTATCTATCAAAAACTCTGGAAAAAATGAGCAAAATATGAAATTATTGATCAGCTGGATTTCATTAAAATTAAAAACTGGGGCTTCCCTGGTGGCGCAGTGGTTGAGAGTCCGCCTGCCGATGCAAGGGACACGGCCTTGTGCTCCGGTCCGGGAAGATCCCACATGCCGCGGAACGGCTAGGCCCGTGAGCCATGGCCCCTGGGCCTGCGCATCCAGAGCCTGTGCTCTGCAACAGGAGAGGCCACAACGGTGAGAGGCCCGTGTACCGCAAACAAACAAACAAACAAAAACTGCTCTGCAAAAGACAATGTCAAGAGAATTAGAAAAAGCCACAGGACTGGGAGAAAATATTTACAAAAGATACATCTGATAAAAGACTATTATCCAAAATATGCAAAGAACTCTTAAAACTCAATAATAAGAAAACAAACAATTTGATTAAAAAAAAAAAAATGGGCCAAAGACCTTAAGAGACATCTCACCAAAGAGATACACAGGTGGCAAATAAGCATATGAAAAGATGCTCCACATCACACATCACCAGGGAAATGCAAATAAAATCACAAGATACCACTACACACCTATGAAACCCTGATAACACCAAATGTTGCTGAGGATGTGAAACAACAGGTAGCTCTCATACAGTGCTGTTGAGAAGGCAAAACCATACAGCCACCTTGGAAGATAGTTTGGTGATTTACCAAACTAAACATACTCTTACCATAAGATCCTGCAACCACACTCCTTGGTATTATTCACCCAAAGGATTTGCAAACTTACATTCACACAAAAACATTCACATGGATATTTATAGCAGCTTTCTTCATAATTGCTAAAACCTGGAAGCAACCAAGATGTCCTCCGGTAGGTGAATGGATAAACGGTGGTACATCCAAACAGTGTTATGTTACTCAGTGCTAAAAAGAAATGAGCTATCAACCCAGGAAAAGACATGGAGGAACTTTAAATGCATATTACTAAGTGAAAGAAGCCAGTCTTAAAAGGTTACATACTATATGATTCCAACTATATGACATCTAGAAAAGGCAAAACTATGGAGACAAAATGACCATTTGTTACACTTCCACTGCATCTCCTGGTTTACCTACTCCAGCTCTGGCATAAAATCATTATTTGATAAACATACAGTGGTTGATTTTTAGTCACTCAACTAAATCTTTAGCTTCATTTTTTTCTCCCATCTGTAATGTTGGGGGAACAGAGGTTAAATTAAATTTTCTTTAGATTTTCCTTTCAGCTATGGAAATTAAATAAGTTTGCTTCTACATTTTCGCATTTGTACATGACTTGAATAAACCTTTAACAATCTAATAATCAGGATACTTCTATGAGGCTGGGCAGAATAGATTATATCAAGTATCACTTCAGAGCATATCTGCTTTGTATATGTCTACTCTGTCTTCATTTTAATCACTAGACTACTTGCTCTCTGAGGGCACTATCTGGGTGGGATTCACTCACGTTCCTCACAAACTCTCACACATAAGTAGGGCTCAGGAGGTGACATCATTCATATCTCCTTCTATTTTTTAAGAACAAAACCAAATATCTAGGGCTTCCCTGGTGGCACAGTGGTTAGGAGTCAGCCTGCCGATGCAGGGGACATGGGTTTGTGCCCCAGCCCGGGAAGATCTATCTCCTTCTATTTTTTAAGAACAAAACCAAATATCTAGGGCTTCCCTGGTGGCACAGTGGTTAGGAGTCAGCCTGCCGATGCAGGGGACATGGGTTTGTGCCCCGGCCCGGGAAGATCCCACATGCCGCAGAGCGGCTAGGCCCATGAGCCATGGCCGCTGAGCCTGCGCGTCCGGAGCCTGTCCACAACAGTGAGAGGCCACAACAGTGAGAGGCCACAACAGTGAGAGGCCCACGTACCGCAAAAACAAAAACAAAAACAAATATCTAGTATACTAGTTTCATAAGTAAACACAATGGCAATTAAATATCTAGGAAACAGGATAGTCTAGATTTGATTTGTTGGTATCAAGCAAATGACTAAAGTAAATATACTTTATTACATGCTTTGTATGATTTACTTTCTTGAATTAAAAAAAATACTGTGTGTTTTAGAGAGAAGGGAAAGAGAGAAAGAGGGAGGATAGTATGATCTTAGAAATGATTTAGGCAGCAGAAGAGCTGTGCCCATTTATACACAGATGGAAAGAAATGAGGGAGAGACAGATGGAAGATGCAGGTGAGAGAATAATTGGTGAAGCAAAGTAGCAAAATCCGTGTGAGGGAAATGACATCTGAACCAGAGGTGAAGAGCTTCATCCTGTCAGGCAATGTTTTCTCCTAAAAAATAGGCAAGAAGGAAGAACCACAAGATGAAGACCCAGAGATGAACGGATGGAAAGAAAAGATATTGAGGTCTTAAACATCTCAGAAAGCAGCTCTGGTTAGGCCCCAGGCAAAGGGCTTAGTCTCTGTTGGCAATGCTGGTAAGAAATTGCCAGCTGCTGTGAGGACCCAGCTATTATACAATAGCATGTGTCTGTAGTGGATACAGTCACCTTGGCCTTGTGTCTTTGCTCCAACATTCTGATCTTCTCACATACCCGACCCAGGCCTGCAATGATGGTTACACTTGACCATATCCTATGGTGCAACACATAGGAGAACCCTCCAACTGCTCAGCCCCAGATTTAGAAATTTGTGTCAAAAGGATTTCAGTATATCAGTTTGTACTTTATTGGACAGCTGTAATACAGGGAGCAGCTAAGTGTAAAGACTTATGCTAACAGGAGCCACATGCTCTTTTTTCCCAGTGCTTCACCTCCCTGCTGTAGACTTTAATAAATCTGCCCTCTAGGGTCTTCCCTGGTGGCACAGTGGTTAAGAATCCGCCTACCAATGCAGGGGACGCAGGTTCGAGCCCTAGGCAGGGAAGATCCCACATGCCACAAAGCAACTAAGCCCATGCGCCACAACTACTGAGGCTGCGCTCTAGAGCCCACGAGCCACAACTGCTGAACCCGCGTGCCACAACTACTGAAACCCACACGCCTAGAACCTGTGCTCTGCAACAGGAGAAGCCACCGCAGTGAGAAGCCCGTGAAGCCCACGCACCACAACGAAGAGTAGCCCCCACTCGCCCCAACTAGAGAAAGTACGGGCACAGCAACGAAGACCCAATACAGCCAAAAAATAAACATAAATAATTTTTTTAATAAAATAAATAAATAAATCTGCCTTCTGTAATTCAGCCAATTCCCTAATATTTAGAATAGACTGTTGGATTTCATGGGGTCTCTAGACTGATATAGATTGCCCTGAATTTAATCATTTCTAACATTAGTCAGAAATACAATTGTTCTGATTGTGAACCACTGCTTACATGGGAACACTGACTTCATTCATGTCATTTTCAGCCTTTAGCTGCACATTGGAATCACCTGAGGGGTGTTTTTAAGTAATTACTTTTTAAAAATAATGCTGATGCCCAAGCCCACCCCAGACCAATTGTATCAAAATCTCTAAGAGTGGAACCTAGACATTTGTATAGAACAAACCCTGGCTCTTCCTTGGGAAAGCTGTCAATACTTAACCTCTCTTTTCCTCAGTTTCCTCACCTGTATATGAAAGTGTAAAGTTCTC
The DNA here is from genome assembly GCF_002837175.3 of Physeter macrocephalus. Taxonomy (NCBI): domain Eukaryota; kingdom Metazoa; phylum Chordata; class Mammalia; order Artiodactyla; family Physeteridae; genus Physeter; species Physeter macrocephalus. The sequence continues at coordinate 73,102,551 of NC_041214.2, read as the reverse complement.
ATACAGTTATAGTGAGAACTAGGTGAATAAATACATGTAAAATGCTTAGAATATGCCTGGCCCATCATAAATACTCAGTAGGTGTTATCATTACCTCATAGGGTTATCATTACCTCATAGGGTTATCATGAGAACAAAATAACTATGTGTTCAATAAGTATTAAACAGATGAATGAAAGAAGTTTGTAAACACTAATGTGCTATTCAAATGTAAAATGTTTGCAATATTTTATGTTGCATGTAGTATACAGGTCTGAATATTACAGAAATTTAAGTTTATTTAAATTTTACATTGCTATAATGCCAAGCACAACATGTATGCTTAATTATAGTTTTTAAACTGATTTGGCTGCAGTTTCAAAGATCTTTACCACCAGAAACAATTCTGTAATGACTATAGAAAATCTCGTGACAATAAAATGGAGTGGGAAATTTTGGGAAATCATTTTATCTAATGAGATTCTGGAAGACAAGGTACTGGCCTAATTCATTTCTGTGTCTCCTGAGTGTTGTGCAGTGACTGGGGCATATTAGGAACCCGATAAATAGTAGGAAAGAATTGGAAGGTGAAGGTAGGAAGGGGTGTGCATCTCTTAGTCAAATTTAGGAACCCAAAGGAAAATGTTATGGGTTATGTTCTTAAGGACAAACATTATCTACTTTTTATTCATTTTGAATTTGATAAAGTAACTTAACCTTTCTGTGTGATTCAATTATTTCATCTTTAATATTAACATATGAATTACTACAACTGTTCTACTTGATGTAACAAATTTGAATGCTTTTTTACAATTTTAAATTACTCAGTAAAGTTGTGGAAATGATAACAGAGAACTGGAAGGGTGGGTTGGTTTGGATTAATTCAGTTGGTTTCATGGGTACAACGGTCATTTAAGACGGGATGGGGGATGCTGATCCTTATCAATCAATTAACTTTTAATATTTACTGAGTGCTTGCTTGGTATCAGAAGCTGCAGTTGGTGCTGGTTGGACAAACAAGGCAAGTGCAGGCCGTGGTCCCTGGCTGCCTATAGTGGATAGAGCCAGGCAACTTAGTTCTGTTCCGTGGCCTCAGACTTATCCCTACCACTGGTTTCCTTGGAGGCCTGTGCAAAAAATGCCAGTGAATTCAGTCAATTCCAAGATCAGTGCTAGAAAAACCACTCCAAGTCCATCCTCTATTCTTTGGAACATAATATGTAAAGTTGTCTCTTAAAGTTTTATCTTGAAATGGCATTTTACTGATTTTTCAGTAACGAATCTTCCAAAGTAGCACAAAGAATGTACATCTAAGTTTATTTCTATATAAACACCAACTTGCCAAACCCTGGCAATTCCATTCCTTTTGCTGATATCTTCTTTCAAGTTCATTACTTGTGATTAGGCTCTAACTACTTTTGTGTCTCCACTTTTCACTCCCTTCAGTGAATTCTATACCTTGTTGCCTGACTAGTTTTCCTGAACAGGTATTTACACATACACTTAAAGTTGATAAGCACTGACATATCCTTTCTTGAGAAACATATTTTCACATCCAATTTCAACTACTTCTATTTGTTGCATCAGAATGGAGACTTAAGTTTGTTGCGTGCGGTCTTTTCTTATATTAAGAAATACTGGGTTTGACAGATATGAAGGAAGTATACATAGCAGCTTGTGGAAGACCCTAAATCCTCCTCAGTATTTGAATTAATGTTATATCAATATTTTATTAGGCTTAGCTTCTTTCTTTAATTAACAATGGTCCTCTTCTTAATCACTATAAAATTACTAATTAACTGGCTTCCCAGTAGTTTCAAAAGAAATCATAGAATCAACAATATTAAAGATCATCTAGTATAAACCCTTACTCTGAAAGTGGAAAAGCTGAGCTCAAAAGAGTTGAGATAACCAGCCCACTAAAAAAAGGGATAAAAACAAGGCTAGGACCCAGATGTTAACACAAACCAAAGTCCTTCTCTACCTACTTTCCAAATCCACCATCTGTAGTCATTTTTTTTTTCCTGTATCCTTAATATTTTGCATCATCCCTGAAACACACTGTAAAAAACCCAGTTTGTGTTAAAAGTAGATTTAACAAAGAGGTGAACTTCAAAAGGGTCAGCAGCGAAGGCTCACTGCTGGGGTTCTGCTCCACTTACTTGACAGCAGCATCTGAGTTCGGTTTAGTTGGCTTTTTGCAAGGGAGAGGTTTTGTCTGGCCAGAACTCTTCCTGTTGTTTTGTTTTAGGTTCACAGGAAAGCGAACCGTCAAGAGGATGTTCTGATGTATCCATGAACTGCAGCTAAGTCATTCAGGGTCTTCTTAAAATAAAGCTCTGCTGGATTTTCTCAGCACAGCCTTCTAAAAGTTGACACAGCAAGAATTGCTTCTCGCCAGGTTCTATTTTTAAATCCCAGTCCAAAAAAATTTAACTTCGAGACTGAGGTTCTGAACCACCTTTGGTGAGTCTTAACCATCTTGCTAGAAAGACTGCTTAATGGCTACACACTGTTAACCAGGAAGGAAGGAAAGAAGGGAGGGAGGGAGGGAAGGAGGGAGGGAAAAGATGAGGTGGGAGAGAGGAGGAAAAGGAAGAGAGGGAAGAAGGAAGGACGAGACGGAAGGAAGAAAATACATCAGCTAATAATAGCTTTTATTTATTTGAGTATTATATGTGTCAAGCACTGTTCTAAGCACTTTACATGTATTAGTTAAATTTTTTCCCACAGCAACTCAAGGAGATAGCTTCTGTTATTATTCTCAGATGAGAAAACTTAGGCATAGAGGAGTTAAGTAACTTGCTCAAAGCCATACAGCTTGTACATGTATTGACCTATCTGGTCACCTCTAAATTTGAATGCAGAGTTGAGGTGTAGGTCAACAGCATATATAGAATGACCTCTGGCTTCCAGCCTGGAAAAGACTGCATTTCTGTTTTTGCTGTTCAGGCCTACAATTGTTCTGAAGCTTTTTTATATGTTGTTCATCTATTTCTGTCTTATTGACTGAGCCCTTTCATATTTGACCTAAGATATGGGTGAAAACCAAGCTACTCTGGCCTTGTGTAGGGTTACACTGTTATGCTAGGTAGGAAAAATAATAATAACAGGACCTAATGTATACTAAGCACTATTCCACATAACTCGGCATATATTATTTCCTACAATCCTTATATATAGGCAGTGGAAATGGGCTGGGAGAAGTCAGGATCGTTGCTCAAATCCAAAAGGTATGGCCATACCCAGCCCTTGTTTCTCCTGTACAAGAGCTGAAGTGCATAGCCTATGCTGATGATAACCAAAAAGACTTTTTCCCATCCAAAGATGAAAAAAGAGCACAGAACATAAGGTTAGCAGACCTAAATTTGATTCTGTTCTAGCACTTTCCAGATGGACAAAGCACTTTTTCTTCTTAGAATCTATTTCCTCATCTATTAATATAAATAAGGAATATAATACCTACCTCCGTGGAATTGCCTAGAAAAAGTAAAGGATATAACCTGTGTAATAAGTATTTTTAAACTCTAAAGCTATAATCATTAAATATAATTCAGATATATACTAAGTAACACACAATGCAATTTATCGTAAGACTAATTTAATTTTTGACATGGTCTATTATGGAATTTTTCACCAAATTCTAAAAGGGATAAATTGACTTTGTTTATCATTATTAAAGAGAAGGAAAATAAAAACTAATTTTCCAAGGGCAATTGTTCCACCACCTCAGAACAAGTTTACATTCTTTCTATTATATCAGTGGTTTTCAAACTTTTGTCTCAATGCCCCCTCTGTACTCTTACAAAATATTAAAGACCCCAAAGACCTTTTGTTTATATGGATTATATCTATTGGCATTTACTGTATTAAAAAAGAAGACTATGAAAAATTTTAACTATATACTTATTAAATTCATTGAAAAATAGCAATAAAACACTCACTGCTAACACCCATAACATTTTTTTAACTCTATTTTTAAAAAATAGAAATTTTGGGGGCTTCCCTGGTGGCGCAGTGGTTGTGCGTCCGCCTGCCGATGCAGGGTTCGCGCCCCGGGCTGGGAGGATCCCACATGCCGCGGAGCGGCTGGGCCCGTGAGCCATGGCCGCTGGGCCTGCGCGTCCGGAGCCTGTGCTCCGCAACGGGAGAGGCCACAACAGAGGGAGGCCCGCATACCACAAAAAAAATAAAAAAATAGAAATTTTGGTGAGAGACATGGCATTGTTTTACATTTTTGCAAATTTCATTAATATAAGGGCTTAATAGAGGAAAACTGAATTCTCCTATCTGCTTCTGCAATTAATCTGTTGCAATTTGGGGGGTTGAAATATAAAAAGAAAAATTTGTCCTCATGCAACTAACTATACAGTTGGGAAAGGAAGGAGTATTTTAATAGCCATTTCAAATAATTATGAAGTCTTTGATGCTACATCAAAACTTGACATGTTATTTTTTAAAGTTTAGTAGCAGTGTGGCATTTTCAGTTATATCAATAAACTTTGTGTACTTTTTATATTAAAATCTATTGTTTTTCCTTACACTTTGAATGGATCTTTAATTCATGCACAGTTTTGATAATGCCATGTATCTGTCACTTGGAAAATGTTAGTTCAGTTATTCATATCTTCCAAATGTTGCCATACTTCATTATATAATATCAAAAATACTTCATTAATATCACTGAGCTCATCAGGAACATCTTTAACTGTCTGGAAGCTATCAAGCTCACAGTGGCAGATACAAGTTTCCAAAATTCTAACTTTCATCGAAAGCATGAATTTTGGCAACAAAAATTAGTTGTTCTCCTTGCAAGACTCTTTTCATTTATTTGGGGGGAAAAAATGTAAGATTTCCAAACCTAAGTAACCATAGTTTGTCAGTCAGTCATTTTTTTCAAGTAAAAATGCTATTTCATTTATTTTAAAGTGGCCAGTTCAGTTCCCAACAAGTAGTTTGGTGCCACCACCTTGATTCTTACTAAGGTGCTAACAGTTTTACCCACTGTTGCCTTTGCACCATTAATGCAAATGTCAGCACAGAAATAAAAAAGGTAAATAACATTTTAGTACTATTATGAAAAATAGTTTTAACTTCACAGATCACCTGAAAGAATCTCAGAAACCACCAGGGTTCTGTGGACAACACTCATGAACTAGCATTGCTTCTTAAGTGTTAAAGGCATGCTTCATTCTGATGATTTTCTGGATTTCTTAAACTTTCTTAACAAAAACTCTTAATGTAAGGTGGATTTGGATGTGTAAGATAGATATAAATGTGTGTTAACATGAAGATATTCACAATATATTGTTGAGTAAAAAGCATAGTTTAGTATTTATACTATTGGGCTAGCTAAAATGTTCATTCAGTTTTCTCCATAAGATGGCTCTAGTAGCACTTAGTTGTCTTTAACTTCATTAGAAACAATTTTGTTAGATTGTATGTGACAGCTGTCATATCAGCGTGCATTTAAAAAAAGACTTCTCAAAATTGGTGAATTTTTGTGTAGCCATTTTAATATTGAAGATGGAAGAAAAAACCCAACATTTTTGGCATATTATGCTTTATTATTTCAAGAAAGGTAAAAACACAACTGAAACAAAAAAAGATTTGTGCAGTATATGAAGAAGGTGGTGTGACTGATCAAACGTGTCAAACGTGGTTTGCGAAGTTTCGTGCTGGAGATTTCTTGCTAGACGATGCTGCACAGTTGGGTAGACCAGTTGAAGTTGATAGCAATCATAATTAAAATATTGGGAAATGTTATACCATGTGGGAGATAAGCGACATGCTCAAAATATCCAAATCAAGCTTTGAAAATCATTTGCAGCAGCTTGGTTCTGTTCATCGCTTTGATGTTTGGGTTCCACTTAATGTAAGCGAAAAAAACCTTCTTGACCATATTTCCACATGCGATTCTCTACTTAAACGTAAAGAAAACGGTCCATTTTTAAAACAAATTGTGACGGGCGATGAAAAGAGGATACTGTACAATAATGTGGAACAGAAGAGATCGTGGGGCAAGTGAAATGAACCACCACCAACCACACCAAAGGCCGGTCTTCAACCAAAGAAGGTGATATTGTGTATATGGTGGGATTGGAAGGGAGTCCTCTATTATGAGTTCCTTCCGGAAAACGAAACAATTAATTCCAACAAGTACTGCTCCCAATTAGACCAACTGAAAGCAGCACTTGGCGAAAAGCGTACTGAATTTGTCAACAGAAAACACATAATCGTCCATCAGGATAATGCAAGACTACATGTTTTTTGATGACCAGGCAAAAACTGTTACAGCTTGGCTGGGAAGTTCTGATTCATCTACAGTATTCACCAGACACTGAACCTTCAGATTTCCATTTATTTCAGTCTTTACAAAATTCTCTTAATGGAAAAAATTTCAATTCCCTGGAAGACTGTAAAAAGCACCTGGAACAGTCCTTTGCTCAAAAAGATAAAAAGTTTTGGAAAGATGGAATTATGAAGTTGCCTGAAAAATGGTAGAATGTAGTGGAACAAAATGGTGAATACATTGTTCAATAAAGTTCTTGGTGAAAATGAAAAATGTGTCTTTTATTTTTACTTAAACACCGAAGGCACTTTTTGGCCAACCCAATACATCCACTTTTACGTCATAAAAATACATTTGTGTATATATACATATATATGAGCATATATATTTATACACATATATATGTATGTCTGTGTATAAATATTGGGGGATGACATCAACAAGAGAGAATAAGAGGGGTTAGGAGTAATGGGAGTTGTTAATCTTTTCCTTTTTGCTATAAAGCAAAAGGATTTCATTAAATGTTTACTGAGCATCATTAATGTGATAAGCATACTTCTGCACTTAAAAATTTTTTTTTAGTGTTTCTTATAGGGTTAGGAGTAATGGGAGTTGTTAATCTTTTCCTTTTTGCTATAAAGCAAAAGGATTTCATTAAATGTTAAAAATTTTTTTTTAATGTGATAAGCATACTTCTGCACTTAAAAATTTTTTTTTAGTGTTTCTTATAAGGAGAAGCTTCTGCTTTTATAATCTTAAAAAGCATTGTCCATGTGGGGCACAGTCCTATATCCATGGCAATTCAGCTGTTCCTTTTACTGGAGCCTCACTTCATCTCTAAAACCCTCACATTCGCCTACCCAGGACGATTTTGCAAGAGTGCAGAGTTTTTAAAAGACTCTTTATTAAAGTCTACATCTACTTCCAAAGATGTATTTAAATTAATTGAGCTGCAGCCAGCCTCTGTCTCTCAGTACTGTGTTATCAATATAGTATTCACTTCAGGTATTAATCAGAGATTGCAAGAAAAGTCTTCAAAGAGACCCTACAGGGCTCTCAAGTTGATATAAGCTTCATGCTCTTTATCACTAAAATTGCTCTGCTCTGTATTGTTCAAGGAGTCTTTCTCATTGTCTCTTTATAATTTTGTGACGGCCTCCATAATACAAGCATCTAAGATTTGGTTTTGATTCCTGAAGAGGAAAAAAAGGAAAAATGCAAAGTTTAGAACTGATGGAAGAAGATCTATATTCACTGGGATGCTGTGGTCTTATAGAAAGAAGTCTGTTCTGTAGCTCTGAAGTTTGCTTACATGTAGCTGAATATCCTTCAGTAGTTTGCATGTAACGTAATTATTTTTAAACATAAATAACAAAGGAGTGTCTCATTAAGTTGCGAGAATCCCCGAAGAAACTTTGAGGAAGAAGATAAATATTGTGATTGAATCTGCCTTACTCTACCTCACCTTACTCCAGCTTTCGCCCATTATAAAGTTTTATCCTCTGACAAGTTAAAAACAAGTGAAATGCAATGGAAGCAATGAGTAAATACATTCCTTTTCAATATTTTATACTCCCTGGGCAGTTCACTTCTTAGATCTGCATAAAGAATTCCTGTTGTTGATGTCCAAAATCACAATAAATCCTTTTAGTTGTTCTGCAGTACTGAAAAATTTTGCATTGTATTTTTTTTCAACAGACTCCCTTTGTTTTTGTCAAATAGCAAGAAACAACAAGAAAAGTTTAGATATTGCTTTAGAACTTTACAGAGTGCAAAAATATCCTTCATTAAATGTAAAATGTTTTTCTATATTAGTCAAAATATATTGTCTCTTTCTCTCTAGCTATCAATCTCTGTCTCTATCTCTCAAAACTTTTTTTGTTTCATCGTACTTTTCCTAAAATAATTTTACATGTTACCAAAATAAGTGAGTGCCTAGAATGTGTTGTTTGTAGGCCCATTCACTGCTAATTTAATCCCTGAGTACAGAAAATACAGATACTTTTATCACTTATAGTTGCCAGTATTGAAAAAGTAATCTTATGGTACACAAAGTGATGAATTAAGCATGTCAGAATTAGTGTGTGGTCAGCTCTCAACTAACAACACACCAATTGTAAAAGGCTCCATGGCTGACACACACTGACCACTTTAGTGGCCCCTCAGCTGCTCTCCTTGCTTCACTCTTCTTTCCTCCAATCCATTTCCCACACTTAAGCCAGAGCAGGTCTCCTAAAGCACAGATTTGATAATGTCACTCTCCTGCTTAAAACCCTGCATGGCTCCACATTGCCTTTAACATAAAGATGTGATTTTCAAGACCCCACCTTCCTCTGCAGCCTCATCTGAGATCACCCTCCCAAAACCCAACTCTGCTTCAGCCACACCGTCCTCCTTTCTGATGTTAGAAGACCCTGCCACCTCCTAACTTTGGTCTTCCCTCTGTATGCCCTCTCTTCCACCTGGATGGCTTGTCCTCATCATTCAAATCCCAGTGTCTCTTCCAGGCATTCTCTGATCTTTACACAAAGTGAAGTCCCATGGTCTCCTTCACATCTCCAGACTCCTCTGTCATAGGTTCCTCACCAGTTTATAACTGCTTGCTTAATTACCTCCTTTCCCCAGTAGGCATCGAGCTTTCTGAGACCAGGGGACCACACCTGCCTTGTGGGCTCTAGAGCCCCAGATTTCAGCACATTCATAGTAGATGATCAAAAATACTTAGAGGATGAGTGGATAACACAGCCCCTGACCTCAGGAAGCTCAAAATATAGTGGTAAAGTAGACCAAAAATATGGCAAAATCTATTCCATTATCACCTTAGACATGACACCCAAGTCTCTTTTATGGAAAAAAAATTGATATTTGAATCTATAGAGTGTATTAAAAATAAAATTTTAGTAATATACTTTTATTGTAAAGTACAATATATATAAAATGTTTAAAGTAGTATGAGAATAAAATGAATATACTCCATACTTATGCCAAGGAAAAATAAATTACCATATTTGAGAAGCTCCCTCTATCCCTTATCTCATCACCAAATAAGGGAGGTTTTATAGTTGTTTATTTTTTGAAAACTATTTCTTTCTTTTTTTTTTTTTTTTCTGTACGCGGGCCTCTCACTGTTGTGGCCTCTCCCGTTGCGGAGCACAGGCTCCGGACGCGCAGGCTCAGCGGCCATGGCTCACGGGCCCAGCCGCTCCGCGGCATGTGGGATCTTCCCAGAGCGGGGCACGAACCCGCACCCCCTGCATCGGCAGGTGGACTCTCAACCACTGCGCCACCAGGGAAGCCCGAAAACCATTTCTTTCTTATCAGCTGATTAAGTCATATGGAATTTCCTGTAAAAATCAACAAAGTGCAAAAAATGCCATGTGTATTTGTAGGCATTTGTGCTTATTTTTGGATGTCATATTTTCTGAAAATGTCAGGAGTGATCCACTACCTATTACTCTTTTTGTGATTACTATCACATAACTGTATGGACTGAATCTAGCATGCCTAGTGCTAAAAGGTTGATCATGCATCAACATGAAGCAATCCTTATTCTAAATTAATAGGATTTTGTCTAAACAAACTCATAAAGTATTTGAATGTCTGACATTGTCACACACTCTACTTTGCATCTTCCCAAGTTAAAAAAAAAATTGCCTCGTAACTCAAATATACAGTTTCTAGCCATCAGACTCCTTTTTACTTGAGCCAAGGATTCAGAGGATACTTGATCTCAGGTGGTTGGTGACAATACTTTATATAAATAAAACTGTTTAAACTTTGCCTTTCATTATATGCCACTCTATTTTTCCCCTCATTAGCAGTAATACTTTCTATATCAAGCAAGGCGTTAGTTGACGTTTGTCAAAAAGTTGTGTGTGAAGGGCTACATGTCCCCTGGACTCTGCTGTTTTAATCTTTTAACTGATTGTCACATGCCCAGTGGGTAAATGAGCTGTCGATGGCCCAGATCTTTCTTGCGCCTGTACATCCTATGGCTTAGAAGAGCTCCCTGAGCAAGTAATTGCCCAGAAGACTTTATCCATGACAAAGATGAATGGGAACCCAGACCTGCCTACCTTCTAGGGATTTCCATGTCTTATCTCTAATGTTGTCATCAATGAATTTATAAGCCATTGAAGAAAAGGGATGAACAAAAGAAGCCATCCGGAGACTGATGGAGAAATGATGAGAACTGTAGTGTTGAGTTAGGATTCCTGAGGTTATCAAGGCCATGGGGGAGAGCCCAGAGGTAAGAGTATTGGGCTATACCTCCAGGAAATATCACTCTCAGGAAGAGGAAAGATATATTCTAAGCTGTTGTGGCTGTGTGTAGAGCCATATGAAAAAGAAATCCTCAAGTTATTTTAGCCATAATTTTTAAAAAGCTGGTTACAAGTCAATGAGTCACATAGATGTAACTTAATGGTAAACAACTTTAACTTTCTGCATAGATTTTCTGGCTGAAGCACAAACTTTGGGTTGACTCTTGTCAGAAACAAAATTTCATAGACAAATTTTTCCTCAAGCACTCTCATCAGTGTCATCTATGCATCGTAGAGGCATAATATGCCTGGCAAACAGAATGCTTATAGAGGAAGCATGTTTTTTCTTTCCTTTTTATTAAAGTTAAAAGATTGCTGTTTTCTCTCACAAAGACATGAAATCATCATGTCCAGATCAGTGGTTATAAAGGAGTCATTAGCAAGTGTGCGATGCCAGGTGCACCAACCAGGTGCACCATTGAGAGGGAAAAGGAGCCACTGGAGAGGTCAGTGATAAGCACTGTTTTTGATTTTGGCGTAACACACTTCTAGCCCCCATCTGGTAGGGCCAATGCATATAACAACAAGAAATCATGTCAATAAGGATCAGAAGCAGAGCATCAAGTAACAGTTTGAGTTTTAAAGAGATTATTTCTTATCTTTCTTAAGCTGCAAAAAATATAGAATACATAGTTTGCCTCTTTATTAGATTTTTTTGGGGAAAGGAGACTTTTTATGTGATAGTAGTATTTATTTACCATTTGAGGATCCAAAATAATGGCAGTTCTCTCAGGCCCCTCACCTGTCTTACACCAACAAGCACTCCAGCACTGCTTTTTGAGTGATGACAGGTAAAACTGCCAAATGGGAGTGCTTTCAGTTTCACCTTGCCTTGGAAATAGCACCAATACCACATAATGCCAAGAAATCTAGTAGACTGAAATATATATCATTTTTCAATCATCTTCAGCAGGCAGGAAACAATTTTTATATATCAGTCATTACATGATATACCACTGCATTTACAGCTTCAAGAGCCTAGTCTAGAGGAGATGAGAAAATGATTTTTGTAGAGACAAGAACCTTTCAGATGAAAGAATTGGACTCAGAATTTTCCTGTTAAGTAGGAAATCATTTTTTGTTTGTTTTTTTCTTTGAATGTGGTTTTGTTTGGTTTTGGAAGTGAGGGAGGGTTAAGAAGAGTGTATTTATTGTCCTCAAAGTAATGTGGAACATTGCTGAATCTGACATAACTGAAATTTCAAGTTTAATTTTTGTTTTCTGCCTACTTAATCTCAATAAACCACCCAAGTACTGTACTATTCCTTAGAGCATATATAACCCCTCTGAGTAGCCATTAGCCATCTTAGCCCTGCCTGAGTCTTGCTACTTTTGTTGGATGTACCAGAGGTAAATACTTACTGCATAGCCCAGAGTAAAGTGAAGTTATTTGCAGGAAACACTGATGATCAAAGAATATGAAATTAAGGATGATGATTAATATCAACTGGAACTGCCTATCACACCCTGTATTCGTCTCAGAAAATTGAGTTGTTTGATCACTTGCTTTTGACTGAGAGCTATAAAAATCCAAGTGCTTTGATCAGAAATCCTCTTCCCTAAACTTAGTGATAGGACCTATCACTAGCACTAGAAATGCAGTTCACTGATTTGCTTTTCGAATGAAAGTAATGATTTGCTGTAGGGTAACAAATCCTAAACTTTTAGTGTGCTCTCATTTTGGAAGCTTACTAAACCAATGGTTTTGCTTTTTGAGTTTTAAAATTAAATTAAATTAAATAAACCTTGGAGGAAAGAATCTGTAAAAAAGTGATAGTATGTACTATATGTACTATACTTTAAAAATAGTATATACTATATGTACTATACTTTTCCAATTAGACTTAGCCTTAAAATCAGCAGATAGATGGACAGATATGCAAAAAGCAAGTATAGTAAAATGTTAGTGGTAGAATCTAGGTAATAAGCTTACAGATGCTCACTGTAAAATTCTTTTAACTTTGCTGTATGTTTGATTTCTTATGATAAAATATTGGAAAAGGTATGTAAGAAGGTGCATACCTAATACTGAACTTGTATTCTTGAGAAAATGTCATCGTACAATGACATAAGATTGAGCAACCTTAATGGATATTTATGTCGGAGAATTCTCATTTTTGAAAAACCTGGAAAATAGAAAATATTCTAAGAAGCTTTAAAACTCTTCAGGTTATTTTCTTATAGACCAAGAGCCACTCTAAAGATAGGAAAGGCAGCATTACGGAGGGTCTGCAAGGCTATAGTGAAAATTATAATGTGCATCACTGCCATTTTGTTGTTCAACTAGTAATTAACTGGAATATCTATTGTCCCAATTACACTTAGCCTTAAAATCAAAAAATTACTAAATATCTGGTCATATGCATATGACTTAAAACATGGTTTAATATGCATCAACATATTTGTTGTGCTTACATTTCTTTTTTCACCCAGCAATATACCTTTAGGACAGAGTTTGATTACCATATGTTACATTTGCTCAAGCCTGGCCCGTGGCTATTTTGTTTTTCCATAACATCACAGTTGGTGGGGGGAGAACACCACTGTGAATGTCTTTAAAAAAGAAAAAAATAGTTCTTGAAAAATGCCAAGTGTAATAAGCACCTCTGCAAATAATTCTCTGTAATGAATTTCCCCTTCAGAAGGTTGATTTCCTCCATCTATAAGAAAAATAAAAGATCTGCAAATTGTCCTTTTAATTGGTAAGGTGATTGCTTTCTATTTAAAAGGTCTGTCCAGGCTTATGTCCTAAATGGAGAAACTCTCAAGCTTTTATTCCAAGTCTTTGGGGAGAAACTCCTCCCTCGTTTTCTGTTTTCTCCTTTCATTGTTTCTTTGGCTCCCACAGCAGTGGTGTTGGTAGATGTGCTGACACTGCGGATCTTTTAAAAAAAGAAGGGACATGGGACCAAAATGATATCAAAAACTGAAAACTAATATTATAAGGGAGAGTGAAGAGGAAAGGGACATATTAAATACAATAAACAAAACATCCACTTCACCATCCTACCACACTGGCCACAAGGGACAGAAGCAATAACTGTACCATGAAACTTACATTTAAAGAAAAAAAAAAAAAACTAGTATTTATCCCTCCAGAAACATATTAAAGGAAGGGTAAAGCCCTGACCCAGTCGCTTTTCTGCAAAGTAGACTTAAAATGAGTCTTTTCTATGGCAATTGTATGGATCTCTCCAGCAATCATATTTTGTTTTCTTTCTTCTTATTATTATAAAAGAAATACATTCTGACTCCAAAAAGAACTGCCAAGTATAAAGAGAACACACAAATCATGCATAATTCCATCACCCAGAGAAAAGGATTTTTAATATTTGGTATATATCCTTCTAGATTTTTCTTATGTAAATATATACCACAAAATTGTAAACTTTAAAAGAGAAACATGCAGTTTTTCTCCAAAAGCACTTTGTTCTTACTTTCTTGCTTCATGAATTATTCCCCTTCACCCTCTGGTATCTACATTTTCACTTTCATTACTGCTCCTTCTTGAACTATGAACATACTCAATACCTTTACACAAGGAAAGGGGGGAAAACTATAACTTTCCCAGTATTCTCACTCTGTGTTTTTTGTCTTTTCACTAGCATTCTTCCTCCTCTTTCTCTCTCGCTCTTTTTTTTAAGCTGTGGCCTAAGAACACTTAAGATGAGATCTACCACCTTAACAAATTTTCCCCTCTTTCCCTTTTTATTCAAGTTTTCTAAGGGAAAAAGAGTCCTCTCTCACCCTTACCATGAATATATTCATTAATTTACTCTAATCTTGGTTCCACCTTCACTAATTCTTCTGTTCCTAACATCCTTGATGACTTCCAAAATGCCAAATACAGTGAAAGTGTGCAGTTCTCCTTATTTAACCTTTCATCAGCATTTGACACCATCTATGACTTGTTTTCCTTGGACTGCATTCTGGTTCTCCTCCTATACCTATGACCACTCCTATTCTGCCTCCTTCACTGGGTTCTTTTCTTTGGCCCATTCTTTAAATGTAATGATTCTCCATGACTCCAGCCTTAGTCCTCTTCTCTTCTGACTCTACATTTTCTTTCTTAATGAGTTCGACCACTCCTACAATTTTAATTATCCCCATCAATCCATATGTCTTGCCCTATCTCTCTTCTAAAAATATAGATCCATATAACCAAGCGGCCAACTGGATCTTTCCACTTGGATGAACTTTCCACAGACACCTCAAACTCAACAAGTATCTTCTTAGCACAGTATCTCCTTTCCCAGTCCTCCCCCCTCTCGCTGATATCCTATTCACCTGGTGGCAACACCATGTAACAGCTGTAATCGTGTAAATAACAACAAAGACATTTCTGAAAATACATGATACAGACCTGACCACTGAAAGAAGTAATATTTGCATTTATTTTGACATCTATAGTCAATCATAAATTGCATTTGGGACTAATTCATACAGTTAGTTCTAAACAGGGCTGCTAGAGAATTTGATAATTAGGAGTCCATTGGTGACCGTCAAGAATGCAACTATAGTAAATTGCAACCTGATTGTGATTGGTTTAGAAGTGAAGAGAAAGGAAGGAACTATGGCTAGTGAGCACGGACCACTCTTTCAAGGTTGATGGTAAAGAGATAAGAGAGATTAAATGAATGTCATTAGGGGAAAGCAGATGTGAGGAAGTCATCTTTTAGAACAGGGAAAACTGAGCAATTTTGCAGGCTGCAGGAAGGAAGGTGGTTGTGAAGAAGGGATTGAAGGTAGGAAAAATAAGAAGATAGGAACTGAATACTGACAACCACAAAAGGAGTAGGAAGGTCTTTGCTTCTTTTGTGTATATTATTATTCTTCATTAACATTTGCTTAAATAAATTCAGGTCTACTATTTATCACATTGCAGTATTGAATAAATAATAGTAATAATATTTTTATAATTTTATATGCAAACCTTTATATTTATTTTGACATGTATAGTTAGGCAAAAATTGTCATTGAGGCTAATTTGTACAATTAATTAAATCATGTGTTCCTTTTCCCTTTCAAAACTTCCCTTATGGGGGCTTCCCTGGTGGCGCAGTGGTTGCGTGTCCGCCTGCCGATGCAGGGTAACCGGGTTCGCGCCCCGGTCCGGGAGGATCCCACATGCCGCGGAGCGGCTGGGCCCGTGAGCCATGGCCGCTGAGCCTGCGAGTCCGGAGCCTGTGCCCCGCAACGGGAGAGGCCACAACAGAGGGAGGCCCGCATACGACAAAAAAAAAAACTTCCCTTATATATTCCATTCCTAGTGAGTATGATGAATCCTCTTAATTCAACCCATATACAACTAGTAGCTTTCAGTTAAAACTCTTACTTTTTCATAAACTCATAACACTTATTCTAAAATGAACATCGGGTACTTCATTTGTCAGGTCTCTATCCCATCAAATTTTATTATTGTTTTGTTACTTACTTGCAAAATTTCCTTATATATAATACATTCCATATCTGTGGCCATATATGGTTTTCCTATACAGTTTCCAAGTTTTATGGTTTATTTAGTTCAAGTGAATAAACCCAGCTTTCTGTTTCACTTTTGTGGAGGTAGATAGGGTCAAGGAGAGCTGGTGGAACATTTACAGAGAGGAAAGATTACCAGTTAGGCTCGATGTTCCTAAGAAAAGAACAGCTCTGATTCAGTGTTTTAAAAAAAATTTGGCAGTACTAAAAAATAACTAGATAGTTCTCCTACCAGTTACTCAGAAAGGGTTCATAATGTGTGAGGGAGAGGGGAGAAACTGTGTTTGGAGTTTCAGAGACTGGACACTTATCCTGAGCTGAAAGCTTCTCACAGGGAGGGAGGCATTCTCAGCAAATGATGACTATTTCCTTCCTTTC
The DNA here is from genome assembly GCF_002837175.3 of Physeter macrocephalus. Taxonomy (NCBI): domain Eukaryota; kingdom Metazoa; phylum Chordata; class Mammalia; order Artiodactyla; family Physeteridae; genus Physeter; species Physeter macrocephalus. The sequence goes on along the minus strand of NC_041214.2, from coordinate 73,086,099 downwards.
CTCACTTCTCCCTCAGCTGCACTGTTTTAGCTCCACTGCACTGACACTCCCTCCTCAGCTGCACATGGGGGAGCAGTGCACAGAATCGGCTCTCAACAGGCAGCATGCTCAGGCTGAGGTGGACAGGGGCCTAACCTTACTGCCTCAGTTGAAATCCTCAGCACCAGTGGCTGCCAGGGGAGGTGGGCGGAGCACAGGAAGTGATTACCCTCCGGCTTCTCCTCCCACAGAAGCCCTGCCTCCTCACGCTTGGACAGTGGGGAGGTTAGCTTTCTTTCTCCTTCTAGTTCAGTCCTTTGGCTAATGTGAAAGACCACGCAGAAACTATGGAGTTGCTTTTTGTGCTTGACAAAGTGCAGAGATAGAAGACAGGGATTCCCGGCTGGGAGGAGGGAGGAGAGCTGAAGACCCCGGCCTGGGCTGGCTGATCTAAGCAGTCAAAGTGGGAAGCTGAGTGCTTGAAAGAGGATTATACTCGCACTAGAAATAAGCAGTAAGTGAGCGAATAACCATTATGGCTTAGAAAAGGCTTAATCCCCCTGGGTTATGGGGTGAGCTAGAAAATATTGCTTAACTCTAGAGTAAAACTGGAAGGCTTCTGACTCTGTGTACAGTTGTCTGCTGTTTGGAAAGTAGGGGCTTAAGAGCAAGCCCAGAGCTCTAAATGCCTCCTCCCACTCTTGGAAAATGCCAACTTCTACTTACAGTAGTTGGGGATATAATCTTCCCTAGCCTCTTCCTGGTAAAATTTAGTAATAAACCAGATAGGGAGTTGGGATTAAATTGGAAAAGTGGAATCTGGTATTGGCAGAAATGGCGATCTTGAATTACGTTCTGTGAATGCCGACATTGTTATATCTATTAGCAGTGATTTGCTAATCACAAGAAAGTCTGGGGCAGGACATTGAAAAGGGAGAACTGAAAGCTTTTATGACAGAGAAGCTGAGTAGTCCAGATGCGTGAGATGAAATATAAAAATGTGTATAATTAATAATAGATGGAGGGGTTTTTTGAGCATTAAACTAGAACAGCAGTCAGGGAACATATACTTGGATATAAGCTAGAAAAGAAGAAATTTTAGTTTCAATAATTTTTTGTGCTAACTCAAAATTTCACAATGTTTACAAAGTCAAGACAGTGATTCGGGGATATTTCGATTATTGTGGTACACTATAAATACTGTTGCTGGGCAAGATCTGTGGTTCTCTGGTCAGCAAGTTCTGGCAATGAAGCCACTGCCACTGGTGCAAAGAATTCTGGGATGTCTGACAGTGAAATGGATGGAAAGACCCACATTCCATCTCTACTTAATGTCCTTTTGTCCAGAAGTCGGGTCATGCACATGAGCTACTTGGTAAGTATACAGATCAATATTCAGAAAGGCATTTCTAAATGTTTTGCATTAGAGGGTCTCTGGACAATATCTTATGGCAACCAGTGGACTAAAGCAAAGTGGTAGGAAGGAAGTCCATCTTGATCAAAACCAACCTTGTTCTTTTTGTTTTCCATCAGTCCTGAAATGGAACCTCAAATGAGGACAAGAATAATAATAGAGAGAAATACTGTGGCCATCTGTTCTGTTCTAAGTGGTTAAACTCATTAATATATGAATGAGAATTCAGATTTTATTTATGCATCCTAATACTTGAAGAGTCAGAAAAATATCTTTATTACAGAAAAAAAACCCACAAAAATAGGAGGTATGTTTATTGGGGAGGAAATAGGGAAATCTGCTTTTGAAATGTTACAGGAGAAAAAACAGACAAGAATCGTTTCCCACAGTATAAAGAAGATTTATGTAATGTTCGCTGAAGGATGTAATTCTTCCCCCAATGAGATGGGGATCCTAATATGGCACAGTAGATGCAAACATAAGAAATATTTTTAATTCCCTTAATTCTAGTTGATATAATTAATACCGAGAGCAAGAATTGCTTTTATAAAAAATAATAACCTTGGATTACAGCTAATTATGTAGTGAATTTTATTTTTCTTACTGGTCCTCTATAAAGGTACTATGTTTCTGAAATTATGAAGAAGCAACTGTCATTCCTGGTATTTCCTTTAACCGTTGCACTGGGAGAAAGAAAAAGACTCAGACATATTATCTTTCTCCTGTAACACAACAGTAAAATGGTTGTCATGATCTATGTCCTTTTCTAACTTACAAAGTTATGAACTTTTGCTATGGGGAAGATAGATGGGGGGAAAATGCCAATAAAGTACATTTTTTAAAATGGTCTGTACCCTACCAACTTTTCAAACTACCTAATTTTGAAAATTATTTTACTTATCTTTTTAAAATTATTTCTGAGTTGTTTTTCCAATGTTAGTTTTCATCAGATTTATAAGCAAATACAGAAAATCTGAAGATTCGTTATCTGAGTGGTGTTATTCTTGCTTAGTCTTAAAAATATGTAAAGGATTAAAATAAAACATTTAATAGTTGAAATCTTAAGCATAATATAATCACTAAATGCAGTTTCAGTCTTTAAGAAAAATGTGCTGGGACTCTTTAAGGAGTTGCTTATTTATCTAGAATTATTAAAGAATCTTTTCTAAAAATATAGAATTGAAAAAAGAAAAGCATAACAATATTCAGAGAAGGATTAAAAGTATAATTTGGATGGGAGAGGCTAAGCAGAAGCCAGCAGTTTAATAAAGATCTTTTCTGTTGTCCATGAGAGACTGGCATAAAGAATGATGTATTATGACTAGTGAACAATGCTAAGAAAAGACTTTTATCTTTAAAAAGTATTAAGTGGGAATCAACATTATTAATGGAAAGAAACTAAATGATCGTTTAAAATTATTCTTTCACAAGAAAAGTAAAGAAAAAGGATATGGAAAACTAAGCAGTGATGAAGACCTGAAAATAATTGTTGATCAAAAGCAGGTAAGTGAATGCTTACATACATTTTCTACTGTTGCACTGTAGATTTTTGACAACTGAAGCCGTTTGAGCTTTCAGCCCTGCCCTGGAAGCTATATTAGCTTAGTTCGTCTAACTGAGGCCTGCATAATAAGATAGATTTTGAAAGCAGTTAAGCCTCCCCGTCTAACGCCTCTGATGCACTGACTTCTGCATGTCAACATGTATGTCCTGTATGTAAGAATGATGAAAAATAAAGGAGAGCAAGATAAGAGAATTTTTGGAAATTAAAAGCCCCACTTGAAAAATGAAATCAGTACAATGATAATTTGTTGGAAAAAAAATATTTAAATAAGAACCAGAAAGTAAATTATTTTGAAAATGAGAAATGCTACTATTAGTGTAAAACAATGAATATAATTTAAGAGGACAGGGATATAAGACTTTAAAAAACTGAGAAGTTTAAACATATTGCACAATTTACTTTCTCAGATTGTCTGCAGTAAATTTAGAGACTTTTTGTAAAAACAAACAAAAAAAGAAGCTATTTAATATTCTTTAATACTGCCTGTGATTTGAGAAACATCTAGCTTATATTTCATATGGGCCCATAAGGTGAAATGAAAACTCCTTAATATACCATAAACAATGACAGGTAATGGGAGGTATCCAGCTCGTGCCACTGAATTGGCATTAGCCCTTAACGTCTTTGTTAATTATCAGGGAGACAAGATAACTGCACATCTATTTCATGTGTAAGTGGCTCTGATTCTGATGTAAGCTCAGGTGGAGATAGAGAAATAATTCAAAGGAATCTGAGCAGATGAAGAAGTTAGAAAGAAGGCAGTCAGCAAGTTACAGAAAGCCAAGTTGAATTTAGACAGTTTCCTAATCATGCAGTCTGTTTTGCATCATGGTGATTGCATTAAAGGAGCCATTGTGTCTATTTCTGAAAAAAGGAAAAATGACCATCAGAAGATAGCAACCAGAAACAATTAACTTACCAACTGGCTTATTAGGCCTGGAATAATTAAGGTAACTGAAGTGGTCTTCTTGGGAAAACTGAACAAAGCATCTCCCCAGGAGGTGCAGAATATGTCCATACTACAGGGTTCACTCAAACTACCTTCAAGTTTTTCTTGCCAAATCTTCACTCTCCTGCTCCCGAGTAAACCAGGGTGGAGGAGTGTTGGATGTGGCCCTGTGTTTCTACTCAGCGCCAAAATTGTCATTTCGGTTAATAAGATAAGTGGGACTGGAGCCTTAGTGCTCTGCTGGGCTATTAGCTATCATTTTAACTATGCCAGATTAATTACTTGGGGTGTGTGATCTCCATCTCCCATAGATCCTGCGCTGTAGACTAGCATTCTGATGAAAGGACTGGACCTCCCTGGCAAATGAACTAGTAAAATACAATTGAGTATATTATGAGAACATATATACCTATAAATTTCTGTATTAAAATTAAAAGTTTTATTTTTTATTTCTTCTTTAATCATGTAGAAGTTAAATTCCTACTCTTTTTGTACTTCTTTCTACTACTTCTTTCTTTTGTACTATCATTCTAACCCCAAAGCTGCTTTTGTTTTCTTTCTTTCTTTTCTTTAGTTTTTCCTAAAGCTTCTTTTTGTTTTAAGTGAATTTGGGGATTCAGAAAAGGGAGTCATTGTTCTTTTATTCTCGTGGCACTTTTCACAAAATTTATATTGTTGTGCCTAAAGACATTTTATTAACTGTTTAGCAATCTTTTAAAAAAGAGAACCCACTTTCCTGCTTCTTCAGAAAATAACACTTTTCTTACCTGGATCAAATGAGGGAGGATTCAGTTTCTCAGTCACTGTTGTCTCTGTAGTTATCATGTTTCCTCCAGTGCCGTTGGACCAGTTGGCACCAGTTGGCAGTGACCCAGCTTTGCTGAGTCATTCATGTCAAAACATGTCTCAAAAGATGAGTAATTATGAATATGAGTTGGCTTTGGTGTTTGCTGTTGGCAGTAAGAGTAGTCCTTCCTTTTGGGGAAGGTTTATTTGGTGTTGATGTAATGAACAAATCCTAGGTAGAAACCATGACAGCGTTGACACCTCGAAGTAAAATATTTGGGAAAACACTCTAATTAGTCTTCATAACACTACAAAAAAATTCTTCCTAAGTTTAAGAGATCAACTTTAAAAGTGTATGTGTGTTTATGTGTGCATGTGGTAAAACACTTTTTTCTAATAGTGCTTCATCTCACAGTTGTTATATATATTTTGGCAGGGGGGAAGGAATCGTTATGTTCAATTTAGTCTTCCTATGTCTTTTCAGAAACATGGTAGAAATTTGTTAGTCAATCTTCATATAATTGCAAAAAGCTTTAAATAAAATAGTTGGAGTGCTGTGAAGGGCAGAAGTCTACTAAGCTCATTTAATGTCATTCAGAAGCTGTCGCTCTACAAATGCTGTGCAAGCTACATGCCGTTTTATCAGTCATGTGATTTGCCAGTCTTGTACTTCCACAGAAAGCCCACAATTTTGCTTATGTAAGCAAATTAATAGCAGAAGCAGCCCAGAGTATGAGGATTTTGTTCACTCTGGCTGCCCACATTCAAGGGGGTAAAAGGTGATTTCTGTGTTATTTCTACCTAAGAAAAGTAATTTTGGAAATGTGTAAGGTTTTCTTCTTAAAAGGCAATATTGTGCTTCTCTTTTTGTGAAATTTTAGTGGCAAGATTTATTTGAGATACACATGAAAGCATTCCAGAGAATTCTTAGATTAGTGTTGATGTCCTAAAGTAATAGGAGCTGCCATATAATATGTAATCACACACCCACACATTTCTATAGTCATTTAAATATAAATGTATCACATTGGCATTGAAGTCCATATTCTCCAAAAATCCCTAGAGTTTTCAAATTTCAAGCATAGGAAAGTAATCAAAGGAAGCTTTAGATAAAAATCTTTATACCTCTAAAACCCAGACATTTGATATAAATATATACAGATATTTCATTATGTGTATAATTATATAACATATATAATAGACATACATAGTTACTATATACATATAATTATAATAAAATATATAAAATTAGTTCTATATTTGGCTTTCTAGAATAAATACATATTTAAAAAATTTTAAATATGTATTTTGGATTATTCTTATTATTTATTAAAATATTCTTTCCTGATTGGAAGGGGGTGCATCTTGTTTAGGAATAGATTTCATGTAAAAATGAATTTTCTTTGAAGTTGCTGAGATATCAGGGGTGGGATTGGGGGAGTAGATGGTCAAGTACCTTGAGTAAGTGATTAAAAACATTAGCCACTTTGAATACATAATAAATTAATTCTATTTTAAACTACTATTTTTAATTAGAATAGAGTCAATTTAGCTCAAGGTTTGTGGTATGTTCACCAAGATAGCTTTTTTTCTAAAATGTTTTCAAATTCCAAGCAGACGTTAAGGAGGTAACCAAGGCTGACACAAAATTATAGAATATTATAGGTTCAAGCATTTCAAAATAGTTTTCACAGTATGTCGTAGATTGAGTTGATTGTAGGACTCAGAGTTGCAGCTGCATATCTTTCAGTGCAATAAGGTGGGGAAATGTCAAATGTCAACCCATGACAAAGGGAACAAGTGTACATGGATCAGAACCATGGTTCTCAAGTTTTAGCAGCCACAGAATCCTCTAGAGGGCTTCTCAGAACACAGATTGCTGGGCTCCACCCAACCCCAGAGTTTCTGATTCTGCAGGTCGAGGGGTAGGACCCAAGAATTTGGATTTCTAAGTCCTCAGTTCCCACTGCTGGTCCCAGACCATAATTTGAGAATGGCCGGGTCAAAGGAAACAACTCTTGCAGTTCTAAAGAGAAAAAACATATGTATGACCTGTGATAAATTTGACATTCTTCAACTGGGAATTTCCTGGAAACCTAAAAACTAGAATTCATAGACATCCAGTGTAATGATGCTGAAAACAAGAAAATCACGGACATTTACAACTAAAGGTGCCTTAAAGACCCAGGTTTGCATCTGACTGAATTCCACTTAGTAGCCTTGTGTTCTTGTGGTAGTCTTGTAATTTGAGGTATTTCCTTATTTGTAAAATACTACTCTTCTCTTCCCAGCTCTTAGAGTTTCTCTAAGAAGACGAATTTATAACCATTATGTCATTTTAAGTAGCTAATCATCACCACCTATTAGTCTGCTTGGCCTGCCATACAAAATATCATAGACTGGGTGGCTTAAACAACACAGATTTCTTTCTCACAGTTCTGGCGGATAGAAAGTCCAAGATAAACTGGCTGGCATGGTTGGTTTCTAGCGAAGGCTCTCTTCCTGACTTGTAGATAACCAGCTTCTCACTTTATCTTCACATCCTCATATGGCAGAGAGAGAGAGAGAGAGAGACTCTGGTGTCTCTTCCTCTTTTTAGGGCCCCATTCTTAAGGCATCATTTAACCATTATCACCTCCTTGCAGGCCTGTCTCCAAATACAGCCACATTAAGGGTTAGGGCTTCAACATATGAATTTGGAGGGGACACACACATTCAGTCCATAACACCACCACACAACCCTAATTCAGCAAACAGGAACATTGAGATCTAGAAAGGTGAATTGAGTTTCCCCCAAGTCCCTGCTTAGGTACACAGAGAGGACTAGAAGCCAGCCTTCCCTCCTGATGTGCAATCCAATACACCATCTATCATCCTATATAGCTCTCTACGGTTGCCCATTACTGGTCATCCCATAGGTGGGCATTAAGAAGCTGTTTTGCTTCAGTGCTCTAATTATATAAAATAACCATCTACTAGGAAGTATCATAATTGGCCAGTATTTATTTATTGAACCCTCACAGGGATAATCTTTTCCACAAACACTCCTTAACAGTTTACTTCCCTCTTGGCCCCTATAGCTTATTAGGAGAGAAAAGTCCTTCAGAACAAATGTGCACAAAATTTAGAGCTGAAGGGTGGTTGTTGCCATCCACTCACCCTTCCCGTCCCTACACAGCCTCCTCCAAGAGGGCCTTGACCAGACGTGAAAAGCACCATGGGGAGAGACAACACATACCTTTCTTAGCCCAAAACCCTTGTGAGAGTCTCCTTTTAAATTTGTAGGAGAAGCCCGAGCAGAAAGCAATGGAAACTAGAATTTCTGTGATTTTTCTCTAAAGAAGAAGAAGAGACAAAGTATTGCCACCCCCTTGTGTTTCCAGTAGCACATAAGGATTTGAGTAGGATTGTAATTTTATCCTAGTGGTCATTGTGGGAATGCATCCTAAAGAGGAAAATATAGGCCAATGTGAAAGAAAAATGGAAGAGTGAGAGAAACAGATTAACAGGAAAAGATACTGAGCTTCCTTCTGCTAACAGTTAATGTGGTCATACCACCATCTAAGCAGCTGACCTGATTCTCGGACTCATAAATAGTAAAAGGAATGGGGGTGATATGTGTCACTGCCTTGTACTCAGCACCATCTGGCCAGTGCTTTTTTTGCCATATCAATATGGTGACTTAATTTAAATATAAGTCAGATCCCATTTACCTCTGAGAAGGCTTATAAAGCATGAGACCCTGCCTCTTGGCATCATGTATAACACTCTCCCTGGGTACCTTCTTGGAACCCCATGTTGGTCACCAAGAACAGAAACCCCCTTTAGACTTGCAGAAAAGAAACAAGCTGGGTAGCCTGGAGATTCTGAAGCAGGATACTGTGAGGCTCTGGAAGGACCAAGCACATTATGCCGTTGTGGTCGCCCCCATTATGCTCACAGCAGACGTAGGCTCATTAGCATTTTCCTCGGAAAGATTGATAGATGAGAAATGGTTCAATGAAAATAAGCCATATTTAGGTGTGATGAGAGAGGCCGAAGCTTTTCAAATTTGCTATCTATCTGAAATCAACATTGGAGTAAACAAAGATTCACTACTGTAGTCCAATCAATGCCATCTTGTCAGCATAGCTATTTATCATCAATAAATGTACAAGGCAAGGGGAAAGTTTTGCACAAGTTTAAATAGAAAAATTACTGGGATAAAGGCATTTTTACCCATCTTTTATTCCTAAATATTATCTATTTGTGTCAAGTAATATGAAAATAGTTCTGAGTTACTGGTAATTGAGAAGGGGGTGAGGGGTGGAAATCACAGTAATGCAAAATATCTTACTTTATTTTTCCATGTAAACTCACAATATTGAGAGGTTTTTTTGGTTTTTTGACTTGATGCATTTCAATTTAGTATACTTGATTCCCCTAGGCTTCACCTCTGACTCTAGGAAAAACAAAAAGGGCAGACCTAATATCTTAATTTCAGAGTCTTCTGACATATTACTGAGATCTGAAGATAGAAGGCCAGAAAATGTAGAGGGTCGCTCTTTATAGAGTGCCACAGGGGCAGGCAGGAGACCTGAAATGAATGAAGTAGGAGGCCATCGTCCTAGTTTCTAGTCTTGGCTATGCCACTTACTAAGCAGAAGACCTTGGAGTGAGCAATTTAAGTTCTCTGAGTTTCTGTTTCTTCATCTGTAAAGTAGAATAACACCGTCTGGCTTAGATGTCTGCTGTGAGGTTCAAATGGGGATGCCCCTCTGGAGAGCCTTGTGTCCGGCTCAGCCTCCTTTGGTCAGAACCAAGTCTAGAATCCAGGACCACTGCTATTTTGTCTCATGCTCTTTCCATCAGCAGCTCACACTTCCTGAATGTTGAGTTGTTTGTTGCATCACATTTTCACTTTGCTTATTCCCACTGTTTTCCTAGTAAGCAGTTTGCATGCCTTCTGTAAGATACTGTCAGTTACTGTAGTCTGGTGCGTTTTCGGGGCTCCTGGCTCCTCTGCCACTGCTTGTGTTGGCCATTGTGAATATAGCAAAGTTGTTACACAGTGGTTAAGAGGGAGGCTTTCACAGTCAGGAATCTGAATGAAAACTGGCTACAGCCATGTAGTAGCTATATTACCTTGGGAAAATTAACCAGCCTCTGTGAGCCTCCGGCTGCTCTGCTATAAAATGAGGAAAATTCTATCTACTTCATAAAGTAGTTGTTAGGATAAATAAGTTGCTGTAAACAAAGGCTTAGCAAAGTGCATGGCATGAAATAAGTGCTTTATAAATGTCAGGTACTGGGGTGGGTGAGTGGTGGGAATTGATGGTAAAAGCCTTAGATTTAGTAGGTATAGAATCCCCTTGGATTTCTTCAGGACTGAGTTATAATTCTAAACAGTAAAGCCTATTCTGAGGTCATAGATACAAATGTCTCCTTGGATCAACCAAGTACAGAAATGAGGGGAACAGACTGTGTGTAACAAAAATAAGGAGTGAGGAGGACAGTGGCTCATGTCACAAGCTGGCCCCTCTAGAAAGAGCAGCACCTACCAGCCCCAGCTAATTGCCGTTTTGTTGAAAAATGGGCTCAGGATCACCACATATACTAATTTTTCAATAGAAGCAATTAATCTGCTGCTTTTTAAATGTTTAAAACCAGTTTTTAAATTTTATAGCAATGTGTAGTCAAACAAAATAGTGTGGTTCTGTATACAGCCCTGGGGTTCCAGTTTGTGACCTGTTACACTCATGAGACTCTAAGATCAAAGGAGAGTAGGATGCCGACATGGGCCCGAGTGGGCCTCTGCTCACCCCGTTTCTCTCCTGCTTTACACCCTCTACCTTGAAAACTAACCTAACCTAGTTGTCGATCTGATTAAAACAATAGACATTAAGATATAATAGTCAGGGCTTCCCTGGTGGCACAGTCATTAAGAATCCGCCTGCCAATGCAGGGGACATGGGTTCGAGCCCTGGGTCCGGGAAGATCCCACATGCCGTGGAGGAACTAAGCCCGTGAGCCACAACTACTGAAGCCCGCGCACCTAGAGCCCACGCTCCGCAAAAAGAGAAGCCACCGCAGTGAGAAGCCCGCACACCACAACAAAGAGTAGCCCCCGCTCGCCGCAACTAGAGAAAGCCCGTGCGCAGCAACAAAGACCCAACACAGCCAAAAATAAATAAATAAAATAAATAAATAAATAAAAAGATATAATTTTCAGATGGTCTTCAGTCCCTCGGAAGTTGAAGTACCTCAAAAGAGAACTTGTTACCTAAAATGTACAAAATCCCCATTTGATAAAATGAGTAGGTCAGATATTTTTAAGTGGAAAGTATTGCTGATATTTCCTATTCAGGACTTTTACTACCTCCTAGTCTTACCAACTTAGCAACTCAGAGAGTAAACAAGGTACCCGCCTTGCAGAGTAGCAAGTACCCAGCTTTCCTCCACCAGTTCCTGTTCCCCAGTTTTGCAAACAGTAATGCAAACCACAGGGCTCAGTGAAAACCTGTAACCACTGAAAAAGAGAGACCATGAGTTACCACTTCAAGTTCAACAAATACCTTAAATGCCATTATATATCTTTATTTTAAGATATTAATGTACAGCCTATGTTCATTAGATGCAGCATAAAAAACTGGACTTTCAGACTGGAAAAATATATAGATGTAAGTAATTTTCAAATAGCCCATTTTTTTAATCTAATGGGGAAAAGTGCTGGCAGCATGTTTAGTCACTGAGAAAAATAAATGCAAAATTGAAATGACGTGAGCTGACATGCTGAATGTAAAAATGATGTGATATATGAAAATAACAGGCCGGGACAGTCATGCTTAAACTCAGCCATTTGGAACACAACTTGAAAAGAAACCATTCAGCCTTTCACCGTGGGAGGTTTGTTGTGCTTTTACTGGTTTTTTGTTTGGGGAATTTGTTTTGTTTTGTTGGTGCTGGTGTTGTTTTAAGTAGATTCATCTGGTCAGTCTGAGAACTGTAGACATTAGAGCTGGAAGGAATTTCAGAAGATAATCTAATCCAGTGGTTTTAAAACCGTGCTCCGTGGACCCCGTTCCCAGCCACTCTGAACAGAGGAGGGGGTTCATGCACGTGGTGTCACCCCTTAGAGAGTAAGTTGGCCCCAGGTACACAGACAAGCTTTGGGTGATGAAAGGGTGCTGCTGCTAAGAAGTTTGATTATATTGGTTCTACTTCAACCAGAATAAGTTGAGTCTTAGATAGGGAAGCAGCTTGACTGTGTCACTAGGTTATTTTATATCACAGGGACTATTAGAATTCGGGTCTGCAGCCTCTCGTCGTGGCTTCATTCATCTACCCCTATAACTGCCTTCCTAAATTAAACTGCTCCTTAGTCTTTCTTCCAAACTCCCTCATGCTGGTAAGCTAGGCATACCAGTCAATCCAGAGAACACTTGAGATAAGTGTGTCTTTCAAGTGCAAGCTAACTCTATTAAATTTGTCTGATAAGCTTTCATGAAAGGATGTTTATATGAGATGCTTCCTACTTCATAACGAGGTTCTCACAAACTTTGTGACAACTTCCCAGTTTTAAAAGTGGAATTTGAATCTCCTAAGATCCCCCTAATGAGCTTAGCAGAGTGTTTCCTCCACGTTGAAGCACGGGGTTTTTCCACAGCTCATCTCCCAGGTCTTCTCCACCTGGATCAACTTATCTCCCTTTCATTTGGCCTTGGGGATTGCGAGCCAGGCCCACAGTTCAGCATCTGGCTGCCTAGTCCATCCATTCTGAATGGGTTGCCAGCGCTTTGTCTAATGAACCTTGCCTGTGACTCTCACTGGTTACTGATTCCATCAGTGTCTATTGTCATAAGGGCTTCGAAAAACAGTTGTGGGTGGAAATATTTATACTGAAAAGATTTATGTTACAAATTCAAAATCTGATAAATAAAAATGACTAAGGAACAGAAAGACCGTACAAATGTTTTTTTTTCTTTTTTTGATACTTAAACAGCAGAGAGAGTTTAGAGAGTAGACGTCCCTTCCTTCTCTTCTGACTTTGGACCTAGATGCCTGTGCCGTGCCATTGCCCTGACCTTGTCATTTCTGTGGTTGTGCTTTTATTTCTCTCCCATCCAGGCTTTGCAGTACATGTCTTTTCCTTTCTGCTCAGCCCCACTCTCTGATCCCCGCCTTTGGAATGTGTCTCTTATTCTGGCACTGCATCTATAAGGTTTGACAGAAACACAGTTCTTGCAAACATGCTTTTTTTTTTTTAATGCTCCATTGCTTCTTTCTCTTTCTTCCAAACAACTCTATAATTCTGTCATTTCCATTTTTAGTCATTAATTTTTCACATGGTCTACCCCCAGACAGGGTGAGTGCCACTTCCTTCCTATCTTGTGATCTACAAAAAACACATGCACACACAAATCATCATTCAATACAATTGTTATTTATTCTTCATCATAGTATTTTTTGGCCAAATGATCTCATTCTTGAAATATGTGAATAAGTGACTTATTAAAGAAATGGTGAGAGAATGTACCATCTCGGCTTTGTGCTAGAGGTTCTGAATAGAAAAAAATGTTCATTCATCACTCTTTTCTAACTAAATTATCTCATTTGTATAATTAGTGAATAATTAATGAATTCTTGTAGAAAAACACTCAGCATGGAAGTCGTTTTCTTCCAGTCAAAGGTTGTCCAATTATCACTTCCCTACACTCTCAGCTTTTATCTTTAAACTTTAAATGTGTCGCCAAAATTGACCCATTAATTTCTGTGAACTATGGGAGTAGCTTCTGAAAAAGAAATGAGTGATGGTGCATCAGCTGATGGATTTTTTTAATCAAGTTGTTTAGTACAGAATAAAACAAATTGAAGCTCACAAACAGGCTTAGTTATTCTTAAACTTTTAAGCTAAAGATATAAAACCTTAGGAACTTTGCATTTTTAAAAAATGGAAGAAATTTGTCTTTCACTAAATGAATGAGCAATCTTCCCCTTTCATCCAAACTCCAAGGAACTTGATTTAAAATCCTTCCATTGTGGTTTTATGAACCACGGTAGCCATACAAGACATGCATGGACCCCAACACTGCTTGGGTTACAGGTGACAGACACTCAAGACACAGAGAGAAGTGATGCTTCTCGCTGTCTCCCACATATTACGCAGACTTCTCAGTTGGGCTTGCAGGCCATGGATGGTCCAGTCCCTGACTACCATGTTATCCTCCTCCATGCCCCATTCATACTGAACAACTTGAGGCACCCCAAGTGTGTAACATTCTTCCTCCCTTTTTGCCTTTGTCCTGTGCATGTATATACATATATGATACACATCACAAAATCTTCTGATATATCCCCTAAGAGTGGAAGGATATAGATGGAGGGAAGGAGCCCTTCTCATGGTTCTGCTAGAGACTTTCGCCTTTGAGAATCCAAATGCTAAGAGAGGAGAAAGAGAATGAACAAACCCCTCTTGGCTCTGCAGACAGACTTCCTAAACCCCATAGATGTGGGGTCGGGGGGAGTGAGAAGTGTAAAAAAGAAAACAAAAGTGAAGCCTGTTCCTAAAAAGGATAAGGGGCAAATGGGAAATCAGAAAAATCTGAGAACCTATTGTTTATAGAAGTTTGGTATGTAAACAATTTTGCTATGTGTCTTCTGGGGTTTGGTTGTGGGGGAAATATTTAGTTACATTTAGCACGTTTACACCTTTTGTTGTTCTAAAAAAAACTGGGGCTTGATTCTGCCCTGTTCCCAAGACGCTTCCTTTCATGTGATACAGGAAGGAGAGCAGTGGAGAACCCAGCAGAACCAGTTCAGGGGACGCTGGCAACATTTAGCTGTCAGTATTCAGGAAGGACAACCAAGCAGGGAATCATATGTTTAAAAACTGGTTCTAAGATAGACTACGTGAGCAAAATTAAATTTGTCTTCCTCTTAACTATGAGGTAACTTAACTTCCAAAGATACATGGGATGCTGCTTTTGAAAAAAATAGCATTATTTCGATGGAAATGATCTAACTTCCTACTTCATTCATTTACTTTACAAAAACTTCTTAACAGCCTATTTCTCGCTAGGTATTTGCCAGGTGCTGGGACACAGAAATGACATAAACATAGGCATGGCCTTTAAGAAGCCAACAGTACAGCGTGGGGCTTCGGTCAGTAGGCAGTTATGGTGCAGGTGCTGCAGCAGATTTGGAACTGAGGACTTCAGGGAGTACTTAGGACCCTCAGGCCTCTACGATGTGTATCATTTCCCTAGTCATGGTCCTAAAAGAATTACAGAGTCTTCCTAGTGTTCCGTGTATTCCCAGGACAAGACATGGTTTTGGGGAACAATGACCAAATATGTTTTTTAGAGCCTGGCTGTTCAAAGAGAGGTCCATGGGCCAGCAGCATCAACATCGCCTGCGTTTTGTTCGAAATTCATACTCTGAATCCCAGACTGAATCAGAGTCTGTAAGGTTGGGGCCCAGGAATTAGTTTTAACGAGCTTCCAGGGAATTCCGATCCTCATGGTGGTTTGAGGAGCACTGTTTTAGATTTTTCAAATTTTTGGTGTCAAGAAAAGATCAGTTATTATTTTGGTAAAGATGTTAAACTTTTATTTCCAAGGACTACAAAAGAAAAGGAGTTAAGACAAATTAAGCATCTTAAGTCCTTAATTTCACTGTTCCTAACCTTGCAAATATTCCCTCCCAGTTTCATTCATTAAAGTGAACCTACACAGTGATCAATCCTGTGACCCAGGTTGTTTCGTAAAGAAAGTACAGATGATGGAGACTAAGAAGTAAAACTTATTAAGGTAATCTTTGTCTTAAGCCCTTCTAATCTTAAACCACTTTTATTAAAAGGTTAATAACAACACACGCTTATATAGCATTTACTATGTGCTACATCCTGTTCTAAACACTTTATATATATTAACTCATTTAATCCTCCCAACAAATCTGTGATGTAGGTACCATCATCCCCGTTTCACAATGCACACTAAGGCATAGGGAGTTTTATGCCAGGCTGCTGCACTGCACAACCCCGAGGAGATGTGCTGTGCCCGCGGTCTGTGTGGCTGTGCATGACTGCTCCGGATCCAAAGAGTTCACAGTTAGGAAGTTATCCTTTCCTCATGCTTCCCTGACTTATCAAGGAGATCTGTTATTATCTTGACTGTGCTAGGACTGTAATAGGGTAAAATCTGAGAAAGTCTTTCTGTTTGTAAGGGAAAGATATATAGGGTAGGGAAAAGCATAAATCAGTTAAGATGGGCAAATTGGAAAAGAAATATTCTCCCTTCAAAAGACAATATTCTTGTGTGTGTGTGTGTGTGTGTGTGTGTGTGTGTGTGTGTGTGTGTGTGTGTAAAAGAAAGAGAGAAAGAGAGAGAGAGAAATAGAGAATGTGTGGATACATAGTCATAAACACACATGCCCAGAAGCAAATCTATGAAAAAGGGCAGTTGCCCAGTCCTTGGATAAATGCCCACCTCTGAGGCCATTGGGACCCTGCACTGTACCGAATGGTAGGACCAGGTAACCAGGCAGCCTTGCAAGGGAACCAGTAAAAGGCAGGTACTGCATTAGGGTTGCTACTCGGGTTCAAGTCCTCCCATCTGAGGTGCCTCTCGTGATAAGTTAAATCCTTACTTTGCACCTAGAATTTTCTCTGTGCTCACTACATTTGAAAAATTCCATGCCTGGAACAAAAAAGAAAGCGCATCGCTTCAGCATTTGTTGAGTAGCTTTCCGTTACTGGAGTAGATTGCTGTGCTCTGGAAATGTCTTTCCGCCAGCTGCCCCACAGGGACTGACCTTTCTGCTCAGGCTAAAGTCCCTGCTGAACTATTCAGTACAGCTAGTTTATCCCAGGTTGTTGGCAGATCTCCAGTTTCCCTGCCTGCCCATCTAGAAAAGTGGTCTGAGAATTGATATTCTGCCACCCCCTTCAGTCTTTCACTGGCCACAACTCTTCCCCTCCAAGCTCCTGGTGATTTCTGCAGCCTCCCAAAAGCAGCACCCAGCCTCTCTCCAAGAGCCTTACCTGTTGGTGCTGGAGAGCTGACAGTCACCCTTGGGGTCCCTTCTCACTGGTTACTCTGCTTATGAATATACAAAACCCTCCTCAGAAATTTTGAACAAGATTAGAAGTATCACCCATGTTCCCAAGGACTCTTCATTTTACATAGTCTCTCATTTTTGCATAGTCACAAGCATAATTTAAATTTTTGCATAGTTGCAGTTAATATGCATTCAGTTTTGTATCTCCCTCTTTATGTAACACTATGCCAGACTCAGTTTTTCCACATCACCATTTAATTTTTATAAACGTCATTTTTTTTTTAAAGAAGATGTTGGGGGTAGGAGTTTATTAATTAATTAATTTATTTTTGCTGTGTTGGGTCTTTGTTTTTGTGCGAGGGCTTTCTCTAGTTGTGGCAAGCGGGGGCCACTCTTCATCGCGGTGCACGGGCCTCTCACTATCGCGGCCTCTCTTGTGGCGGAGCACAGGCTCCAGACGCACAGGCTCAGTAGTCGTGGCTCACGGGCCTAGTTGCTCCGCGGCATGTGGGATCCTCCCAGACCAGGGCTCACACCCGTGTCCCCTGCATTAGCAGGCAGATTCTCAACCACTGCACCACCAGGGAAGCCCCTATAAATGTCATTTTAATGGTTGCCTTATATTGAATCGAGGTGAGCCTTAGGCATTTTTTTGCCCCACAACTTTCCCTGGCTTGTGCAGTGACCGTCCAGATCTTTCCCTTCTTCTTTCAGGATGCAAGTTATCGAATTAAAAATGAAAGGAAGGGATTGCAAGAAAATTGTGTACGTTGCTATGATTAGACATATACTGATTTACCATGAATTATGCATATTTATGGGAATTTGCACATTGTCATCCTTTCATATCCCTCTGCACCTTTAAATGTCAGTGGAGATGCCACCACACACGTTGCACTGCTCTTGTAAAACCTCAAGTTTAAATCACATCCTACACTGCAGTTATACAGGATTCTGCTTCCTGAGGCTGACCACAGCCGAATCACAAACATGGATTTGCATAAATTTGGTTTGCATGAATTTTTAAGTTTGCTGAGAAGGGAAATTGACTAAATATTGTTAGAGCCACAAATAACTTGGGATATAATTTACTCTGGTACCACATGCATTGAGGACACAGATGTATGGACCCACTAGGATAGTTCTATGCCAAAAAGATACACAGACTTAAAGATCTATATTAAAGTCTAAGCAACTTATATGAACAGGGTAATAGACTTAAGTCCTATGACTACTTCATATTGAAAGGCAATGGCAAAAAGAAATAATTGTGAATGCATTTTAGAATATATAGTCTTTTGTAAGTATTCTGCACTTTAAAATTGTTGCTTGGGTTCCAAAATGCAAAACTCTTACATTAATGCAGATCCAAGGAGTACAGGAAGTTAGTTTAGCAGAACTAAAATACAAGTGAGGGTGCTAGGATTCAAGTTTCTGGTGTTGCCGATGGCCCTCTCTTTGACGTTGAACAAATCTCTAAGCCTTGACATCCCTATCAGCAAAGTGATAATATTTTCCCTACTTCTATCTCTTAAGAATTCCTGAAGAATTTCTTAAAGAAAACTTAAAAAAAAAAAAAAATCATCTGAGCCACTCAAGAGGATTACTTCCTGTGAATAAATCCAAAATGGTATCATCTTCAAGGAAGCCACTTACTAAGGCCCTGGGGTTATGAATCAATCTCTTGTGTTAAAGAGCAATTTAAAAATGAGATCCCCCATAGAAAAGTGAACACATGCAGAACTATTACTTTTAGATCAGTAAAACGTAGGAAGGGAGGCAAAGTGTAGCTTAATTTTATTAATTTACAAGTGACATAATTACATTGCATTTCTTTTTGAATGATTCTTTTGATAAATTTCTCTCTAATCATAATGAGAGGAAAAGTGGATGTTTTCATATTTATGTTTTTCAGCTGTCTTGAAAAGATGACATAAATAGATAGTTCTAGAGAAATAACATTAGTGTTTCTATCACTACTGATTCTATTTTTTTTAATGAGCAAATTTTTTTCCTGGAAAAGCAAAACTTATTCTGAGGCTTCTAAACTTTATTTAGTAGTCAAGAAATTGCACATTCCAAGTAAATACAATATATCTGCCCCCCCAAAACTAGAAGAAGTCCTCCTAGATGAATCTGTTAACACCTGAGCCTTCTTTAAAATAAAAATGAAAAACATGCAGAGTTTATAATGAGTCTTTAGCAGAAAAGTCACATCATATCTCTCAAAACACAGAAAAACCAAGTTAGCTTCAGCGAAGTGCCACAGAACTTCCTCTCCTGAAGTAAGCTGGCATTTAGAACTGCTCTGTATAGCTTTGAAGGGAATCAGGCTTTCTATCAATAAAGCGTCTTTGGAACAATTATTTCAGGGTACCCTGGTGCGAAAGAGTAGTAACCATCAATGAGTTTTTATTATTCTTCCTTATTTAGAAATCTGCTTCTGACATCACAGGGGAGGCCCATAATCAGCTTCCTCAGAACTTCCAGCCTATCAGGAAGAAAAAAAAATAATCCGAAAAACATATATAAGGTTTAAAGTTCATGGTAAGGCCAGATTTGAGGACAGGGTGCAGAAAAATTTAGTTAAGTCAGCTTGTGCAGAGGTCATTTTAAACACATGCATAAGCATTGTGGATGAGATTAGTGGAGTTGGGTGGATCACACTTTATACCCCAACTGTCCAATTTAGTTTCATTATGACAGGAGGGGGGAGGGGTGGGAATAAAAGGGAATTAACGTTGTTGAGCATCTATCGATACTATGTGCCAGACAACAATCTGAGAGATATTATTATTATGCCAATTTTTAAGAATGGGGAAAAAAACCCAAGGCTGAGAAGGGTTGAGAAACTTGAAAAGAGTCAAATAACTAGTAAAACAGGAAAAATGGAATTGAAATAAAGTCTCCTTCCAAAGCCCATGCTCTTCCCGTCAACTGCCTTCCTACAAGTCATCAAGAAAATTAAACTGCACTGCATTTTGTTTAATTTAAAGAGACAGTCATTAGTTACTGTATATTGCCTAGCACCCATGGGAGTTTAAATAAAAGAGTCTTCTTTAAAAAAAACAAAAATTGTTTAAGTCAGAAAAGAGAAAGGTGGGGCTGCGTCAGAGTCAAAACAAAGCCCCTGGTGGTCACCTGCTTCGGAATTGCCAATCTCTTCTTAGAGATTCATTGGAAGAAGGCAAGTGCTAAATAAGGGAAGTGAGCAGGCAGAGGGTTCTCTTGAAACACAAGAAACAAATAAAAATGAAGAATGTAGTGTCCTATGTCCCAGCTTGCCCACAACTATGCCTATATTTTACTCGTAATTGGCCTAAAGATAAATTGTACTGGAAAAGTGACTCATTTCACTGTTTTTTTCTCCCATTCTGAGTACCAAAGCTCCTAGATTCATGGCAGATTTTTTTCTTCACTAAAAGTTAATTCCTGAGCCTGTTCTTGCAGAACTACTATTTAAGTAAAGCTATCCAAGGCAGGTGCAAAAGAACAAAAAAGAAATCCCTTTGGAACTTAAGAAGCAGTGAAGTTTCCCAGTAGCTAGATGAGCTCACCCCTCACATCCCTTCTGGGATTTATGGAATTAACAATGTTGGGAAACAGAAGAGTTAAAATTTTTCATAATTTTTCCAGAAAACTAAAGTAGATAAAGGGGGTTACCTATGCAAAATATTTCACTCTTGGGGATATTTTGAGTCCCTTGCCCGCTTTTAGCTTCATTAGTTGCCAAACATTTGCTTTTTCACTGTATTCATATTGGTTGACCATGGTCTCCCTTTCCAGCCCTTCCACTTCCTTCATGATGTGCTGCATGTTGGCCTTTGAGTCCCTTCCTCAGAGACGCTGTTTGGTCCTTCACTTTTGGTGGAATGGATTTCCCAACATCATTCTGCCGTTTCCACCCAGAGTCATGGCGAGGCCCCCAGAGTTCACAGACTCTCCATCACCAAGGATGGGTCACTTAGAGACACTCCTCACAGCACTGTGGAAGCCAACTTAAAGACACATATAAATGATACAGCCTTCTTGCTTCTCAAGACAAAATGAAATGAAATCTTTTAATGTTAAGTAGATCAAGAATTTTTATTAAATAATGCAGACCTCCTTGATTACACCTGCATACAAATAGATTAAATAGCACCAGCAGCAGAATCTTTAAATAAAAATAACTACGCACAGTTTATTCAAGCCACTTTGTTTCCTTGCTTTTAATTCAATCATCATCACTGTCGTCATCGCCATCATCATCATCATCACATTGTTGAACACCACTGTGGACCAAATGGCATGCACATTGTTCCTGCTCTTGAGAGGTATATGTTCTCTATATATTTATGAAATTAATGCCTAAACAAAGTGGCTTGTAAAAGGCAGAAGTTTCTCTCTCACTTAAAAAGAAGTCTGGAGTTTCACCATCCAGGGCTGGCATAGGAGCTTCCCAAAGTCATCAGGGTTGCATGCTTCCAGCTCTCTGCTCCGCTGTACCTTGGAAGAAGCCCTACTCCTTATATTCTAAAATGGCTATTTTGAATCTCCATCCATTATCTTTGAGTTCCAAGGAGCAGGAAAGAAGAAAGGAGAGGAGAGAAGGGCAGGGACTATCTTTTTTATCCCCTTTTCCTTTTCTTTTATCCACTCCTCCTTTTAAGGAGACTTCCCAGAAGTTCCATAGAGTCCTTTAATTTATATTTCATTGCCCAGAACTTAGTCATATGATCACACTGGCTACTGGAAAGGGGTAGGGCCTAGGAGATATAGAGTCATTTATTCTGCATGGTGATATGTCCACCTAAAAAGCATGTTACTAAGGGAGAAAGGTATTGGTGTAGAAAACTAGTAATCTCAGCCATAATTGTCATTCTAAAATTGTCAAAAATAAATTTCACCTCTGAAGTCAATGACAAAGGAAAATAGCATATATCACACATTTTGCAAATTTTTCTTAACAATTTTATCTTACAAACTCACAGAGTCCAATATTGTTTAATTAAGGTGTGGGTAGGGAGACAGGAAGAACTGTTTTTAGAGAATATGCAAAGTATCTGCAGTGGCGTCTCCAGCATTTCGCAATACAAGAGGGAAGAGACTCACCTGTGTATATTCTAAAACAAGAAAAGGCCAGAAGTACTTGGATCTTGTGGAATTAATAATTTCACTGCAGTCTGATACCCTTTGCCATTAGACAACACACATTTTGGTCCAAGCCCTTTCTCATGTTACCCTGTTTCAGAATGCTCACCAATTTCATCTCAGCCTTTCCTCATTCATCACTCACCTCATCAGTTCTCTAAGCTCCCCTTTGCTTTGTCCCTTTGGGACATACAGTGTCAGTGAGGGGCATGTTATCATGATCGTACTTTTGTCTCTCGCACATCTTAGTGTGTATTTTCAGCTAGACTCTAAGTGCCTCAATAGCTGTCCAGTCCTGCTCCTGCCGTTAGCTCCCATAGGGCTTACTGGGTGGTCTATGAAACAGGCCCTCAGCAGACACTATGAGTACAAATAAAAGATGTGAAAAGATAGGAAAGAGGGATTTTTTTATAAGGCTGCCCTAATTGTCCAGCAAGTTTGACTATGACACATGCTGAGACCCCGGCACCGCAGGGCAGCAGGAAGGGAGCAAAAGCTGACCCGAACATAAAGAAGCTGGCCATGCAATGCAAGTACCACTAACAGAGGAAGTTCAGGTGTCAGTGGGATTTCAGGCAGTGCTTTGTGCTTCAGCCACAGTTCCACAATACTAAGGAACCTGTCCTTTTACAGCAGACCCTCAGCAAAGGCTGATGGTTCAGGGAAAGAGGCTGACAAGTGGTTAGGTGAGGTGTCGAGGTCTCAGCCAAGATGAGGACAGGTTCCCAGAGCAAATGATGTCGCAACCCAGTTGTACAGACTGGGCCAGCATTGCCAGCCCTTATAAGGAAGAAACTACATCTTATTCATCTTGATATTCCCAGCACCTAGCACTCTCCTGCTCACAGTAGATTTTTAATATATGCTTGCCCCTCCTGGTCCCTTGTCCATGACCATAAGACTACTCCAGACTCCACCTTGCTGGTGGAATGAAGCTACTAATTCCTCCTACCTTTGAGGACTCCATTGGTTTCACCTTGTTTGAGGAAGGTAGCATGTGGGAGTGGGGCGAGAAGGCCACCTGCCCCACTCAGGTTCTTTATTTGTACTTGGGAACAAAACACCATTCTCACTGCTATGGACGGCAGTCCAGCATTAACGTAAGCAACCTTGTGTGCAGTTCTACCAGATGTGTTACAGGAAAGTAGAGGCTTCAGGGGCTCTAAATTTAAAAGATAGCAATTGGTTGGCCTTTCATAATTTAGAATACTGGGTATAACTTAAAATCATGCTGACCGAGTTTTTACTGACATGGAAAAAAATGCTTGCAACATATTAAGCAAAACACAAACACAAGACGAAAATTTGGAAAGATGCAACTGTGTTAAAACGTGCTTAGCAGAAAAGACTCTAAGGAAACATTCTAAATTATTAAAAGTGATTACCTCTGGACGCTGGATTTTTAAACTACTTTTCTGTTCTTTTTAGTTCCGTATTTTGCAATTCATTCATTCCCCCCAAAACAATTTTTAAAAATAAAATACTACAAAACTGACTAAAAATAAAAAAATAATGAGAAAGAGCTGTACAACTAATCAGACTAGAAATAATGCTGTTCCAAACATCAGCTACAAATAAAGCCATGTATTTCCTCTACATAGAAGAGACACAGTGGAATTAGAACCAGGAAAGCTAGTCATAGGATCTGCTTACTCTTTGTGTGGCCTTTAATTAAATATTATTAAAGTCTCTTCCCATGAATATAGATAAACTGATTGCTTGTGTTGAAAATTTCCATCAGCAAAAATGTTTCTTTAAAACTTCTTAGTTGCCCGTTTATATAATTGTGTTAAAAGTGCATTTTAACAATGAGCATTAATAGCTTTAGCGGCTTCAGGTTAGTAAAAGTCTTCTGTGCTTCCACAGAGAGAACATCTGAGGTAAGCATTCCTTTCGTTTTTCTAGTACTTTGTTTTCTCAGCGACTGGTGGGGATGGAGGATCAGGGAAAAGTAAAGAAATGTAGCCCGTGCCTACCCAGTTTTACACGTGATAGTATCATTTATAATTTTCCAGATTCATCTTCTCTGGTGAGATGACAACTATGTCAGCACCCATTTCCAAATTCTCATTTTCCTCCTCATAATTTCTCACCTTGCTGACCACAGTCAAACAGGAGAGGGGGAAGCCGAGCTGTTTTTGGCAGGTACTTTAGAAAAAGACCAAACAGAAGCTAAAATCCTTTAGGAAGGAAGACAATTTGCTAAATAAGGATCGCATTAGGGTTCTGTCTGCCGCTTCTTTTGTGAAGTTTGATCGTTTAATAACTTTAGGAGGTGTCTGTGTCTCAAATGCAAAGACCATTATGAAAATGGGAACTGAACTTCCAGGTCCCTTGCTCTGAAATATAAATCCAGGAAATTTATTTATAATTATAGAAAGTCAAATACATTTTTATTTATTCCTGGATGTTAATCCTTTTAATTAAGAAAAAGTATCTGATTAATAACAATGTTCTAAATAATAGATCTGATCCCTATACTTACCATTCATTTTTTTCCTTCTTTCAAAAAATATTTTGATTATAACATGTAAATATAGTTATTGTAAAAAATTTGGAAACTACAGAGGAAAGAATGCTATTTACTTCATATCAGTATTCTCTTTATATTGTTTTGTTTGTTTGTTTGTTTTGAGAATCAAGCTGCTGAATAGAATAAGCCTTTTAAACCAACCTAGGTTTTCATCTGAACTGAACTACTTTCTAGCTGTGATTATGGACAAGTTTCTTAACCTCCGTAAAACTTTTCTTTGGTTAAAAAAATGAGGATAGTCATACCTGCCTCACAGAATTGGCATGAGAGAAATAATGTCTCCTCGGCACATAGTAGATGATCAGTTAATAACAACTATAATAATAACTATTATTATCACCTTTTAAGTTTAAGAGTTTAAGTTTAAACTTTTTTAAAGCATTTTTTAATGCTTAGGAATGTCAATCTCATTTCTAATAGTTAGATACACCCAGTGTGTAGAACTGAGAAGGATGCCACCAGTTTGTCAGATGAAAGCACTTTCTCCATGTCTCAGGAAGGGATTTGCCATGTCTGCCCTGCTCATTAGTTTATGAGAGCCTCCATCCAATTGAAAATTACTGAAGGAAGGGGTCCATGTCTCATATACCGTGAAGCCCCACACAGCCAGTGACTGCTCAGTGCATACCCATTGCTACTGACACTGGCCCACAGAGATAATAATTCATGGCAGATGTTGCTCATTGATCCTTCTCTTTTTGTCACTGCAAAAATCCATGTATATTGCAGCCGTATTTTACACATTTAGAGGTGGGCCCTTGGTGTCCAGGAGAGCCTGAATTGGCAAAATCTGCCTACACTAATTGAAGGCCTTCCTGGCTCTATGTACTGTGTGGGTGGGAGAGACTCTGGCTCCTGGATTCTCAGTCATAGCTGCACACTGGCACAGCCTGGGGACTTTTTAAAAAACTGATGCTTGGGTCCCACCTACAGGGATTCTGACTTAATTGCCCTGGAGTTGGACTCAGCTCTAGCTCACCTCACCCCAAGCTCTGCCCTTTCAGGAGCCATTGAAACCCTGTTACTGACTCTACTTGGAGTTATTAAGAATCCATGTATGCTTTGGGTATTAGTTGTTTTATCTTCTTCTTACTTGCTTATTGTTCTCATCATCATTTCTATTCTAATACAGTTAACCACCCAACTTTTTCATCTCTGATATTTTTCTTTCTTCAGTCTCCATGTTGGACCTGTAAACAAGGAATTTCAGTGAGGAGATAGGGCTGTTGTGCAGTGAATTTGTATTTCCTAAGTCCCTGCCTGGGCCCAGCACTGTCCTAGGAACTATTTCATTTAATCTTTGCAGCAATCTTGGAAAGCAGGTGGGAGCAACCTGTCTACCATTGAGGAAACTATGATTCATGGATGCTAGTCCACTTACTCTGTATCGTACAGCCAGCAAGAGCATGGACTCAAGTTCAGATCATTTCTGATTTCAAAATACTTCCTCTCTGTGCTCACCATGGGTCACAAAATCAAAGGTTGGGGGTAAGGGGTGACCACATAAAAGAGTGAAGCTGAGTATAAGGCCGTAGGGAGAGGTAAGGACTGTGGCAAACTGGAACATGAATGCCCCAATGAGAACATTCAGATGTAAAATTCTTCAACATTGCAGGTAACAAGACACATCTAAGTATACACTGAATTTAGCTTGCAGGCCACCAGCTTTCAAGCTTTGAAAAATACCATAGTCATACAGTTTCACTCTGCAGCCACATAGAAGAGGCAGAGAATATACTGTGTGACCTTGAGTGGGATCACTGAGACAAATGAGAGGAAGTAGAAGGAGGCGAATTCTTTCTTTCTTTCTTTCTTTCTTTCTGTCTGTCTGTCTGTCTGTCTGTCTGTGTTGGGTCTTCGTTGCTGCGTGCGGGTTTTTCTCTAGTTGCTGCGAGCAGAGGCTACTCTTTGTTGCGGTGCACAGGCTTCTCATTGCGGTAGCTTCTCTTGTTGTGGAGAACGGGCTCTAGGTGCGCGGGCTTCAGTAGTTGTGGTATGCGAGCTCAGTAGCTGTGGCTCGCGGGCTCTAGAGCGCAGGATCAGTAGTTGTGGCGCACAGGCTTAGTTGCTCCGTGGCATGTGGGAACTTCCTGGGCCAGGGCTCGAACCCGTGTCCCCTGCATTGGCGGACGCACTTTTTTTTTTTCTTAATATTTAATGGTTATTCTTTTTTTTTTCTCACACACACACACTGTATTTTATTTTTACAAGAGATAAATAGACTGACACCAATCATTGTAAATTGTTGACCACAACAAAAGCAACAACGATTGCAATTACCAAACATGAAACACACTCCTACTATGTCATAATATTGACATTCAGTCCAGTAATCCTCCACTGTAACAGCTCCTTTACTTTGCAGTGAAAGTTGATTTGTATATTTTTTGCCTCTTCCTTGAAGATGAAACCCTTTTATAGGAACATTTTTGCAAAAGCATCAGAGTACACCCAGAACTGTCTGTAAATGACAAAAGACTTAAAAATGACCATGGTTAAAGATTTGATGAAAGTTCATAATAATGCAATTGACAAGGAAATTTAGTTATTTCTGAGATATACATTTTAAAGTAATAACTAGAATTATGACTTATAACATTATACCAGAACATATAAGATTTTTAGAAATTTCATGTAATGTCTGAAACATTTATATTAACCTATTTCCATACAAATAACCCAAAGAAAGTTTAGTATTAGTTGTTTTGTTTGTTTGTTTATACGGCAGGTCCTTATTAGTCATCAATTTTATACACATCAGTGTATACCTGTCAATCCCAGTCGCCCAATTCAGCACAACCCCACCCCACCGCGGTTTTCCCCCCTTGGTGTCCATACGTCCGTTCTCTACATCTGTGGGCAGATGCACTCTTAACCACTGCGCCACCAGGGAAGTCCCCAGGAGGCGGATTCTGATCCGGTATGTTTAACAGACCTTCCCGTCAAAGCTGCCCAGCAGAGGAACCAGCTGCCATGAAGCAGCAGCAAGTGCTGCACCAGGAGAACCGGGCACTGAGCTAAGGAAATGCTGCAGCACTCCTAAGGAAAGGTTCCTTCTGTGGATAGAAGGTAAAATCCTGTTAAACATTTACTGAGCCTCTAGTATGCGCCATGTACTGTGTGGGCACTGTGGGAGCTGCCAAGATGCTGGACCCTGGTGGAGGCTGTAGTCTTAGCTAGCCTGCCATCATGTTAAGAGGTTTATATACATTAGTTCTTTAAGCTTTATAAATAACCTTGAGAGGTAGGTGCCATTAACCCCAATCAAAACAGGAGGATACTGACACTTAGATTGAGAAAGTTGTTCAAGGGCACAAGATAAACGACAGAGAGAGGACTTTAACTGGAATTAAAAGTCTGTGCTCTTAATGACTGTTGCCAAATATCCTTCCTCAGTGGGGACACCAGCTTGGAATCCTGAGTCATCACTCAGCCACTCTGTCCCAGCCCTGATGTCCTAGTGCTGAAGCTCTAGCCCATTGCACACTGTCCAGACCACATCAACAAAGAGCAACCTAGGAACTCCCATCCACTAGCCCTCCCTGGTTACTGGGCATGTGATATGGGGAATGCAGTTAACTTGGTTCCATCCAATGGAATCACAAGGAAACCAGTTACAAATTGTCTTCAATTTTTCAGTCTGTTGTTTCTAAACCAGTCGGTAAAATAGGAGACGTTGTAAGTGCCAGCACTGCACAGCTTTTCTCATTTCAAGTATGACTTTGAGGTCAGCATTACAACAGAAGATCAAGAAATAAACATATTGAGAGGCAGTCTTGCATTGGGAAGAGGACATAGAGGGAGAGCTTAAGAGATCTGAGTTTAAGTCCTGATTCTGCCACTTACTAGTTTTGTAATCTTGCCTTTCCCTTCATTAGAGTGTGTTCCTGTTTCTGCGTGTATAGAAATGGGGCTTGCAGATTGTTATGGGTGTGTCACAGATGCTCAAGAAGTGTTTGTGTTCCTTCCTCAAATAATAATAGAAAAACTGCTAAACGTGCCTTAAAATGGGCATAACTTAAAATCTTACAAGATTTGCAAGAATTGACTTATCAACGCAGTACACCAGTAACATGTGATATGATCATTTTAAGGAGCATAATTAATTTTGTAAAAAAAATATTAAACTGGAGGAGGATAAAGGGAAGAAAAAGGGAAACTGATATTTATTAAGCTCCTGATACATGCCAGGCCATGCTAGATCTTTCCAGACATTTCATTTAATCCACACAACAGCGGTGTGAGATAAGCAATTTTATCCTCATTTTCACAAATGATGAACCCTAAGGTTGAGAGGTTAAGAAAACTGCCTGAGTATTCAAGACCGGCTTTGAACTCAAATCTGAGCTCTTCTAACAGGGACCAAAGTCTTTTGATTCTTGTTGAATAAAAGTTTCTTCTTAAGAGGCTGAGTTGAGTGCAAACATCTCATCTCATGCATCTCTGAAGGCAGAAATCTGCTATCATCAGAGTTAATAGTTGCTCTTCCAACAGGAACTGACGTGGACTCATGTTTCTAAAATTTCTGGTGTAATCTCTCTACTCTCCAAAGTTTGGAATAACCCCTGATGAAAGATATTGATATTATGATCTGTTTTTATATGGGAAAGTAGTCTGTGCGTTCATAAATGGTCCTAACTGTAATTTGAATGGCTATGAGTTTACAAACTTTTTTGATCATTAGTTTCTTTGGGAGGACATATTCTTCTGGAAAGTTTGTCGAGAGTCTCATTAAAATTAAGCATCTCTTGCTCGAAATATTTGAGCTCCCCAGTTTTACCAGGAAGCCTTATCTGGTCCTGTTTACTTCTGCTTTGCGCAAGGAATTTGAATAGTTGATGTAGAAAGGAAAAAGGAGATGGAGTAGAATTGGTAGAATTAAGCATTGTGTTGAGAATTGTGACTGAGCCCTCCAAGAGACCTTTGTCTGACTTAAGCATCTAAGAATTCAAGCCTTGTTTTTCTGTCTCTTATATAATAACAGCAGTGGGCCACAGATGTCACATGCTTTGCATGCACTGCCTCATCTGCCTTTTTGTGTTTCTTCACGTGGTAGAAGAAATATTGCTCAGAGAATTCAGAATGCATTCAGCTTCCCAGAAAATCAGCTTTCAGTGGGCAGAAACTGAGTTTCCATATCTAAACATTACAGCAAAGAATTTGACTAACTGAACGTGAGTTTCTGTTCTCCTCACAATAATTTACTGCAGGCTAATTGTTACACATTTAAATACTTTGAATAAATGAATTAAAAGCCAGTTTTCATCTTTGTTCTTCCAATTCATTAGATGATTGCATTTTAGGAAATGAGGAAGTAGATGTGATTCATTGTGCAACAAATGAACAGTTCACTCATTTATGCAAGGAATAAGTATTGGCTTGGCTATCTCTGTGCTAAAAGATGAGATGATTTGTTTCCCCATTGCCAAGGTGACCACTGGGCATACAGTGAGTGGTCATGCAGGGCAAATGCTGATGCTGGAGCTAACTTAATATAAAGATTTTGCTTTGAACCCAGCACCAACCTTCATGTACCATAAACAGAAAATTAAATTTGGTCCTAAAAGGAAATACAGTAAAAAAAAAAAAAAATTTTTTTTAATTTCTTGCTTAGTGTTTTTTTGGTGTTTTTGTTTTGTTTTTTTTTTTGCGGTACGCGGGCCTCTCACTGTTATGGCCTCTCCCGTTGCGGAGCGCAGGCTCTGGATGCGCAGTCCCATAAACAGAAAATTAAATTTGGTCCTAAAAGGAAATACAGTAAAAAAAAAAAAAAAAAAATTTTTTTTTAATTTCTTGCTTAGTGTTTTTTTGGTGTTTTTGTTTTGTTTTGTTTGGGCACGAACCCGTGTCCCCTGCATCGGCAGGCGGACTCTCAACCACTGTGCCACCAGGGAAGCCCTAGTGTTTTATTTTTACAAGCACTTTGGTATGTTTTATACCATTTGATTGTCATACAACAACCTTGGATGTCAGTATTATTATTATCCCCATTTGACAAGTAAGAAAACTGAAGTTCAGAGGACATTAGTGCTTTGCTCAAGGACACCCAACTTGTAACTAATAGAGTCAGAATTGGAACCCAGGTCTCCTGATGCCAAAATGTTATACTCTTTCCACTATATCTGCTGTAATTAACATAAAAGGACATAATGGGGAGAGAAAGAAAAGGTCAGCCTGAAACTGTGTCCTTTGATTGTTCTCACTTCTATCACAAGAGGCAGCCTTCCTCAAGCGGCTAAACCAGGGTGTGAGATCTGGGAGGTTGAGTTGAGAGGTGATCCTTGTGCCTGCCTGTCACCCTCAATGTGTGCCCCCCAGGGAAGGCAGGAGTGGGGGAGAAGCCATCCATCTCATGGGTATGGGCAGGGAGGGAGAATCTGCATGCAACATGAGGCAGGTGAGGACCAGGAGATTCAAAAGGAAGGGGATTTCATCGCTGGAGAGTTGGGGGCCTTGGGCATGGGCAAAGGGGCAGTGGTCAGAGGTTCCAGGCAAGCCAATGATCACCACGATCCCAGAGTGCTGTCATTGCTCTGGCCGCTGTAGACACAGCCCTCTCCCAAACAGCCCCAAGAGGTGGGCTGCGTTGGGAGTGGCCCTCGTTAGACTCCTGGTGCAAAGAGTTCTAAGACAGTCAAAACAACCGAAGTATCAGCCTCAGAAAGGAGCCCTCAAAGGGAAAAACGTGGCCCTTGCTTGTTTGGAGCAACACAGAAAAGGCTGTCGCAATTACTTTCAGTTCAGCAGCCACTTTCTAGGAGGCTTCCATAGAGCAGCGGTCCCCAACCTTTTTGGCACCAGGGACCAGTTTCATGGAAGACAGTTTTTCCACGGGGGGTGGGGGGCGGATCAGGCAGTAACACTAGTGATGGGGAGCCGTGGGGAGCGGCAGATGCAGCTTCGCTCGCTCACCGCTCACCTCGGCCTCTACGGCCTGGTTCCTAACAGGCTGGGGACCAGTCCCAGTCCGTGGCCCAAGGGTTGGGGACCCCTGCCATAGAGCGATAGTGTATTTACCACAAGAGTTTCTTCTCACAGTTGTGAAAAGCAGAGCGAACCTTCGATCCCGATCATCTCCCTCCCATCAACCTCCTTTTTGAAATAAGTGATTAAAAGTCTTGTTACTTTCAAAGGGAGAGATGTCCTAATCCTACAACTAATGTGAGCTATGTCAGGAAGGTTTGGGCAGGTAGGTTGGTTGGTTGGTTTAATTTTTGTAACTACTCTGTCTCCCCTCTCTTCCCTGCCAGGTGAATCAGTGTCATGGCAAAGGCTTTAGCACCATGCAGACCAGGGTTCAAATTCCAGCTCTGCTATTTATTATCTGTGATTTTTGAGCCAGTAACTCTCTGATCATCAGTTACTTCATCTGTAAAATGGGGGGAATGCTACCAACCTGACAGCGTTGTGAGAATCACATGAATGCTACATGTTAAATGCTTACCATAACATTATACTGAGTGAAATAAGCCAGACACAAAAGCACAAATGTTCCATACATGTGAAGAATCTAGAGTAGTCACATTTACAGAGACAGAAAGAATGGTGGTGGTTGCCAGGCGCTCTGGGAGCCGGGAATGCGGAACTAGTGTTTAATGGGTACAGAGATTCAGTTTAGGAAGATGAAAAAGTTGTGGAGATGGATAGTGGTGATGGTTGCACAACAGTGTGAATGTACTTAATGCCACTGAACTATACGCTAAAAAGTGGCTAAAATGGTAAGTTTCATGTTATATATATTTTACCACAATAAAAAAAGTAAATACATCTTTAATGTTTACAGTAGCACTTGGCCTGCAATAAGTAATAAATGGTACTTCTAATCCTGTGTCCCACACTTGGCATAATTCTATCATCTGCCATTTTTCACACTGTGTTTTATCTCTGTTTGTCCCTACTATTATACTTCAATCTCCCTGAATTTAAAGGATCATTGATTATATCTTATTCATCTTTCCTGTCTCCATAGTGTCTGGCACATAGGAAGCACTCGTTAAATGATTTGGGGGAAGAGAGAAGGTTGCTAATACTCTTTTCCTTCTGTCTTTTACATCTTAAAACCTCTAAACAGTGCAGTAGTAGGTCACTTATTTCTCTTGGGTGCTAGAATATCATTATTTGGACTAAAATAATGAGCTCATACTACTGTACAAATGTATTAGTTTCTTTAATCTTCAATAAATGAGGGGGAAATTTCTCTAAATTAAGCCTCTGAGGATTGACTCCATTTTGTTTTTAAGGAGTTTTATCTTGCTCTAAAAATACAGACAATAAAAATGGAGTATAAGCTTGCTGTTCCTTTAGAGGGATATGAATCCTGTATAGAGTTTACCTTACCTGAATATAACTGGAGCTGCACACAGTCCAAGTTATGAACAGTGTCATTTCAAAGAAACAGATGCTTTGAAGAATACTGCAGATAATTAATGAAGTTTCCTGATAGTGGTGACTGAGGGAGGTCTCACAGCACCTCACACAGAAAGCCTCTCACTAATATATCTCTTTCCTTCTCATTAAACTTACCCATTCACAGGAACTGCTAAAATCAATCTCCTTCTCTCCTTCTCTTCTCCCTCCCTCCCTGCCCATCCCCCTCCTCCATACTTTGTCTTCATCCATCTCTGCCCATCCGTACCCAAAGTCCAGGCTCCTCGGACTTGACCGTCCCCTATGTACACAGTTCCCGGGAAGCATGGCCAAGTCCCCAGCTCTGACTGGTACCCAACAAGGATCGGCACATGCTCCATCCCCCTCCCTGGAATTCTGGTGAATAAAATTAAATTCTGCACCTTGTGAAATGCTGAGGAGCCCCAATGCCAAGCATTTCTGGAATATACTGCTGGAGAACTATTTGGCTGTGATCATACCAGTCTCATTTTATTTTTTTATCCACCCTCATTTTATAGGACAGTTAGTTGATACTAAATAACATGAACTCGTTCTTTCTTTGGGTAAGTGCTTCCCGATTTTTTTCAGCTGTGTACCATCAGACCCTGCTCTTCTCAGGCCACTCTCCAAGGAGATGTACCTGGTCACAAACCTTGCCTAATACCCAAGACCTGTCTTGTTACTCTGTGGGGAAGAAGAGCAGCTCCTGGCCCAACTGTAACCTCTAAATGGCTTATGAACATGTTAGTTGGGATGCTCAGCTCTGGGTCGTGAAAGAAGTTTAGGAATGTGAATTGTCACCTCATTGGACCTCTCTGCACTTGTATAAATGAGGGGCCTAACTGGGCTGTTTGTTATAAGGTCTCCTCCACGCCTAAAATTCTACGTGTCTGTGGTTAACACAGAAAGCCACATGCATTCGAGACTAAGATCCAGCCTCTGCTTTCTTCAGACTTCCTTTGAAACTTAATTCCCTAAATATTTTATTCACTCTCTTCAGAACCCTCTAGAATATCTTGCTTTAGTTTAAGCCTTCAAAAATGACCATCAACACAAGTCCCACCCGCAGAGCTTCTGATTCATTAGAGAATTTGCATTTCCAGCAAGTGCTTCAGTGATGCAGGTATTTCTGGTCTAAGGACCACACTTTGAGAACCACTAGACTACGAATTTCAAGAAACCTTTACTGACACTTTCTAGTGAGAGATATTAATCCTGTTTTTCAGGGCTGATCACTCCTGGGATTTTTTTTTTCAGTATCTTTAGTTTTTTTTGCTTGTTTGTTTTTGTTTTTTGTGGTACGCGGTCCTCTCACTGTTGTGGCCTCTCCCGTTGCGGAGCACAGGCTCACGGGCCCAGCTGCTCCGCGGCATGTGGGATCTTCCCAGACCGGTGCACGAACCCGTGTCCCCTGCATCCGCAGGCGGATTCTCAACCACTGCGCCACCAGGGAAGCCCCAGTATCTTTATTTCCAAGGATGCTTACTCAATCAAAAATTATTGTCCTAGAAGCTCTACCCTCATAAAAATGAAGGTCATGTAAGAAACTTAATTTTCAGGACAAGGAATCTGAGGTGTAATTCTTAGGAGCAGTGAGTTTCCCAGAGGAATGCAAATAGCACCAAGTCCTGCGGCAGAGTTCCAAGAGCCCGAAGCAGTCTTTTCCCCATTTCACAAGACATTCACTAGGCCCGGCCATCCATTCAGGGCTCATGTTTTGTGATCCCGGTGGATAAAACATTTATGACAATTGCTACACCAGAACTTCACTTCTAATGCAATAGGTACTGTATGCTGAGCTACAGAGAAGATTTAGAACTGGGGTCTAATGGCTTAAGACAGGCCAGCACTGGTCTCATAACATGCACGAAGCAGCAACTGCAGGTCCCAGAGCATTTAGAAGATGCAGCACCGCCCCCCAACCCCGCAATTTAGCTTCTGAAATTGAACAATGACTCCCATGAATTTGAAACACTCTAAGAAAGGAATTTGAGCTTCCCCTGCCCCTACCCATGCATTCCCCCTTGAGACATGTCTCCTTTGAAACCTCCTTTCCCCACTTAGAGTATTCACCTTTTCATTGTGTTGCTCTGTGGTATTTTCCCCATCAAATCTTATTTTCTGTGGTTATGTTAATGAAGGTTATAATGCCAATCCCAATGGATGCAGACAGTTTTATTAAACACACTATTTCCCTTACCCACCAAGGTGTTAAATGATGGTTTAGAGGTTTGAGTTTATCATGCTGATCTAATTATACCAGATAGCTCTTATTGAATCTCCAGAGTAACTGGATTTGAAAACCTTTTGTGCAGATGCACAATTTTGAAGGGATTAGCAGATTAAATATCTTGTAATGTCTCATCCGCCCCAGTGAGGAATGGGCAGGGTGCATCTACCATCTGTACTCTTTTGAATCTAATGGGAAAGAGGGTGCTCAGCTAGCCCCCTCTTAAATAGGTGAAAAGAGGGATTTCTGGTATGAACGGCACAAGCAATTTCATCTCTCTGGAGCTTTGCTTGAGAGGGTTTGCCCCATTTTCTATATTCACCTCCACATAGTTCACCTAAAAGATATTTACCTCTTCAGGGACTTCCCTGGCAGTCCAGTGGTTGACACTCCACACTTCGAATGCAGGGGGCATGGGATTGATCCCTGGTAGGGGAACTAGGATCCCACGTGCCCGCACAGTGCAGCCAAAAATTTTTTTAAATATATTTTGAAAAAAAAGATGTTTACCTCTTCAGAGTCAATCATCGTGATGTTTAGTAAGCCCTCAGATGCCATAATTATGAGGTGGTGGTGATACAGTGGGAATGGTGGTGGTGAAAGTGATGTTGGAGTTGGCAGACTTATGGGAGGTATTGGTAGAGATGATGGTGATACAGGTGGTGGCAGAGCTGATGGGAGGTTGAGGTGGAGATGGAGGAGGTGGAGGTGGAGGTAATATAGGTGGTAGAGGTGAAGATGGAGGAGGTGGAAGAGGTGGAGATGGAGGAGGTCAAGGTAATAGAGGTGTTAGAGGTGGAGATGGAGGAGGTGGAGATAAGAGGTGGTGGAGGTGGAGGTAAGAGGTGGTAGGGGTGGCGACAGAAGAGGTGGAAGTAATAAGTGGTAGGGTTGGGATGGATGAGGTGGAGGTAATAGAGGTGTTACATGTGGAGATGGAGGAGGTGGAAGTAATAGAGGTGGTAGAGTTGGAGATGGAGGAGGTGGAGGTAATAGAGTGTTACAGGTGGAGATGGAGGAGGTGGAGGTAAGAGGTGGTAGAGGTGGAGATGGAGGAGGTGGAGGTAATAGAGGTGGTAGAGGTGGAGATGGAGGAGGTGGAGGTGATAGAGGTGGTAGAGGTGGAGATGGAGGAGGTGGAGGTAAGTGGTGGTAGAGGTGGAGATGGAGGAGGTGGAGGTGATAGAGGTGATAGAGGTGGAGATGGAGGAGGTGGCAGTAATAGAGATGTTAGAGGTGGAGATGGAGGAGGTGGCGGTAAGAGGTGGTAGAGGTGGAGATGGAGGAGGTGGAGGTAATAGAGGTGGTAGTGGTGGAGATGGAGGAGGTAGAGGTAATAGAGGTGTTAGAGGTGGAGATGGAGTAGGTGGAGGCAATAGAGGTGGTAGAGGTGGAGATGAAGGAGGTGGAGGTAAGAGGTGGTAGAGGTGGAGATGGAGGAGGTGGAGGTAATAGAGGTGGTAGAGGTGGAGATGGAGGAGGTGGAGGTGATAGAGGTGGTAGAGGTGGAGATGGAGGAGGTGGAGGTAAGTGGTGGTAGAGGTGGAGATGGAGGAGGTGGAGGTGATAGAGGTGATAGAGGTGGAGATGGAGGAGGTGGAGGTAATATAGGTGTTAGAGGTGGAGATGGAGGAGGTGGAGGTAAGAGGTGGTAGAGGTGCTGGTGCTGCTTCTCTGCTTAGTCAAGGGGAACCCAGCAATGCTTGGCCTGGTAGATACCTCTCTACTTTTCAGAGGAAACCCAGAGAAGAGACAGCATTATCATTCTACACAAGAGAAGCCTCATCTACCTGCTTCCTTCCTGTTCTATATGCACCAAACTTGGTGACTGTTGGACACCCCTGAGAAATGATACCAACACCCTTGAACTAAGATTCCAGAATTACCAAATCTTTAGAACCAGGTATTCAGAAACACTGAGGACACCCTGCTTCTCTCAAGGCAAAGAGCTGACCTGATTTCTACCACATCTGGTTACTTACATCTTACATCCACTGCAAGGGCAACCCCAAAGCCTAGATTCTGTGCAGCTGGGACTTACGACTGGAACTGGGGAACAGATTGGGCTTTCCTGGAGAGAATAAAATTAACGTGATTGATTGTCATATGACGGTTACATAATAGGAAACCAGAGGTGAAAGATCGAAAGTGTGTTTGCAGGCAAACTCTTTACAGTGCTTAACAAATGCTATTTGATTTTTTCAAATAAACTTTTTCTTTTGAAAAGTACAGAGGTTAAACAGAGAGTCCCCACATATCCTGCATTCAGTTTCCCCTATTGTTAGCATCTTACATTAGTATGGTACATTTGCCACAGCTAATAAACCAGTATTGGCTCTTTGGTACATTACCATTAACTAGACTCCACACTTTAATTGGATTTTATTAGTATTTGTCTCTATATAAAACAATACCAACTTTTTACTATTGCAAGATGGTAAACGCCATCACACAAGACTGCTTGAAGCTCCTGAGATTAGCATCTGCTTTTATACATTTGTTTATATTTTTATAGCACTTTGTATATATTAGGGACACAATAAACGTGTTGACTGCTTAGATGACTGCAATAGCCCACTGATGCCATTTTAGCACACAGTGATGCACCAAGCTCACTCAGTACGGGGATAGTTTTATACACCTGGAACATAACTAAGTAGGGAAACATGCTATTATGAAAGCTGTCAGGTGTATTTCCCTGACTTTTATTTTCAGAAAGGCCAGCCCAGCACACATCTGTGCTGAAGACAGTGCTTGTAGCCATGGTGTGAGGATTAAGACTTTCAAGGTGATCTCAGTGACAGTACAAGAGGGAAAGGCTGGAAGGTCAAGAACCATATAAATCCCTACTCATCCTGATCCTTCTCCTGGGTGACTAGACTCTCTGGGAGGCGCATGACACCCTGTCCCTTCTCCTGTCAAGGGCACCTACACAAAACTGTGTCCAGCCCCTCTAGCAAAGACCTAATTCCTTGATAGTCAAGCTTCTTTTGCAAATTGAAGGTTTTCCTGAAAGTTAGCAGAGCAAAATTAGGCTACCTAGAAGGGACAAAAAGGGGGAAATCATTAGATCCAAAGCTTAATTTAGAAACTAAAAGCATCTCCTTTTGATTCAATAATAGCTAACATTTCCTAAATGCCAAGTGTTCTAAGAGGTTTATTAACTCACTTCATCCTTCAAGAACCCAAGAGTTTTGTTCTCTCTTACACATACAAAAACTTCTTCCTCTACTTCCTTTCCATTTGTTCAAATGAGTAGATGAATCCCATCCGAAATGTATTGACACCTTTCATCCTGAAAGATGGTGAAGTACTCTGCTGGTGTGTGAACCTGATTCCAGATGAAACATATCAGCAATTCTACCACCCTCACACTACCCTATTCCTATCTCTTCATTTCTTCTCTCTTTCTCTCTCTCTCTCTCTCTCTCATTCTCTCCCTCCTCTCTCCCTCCCTCTCTCCCTCTCCCTCACACGCATGCACACACACACACTCGCGCACACACACTAGAAGGTGGGCTACCATGAAAATTACATACATACATACAAATTACAGCTTTCAAAGTAATTTGTTCTGCTTCCTTTAAACTTCAATAGGGAAAGAATCAGTAGGTTAACTTAAAAAAATAAAAGGTGCATTTCTTCTTATTAATCTATGTTCATAGTAAAAATAAACAACAAAAAATTACACACAGGTTTAAAGAAAGCAAAAATGACCCATAAGCACATCCCAAAGATAACACTATTTTTTGTAGTTCCTCTAAATCTTTTTTTGTATGCATATATGGTTTTCCTTAACTGAAATCACCTGTATATACACTTTGTTTCTCTTTTTTCACATAACATGGCACATTATCATTTTCCTGTGTTATAAATTCTTCAAAA
Organism: Physeter macrocephalus; assembly: GCF_002837175.3. Classification (NCBI taxonomy): domain Eukaryota; kingdom Metazoa; phylum Chordata; class Mammalia; order Artiodactyla; family Physeteridae; genus Physeter; species Physeter macrocephalus. The sequence continues at coordinate 73,047,202 of NC_041214.2, read as the reverse complement.
ATATTTTTTGTGGCTACAGCAGTATATTTCATATTGTAAGTTAGGGCTAATGTTAAGTCTTCTCACCTCAGTAGCTCCCTCAGTTCCTCTGCCTCCACATATACAACCTTTAAAAGACAATTCTCACATAACAACAAAATCATACAGGACTTTTCATAAGCTTGGTTTTTCTTCTGGGTTTGATTCCTGGCCAGATTACTTCTGCCAAAGTCTGGTCCTTTGCTATCCAAAATGCTTTAAAATTGACATCTGACCATTTGTAATGGGGAGGCACATAAACACAATGACTCTTTAACATAGGAGATTGCAACAGCGCACACAAAAAAATGTTTTGAAAAATTACTTTAATTCAATCAAATGCTACCACATAAGACGATCAATATTTTAGAGATGGTAGTTTCCAAACAATTAGAGTATTAGTACTGAGCCCTTTTGTGTACTCAGCAAAACCCCACACAACGACAATAATAAATGGTCTATGGAATACAGATTGGTATTAGATTCATAATAATATTTTCTGGTCAAATAATTATTTGCTTCATGTTTTGTCAATGAGTGTAGAGTGGAGAAAATATAGACTTTGATGTCAAATGTAACTGAATTCCAGATCTGCCGTTCCGTAACTTCACTTTTAATAGGCAAGTTGTTTCACCTCTGAGACTCAGTGACCTCATGCACCGAATAAGGACCATGGAGCCCATTTCATTATGTCATTAGTGCTTTAGAAGTAATTGAGACACTGTGTGAAGGTTCTCAACAGTTCATGGTAGATAATGGAGACTTCATAAATGCTAATTCTCACTGCCCTTCCTTCTCCCTAAATAGTCCAGTTTACCCAACAGACATTTAGCTTAATTCTTGGTTCATTATACACATCCTTTCCAGTCTTCCTCCTATGTATATACATAGATCTTACCATATCCGCTTGCACAGAAATGTGCTACATGTAAATGCAAATTTTACTCTATGCAAATACATATAGGACAACTTCCAGAGTAGCAGCTATTCACATGCACGAATTGTATGCCAACCTACTCACTCTGGAGAAGGTTGGTACAGACTGGATGTGAAAGCAAGCTGGCCACAGCATCTGCTATGCTCATCAATTGCCAGGCTGGATTTGGCAGATCTTCCTAGCTGGTCTGGGAGGATATTCCCTTCTTCTTTTGTGTCCCATTGGGTCCTTCTGAGTACTGTGACAACCTTCCCAGAGAGAGAAGTGCTCTTCTTTCATCAGGCATGTCAGAATGGGACACAATTCAAACTCTCAAGTGTCAGAAAATATAGGGAACGGACTGCAGTCTAAAGTGTTGTTACTCAAGGTTGTCCATCGGCACCACCTGGGAGCTTATTAGAAATGCAAATTCAGGGGCTCCCCACAGACCTACTGAATCAGAATCTCTGGGGATAGGGCTCTTCAGGTACTCTAGTACTCAAAAAACTGTAATGTAAAGTGGAACTGCATTCATTCAACAATGTGTTTTAAGTACCTTCCTCTCTCACTTGACACCAGACATACAGGCCCCCTTGCCATACCTTGAAATCCAGAAAGTAACGACTCAGCATAATTAATTAGAACTGTTAAAATTCTATCTGTATTTTATCAATGTTTCTGGTTGTAAATTTCAGACTATTTTCCAATTCAGTTAATAATTCATTTGAAATGCTTGCTTTTTAGTAATAGATATTTCACTGGTGTTGAAATTAGTTTTCTCAAAAGAGGGAATCATGCATTGTTCCACGGCATCCAGTCACTTAATCTAGGACTAGCTCCCTGGAGTGCCAACGTTAGCAGCATCGGCTGGTGGGGTAGGTGACAGCTCCTGCATGGAAGGCACATGTGCACATAGCAGTTCCGCAGCAGGTTGCCATTGTGATTTCCATGACTGGCCGTAGATTTCCTGGTAGCTAGAGTCACTGAGTACCTGATCAGGAAGAACACACATGGTCCAGGATATCCGTCACTGCTAGAAACAATACAAAATGTGTGTGGATAAAAGTCTGGGGTCATGAATTAGTCCATCAAAAGTGTCTTTATAAAAAAAGTTAACATAAATGGACCTTAAGTTAACTTTTATTTTTCCAATTTGTAATAAGATTCAAATCAAATTATATCTGAAACCCAATCACTTGTGCCTTTTGAAATGTCTTAAATGTATTTGCCTAGTGTTCATTCCTCAAAATATCATAAAGCATAATTTGGCAATATCAAAGATATTCGGCTTCATTTTGTTTACAATATGAAGATAGATCTTTTTTCTTTCTAATTATAAAGCTTATACCTGCTCATGTATAAAATTCATGCAAAAAAAAATTCATGCAAACATAAAGAGGGGAAAAAAAGCAGTTCAAATTTACCATCTTAAGGTAATCACTTTTAACATTTTGGGGGTTATCCTTACACATGCCTCCCTATAATCACACACACACATACACACAAACAATTTTACATAACTATGATCATGCTATACCTGAGGCGGTGAACCGTATTTTTTCTCTCCTCCCTATGTCCTGGGGCCCTTTAGATCTTGGTAAATATAATTTATATATTTTAATAACTATGTAAAATTTTGTTTTATGGATTACATTATATTGTAATGTATATATATATATATAATGTATATATATATAATGTATATCTATATATAATGTATATAACTAATAGACTGTAGAGTCCTTCTAGGTTTTCATGCTTCTAAATAATATTAGAATAAACATCCTTGAACATGGATATCTTTGCACTTTTCTGATATCATTAGCATAAATAACTAGAAGCAAAACTGTTGATAGAAGACCATGTGCATTTAAAAGTTTGACTCCATCAGCAAACTGCCCTTCAAAAAGACTATGTTAATTTCTCTCCCATATATAGCACATGAATCTTTTTCCGTTTTTTTTGACTTTTATTTTATTTATTTTTATACAGCATGTTCTCATTAGTTATCCATTTTATACATATTAATGTATATATGTCAATCCCAATCTCCCAATTCATCACACCACTACCACCACCCCCGCCGCTTTCCCCCCTTGGTGTTCATACGTTAGTTCTCTACATCTGTGTCTCTATTTTTGCCCTGCAAACAGGTTCATCTGTACCATTTTCTAAGTGGTGTGAGGTGATACCTCATTGTAGTTTTGATTTGCATTTCTCTAATAATTAGTGATGTTGAGCAGCTTTTCGTGTGCTTCTTGGCCATCTGTATGTCTTCTTTGTAGAAATGTCTATTTAGGTCTTCTGCCCATTTTTGGATGGGGTTGTTGGTTTTTTTGATATTGAACTGCATGAGCTGTTTATATTTTGGAGATTAATCCTTTGTCCATTGATTCATTTGCAAATATTTTCTCCCATTCTGAGGGTGGTCTTTTCGTCTTGTTTATGGTTTCCTTTGCTGTGCAAAAGCTTTGAAGTTTCATTAGGTCCCATTTGTTTATTTTCGTTTTTATTTCCATTACTCTAGGAGG
>NC_041214.2:73031330-73043502 GCF_002837175.3 Physeter macrocephalus | reverse complement strand
TGCCAGTACCATATTGTCTTGATTACTGTAGCTTTGTAGTATAGTCTGAAGTCAGGGAGTCTGATTCCTCCAGCTCCATTTTTTTCCCTCCAGCTCCATTTTTTTCCCTCAAGACTGCTTTGGCTATTAGGGGTCTTTTGTGTCTCCATACAAATTTTAAGATTTTTTGTTCTAGTTCTGTAAAAATTGCCATTGGTAATTTGATAGGGATTGCATTGATCTGTAGATTGCTTTGGGTAGTACAGTCATTTTCACAGTATTGATTCTTCCAATCCAAGAACATGGTATATCTCTCCATCTGTTTGTATCATCTTTAATGTCTTTCATCAGTGTCTTATAGTTTTCTTCATACAGTTCTTTTGTCTCCCTAGGTAGGTTTATACCTAGGTATTCATTTGTTGCAATGGTAAATGGGAGTGTTTCCTTAATTTCTCTTTCAGATTTTTCATCATTAATGTCTAAGAATGCAAGAGATTACTGTGCATTAATTTTGTATCCTGCAACTTTACCAAATTCATTGATTAGCTTTCGTAGTTTTCTGGTGGCATCGTTAGGATTCTCTATGTATAGTATCATGTCATCTGCAAACAGTGACAGTTTTACTTCTTCTTTTCCAATTTGTTGTATGCCTTTTATTTCTTTTTCTTCTCTGATTGCCGTGGCTAGGATTTCCAAAACTATGTTGAATAATAGTGGTGAGAGTGGACATCCTTGTCTTGTTCCTGATCTTAGAGGAAATGCTTTCCGTTTTTTACCATTGAGAATGATGTTTGCTGTGGGTTTGTCATATATGGCCTTTATTATGTTGGGGTAGGTTCCATCTATGCCCACTTTCTGGAGAGTTTTTATCAAAAACAGGTGTTGAATTTTGTCAAAAGATTTTTCTGCATCTATTGAGATTGAGATAATATGGTTTTTCTCCTTCAGTTGGTTAATATGGTGTATCACATTGTTTGATTTGCATATATTGAAGAATCCTTGCATCCCTGGGATAAATCCCACTTGATCATGGTGTATGATCCTTTTAATATGTTGTTGGATTCTGTTTGCTAGTATTTTGTTGAGAATTTTTGCATCTATATTCATCAGTGATATTGGTCTGTAATTTTCTGGTTTTGTAGTGTCTTTGTCTGGTTTTGGTATCAGGATGATTGTGACCTCATAAAATGAGTTTGGGAGTGTTCCTTCCTCTGCAATTTTTTGGAAGAGTTAGAGAAGGATAGGTGTTAGCTCTTCTCTAAATGTTTGATAGGATTCTCCTGTGAAGCCATCTGGTCCTGGACTTTTGTTTATTGTTGTTACGTCTCCTTTTTCATTTCTAATTCTATTGATTTGAGTCTTCTCCCTTTTATTCTTGATGAGTCTGGCTAATGGTTTATCAATTTTATTTATCTTCTCAAAGAACCAGCTTTTAGTTTTATTGATCTTTGCTATTGTTTCCTTCATTTCTTTTTCATTTATTTCTGATCTGATCTTTATGATTTCTTTCCTTCTGCTAAATTTGGGGTTTTTTTGTTCTTCTTTCTCTAGTTGCTTTAGGTGCAAAGTTAGGTTGTTTATACGAGATGTTTCCTGTTTCTTAAGGTAGGATTGTATTGCTATAAACTTCCCTCTTAGAACTGCTTTTGCTGCATCCCATAGGTTTTGGGTCGTCGTGTCTCCATTGTCATTTGTTTCTAAGTATTTTTTGATTTCCTCTTTGATTTCTTCAGTGATCACTTCGTTATTAAGTAGTGTATTGTTTAGCCTCCATGTGTTTGTATTTTTTATAGATCTTTTCCTGTAATTGATATCTAGTCTCATAGCGTTGTGGTCAGAAAAGATACTTGATATGATTTCAATTTTCTTAAATTTGCCAAGGCTAGATTTGTGACCCAATATATGATCTATCCTGGAGAATGTTCCATGAGCACTTGAGAAAAATGTGTATTCTGTTGTTTTTGGATGGGATGTCCTATAAATATCCATTAAGTCCATCTTGTGTAATGTATCATTTAAAGCTTGTGTTTCCTTATTTATTTTCATTTTGGATGATCTGTCCATTGGTGAAAGTGGGGTGTTAAAGTCCCTTACTATGATTGTGTTACTGTCGATTTCCCCTTTTATGGCTGTTAGTATTTGCCTTATGTATTGAGGTGCTCCTATGTTGGGTGCATAAATATTTACAATTGTTATATCTTCTTCATGTATCGATCCCTTGATCATTATATAGTGTCCTTCTTTGTCTCTTGTTATAGTTTTTACTTTAAAGTCTATTTTGTCTGATATGAGAATTGCTACTCCAGCTTTCTTCTGATTTCCATTTGCATGGAATATCTTTTTCCATCCCCTCACTTTCAGTCTGTATGTGTCCCTAGGTCTGAAGTGGGTCTCTTGTAGATAGCATATATATGGGTCTTGTTTTTGTACCCATTCAGTGAACCTTTGTCTTTTGGTTGGAGCTTAACCCATTCATGTTTAAGGTAATTATCGATATGTATGTTCCTATGACCATTTTCTTAATTGTTTAGAGTTTGGGTTTTTTTGGGTTTTTTGTTTTTAAATATTTTTTTTATTTTGACTTTTGTCAAAAAGAATTTTTTAGGTTTTACATATTCAAATTTAGCAATCTCTTCATGGCTATTGGGGTTTTTTTTTAACATCTTTATTGCAGTATAATTACTTTACAATGGTGTGTTAGTTTCTGCTTTCTAACAAAGTTAATCAGTTATACATATACATATGTTCCCATATCTCTTCTCTCTTGCCTCTCCCTCCCTCCCATCCTCCCTATCCCACCACTCTAGGTGGTCACAAACCACCGAGCTGATCTCCCTGTGCTATGCGGCTGCTTCCCACTAGCTATCTATTTTACATTTGGCAGTGTATATATATATGTGCATGCCACTCTCTCACTTTGAGTTTGTTTCTGTAGGTCCTTTTCTTCTCTTGTGTTTCCCACTTAGAGAAGTTCCTTAACATTCGTTGTAGAGCTGGTTTGGTGGTGCTGAATTCTCTTAGCTTTTGCTTGTCTGTAAAGCTTTTGATTTCTCCATCGAATCTGAATGAGATCCTTGCCGCGTAGAGTAATCATGGTTGTAGGTTCTTCCCTTTCATCACTTTAAATATATCATGCCACTGCCTTCTGGCTTGTAGAGTTTCTGCTGAGAAATCAGCTGTTAACCTTATGGGAGTTCCCTTGTATGTTATTTGTTGTTTTTCCTTTGCTGCTTTCAAAAATTTTTCTTTGTCTTTAATTTTTGTCAATTTGATTATTATGTGTCTTGGCGTGTTTCTCCTTGGGTTTATCCTGCCTGGGACTCTCTGTGCTTCGTGGACTTGGGTGGCTATTTCCTTTCCCATGTTAGGGAAGTTTTCAACTGTAATCTCCTCAAAGATTTTCACAGGTCCTTTCTCTCTCTCTTCTCCTTCTGGGACTCCTATAATGAGAATGTTGTTGTGTTTAATGTTGTCCCAGAGGTCTCTTAGGCTGTCTTCATTTCTTTTCATTCTTTTATCTTTATTCTGTTCTGTGGCAGTGAATTCCACCATTCTGTCTTCCAGGTCACTTATCCATTCTTCTGCCTCAGTTATTCTGCTATTGATTCCTTCTACTGTATTTTTCATTTCAGTTATTGTATTGTTCATCTCTGTTTGTTTGTTCTTTAATTCTTCTAGGTCTTTGTTAAACATTTCTTGCATCTTCTCAGTCTTTGCCTCCATTCTTTTTCTGAGGTCCTGGATCATCTTCACTATCATTATTCTGAATTCTTTTTCTGGAAGGTTTCCTATCTCCACTTCATTTCGTTGTTTTTCTGGGGTTTTATCTTGTTCCTTCATCTTGTACATAGCCCTCTGCCTTTTCATATTGTCTATCTTTCTGTGAATGTGGTTTTTGTTCCCAAGACGCAGGATTGTAGTTCTTCTTGCTTCTGCTGTCTGCCCTCTGGTGGATGAGGCTATCTTAGAGGCTTGTGCAAGTTTCCTGATGGGAGGGACTGGTGGTGGGGAGAGTGGGGGTTGCTCTGGTGGGCAGAGCTCAGTAAAACTTTAATCCTCTGGTCTGCTGATGGGTGGGGCTGGGTTCCCTCCCTGTTGGTTGTTTGGCCTGAGGCGGCCCACACTGGAGCCTACCCGGCTCTTTGGTGGGGCTAATGGCGGACTCTGGGAGGGCTCACACCAAAGAGTACTTCCCAGAACTTCTGCTGCCAGTGTCCTTGTCCTCATGGTGAGCTGCAGCTACCCCTGCCTCTGCAGGAGACCCTCCAACACTAGCAGGTAAGTCTGGTTCAGTCACTGCTGAACCAGACCTACCTGCTGGGGTCACTGCTCCTTCCTCTGGGGTCCTGATGCACACACTACTTTGTGTGTGCCCTCCAAGAGTGGAGTCTCTGTTTCCCCTAGTCCTGTCAAAGTCCTGCAATCAAATCCCCCTAGTCTGATTCTGTAGGAATTTGTGGTATAAGTGTTCTCCAGTTTGTGAGTCACCCACCCAGCAGTTATGGGATTTGATTTTATTGTGATTGCACCCCTCCTACTGTCTCATTGTGGCTTCTCCTTTGTCTTTGGATGTGGGGTATCTTTTTTGGTGAGTTCCAGTGTCTTACTGTCAATGATTGTTCAGCAGTTAGTTTTGATTTCGGTGCTCTCGTCAAGAGGGAGTGAGCTCACATCCTTCTACTCTGCCACCTTGAACCCTAGCACATGAATCTTATTTTCCTATATTCAGGCCAAGAGAGTGTCTCTCATTTTAATCTTTGCCAGTCTGATGAACAAAAATCAACATCTCATTTTTATTTCTATTTCTTTCATTACAAGTGAAGCTAAAAAAAATTGAGTTCAGAATACATGAAAATTAATTGAATATCTCAGGACCCCTCTGGTTAGCATTTGAGTTAATTGGACCATGCTGTATCCAAGGAATTTTTAAGTTACAAGCTTGGAAACGACACTTCTTTGAACCTCTTTAGGAGAAAAACGCATAGCATGTTTCTCTTAAAAGAAACAGATAAGAATAATTTAAACACATCAGAGCATACGGCTTCAGGCATCTTGTCATTTCTTAAGATATTTATAATCTTGAAAAAAAGTATTTGGGGAAAAGTCATCCTTTCCAATGTGGTTCTATCATTATAAATATATGCCAAACATGATTTCTAAAGCAGATGGGGAAAAGAATTAATAGTCAGGAAGTCTGGGTTCTGTCTAGGTTTTGACACCAACCAACTTGGTGACCTTATAAAATTGACTTCACCCCTATAGGCCTCAGTTTCCTCCTCCAAAAAATGAAATGGGTTCCTTGAGGTCTTAACAGCCTAAGATGTGATGATGATCTGCATTCTAATGACAGTAGCTTTGCCAGGCTCCTTATTGACAGAGATACCCAACCCTGGCACTAATTAACACTAGCTCCCCATCTTGAACATGACAATAGATGTTGAGCTTAGATCTTGGTCAAATGCAGACAGTCCATTTTTCTTTTAGCAACATTTAATTATCTAGACAATCTGGAGAAATAGATCTTTTATCTTTGCATATGAGAGTGCATGTGTGTGTGTTTCCATTCATTCATTTCTCAAACACTCGTTGAGTATCTACCATCTTGCAGGCTAGTGCTAGAATGAACTAGACAAAAATTTCCTTCTTCAAGGAACTCATCATCTAATGGGGAAATGGACAAATAAGCAAGCAGGTGTTATCTGGAAGAAAATTTGAAGTTGTGCTAAAATAATATGATTTCTTTCTCAAAATTTACATTTGAATGAGATGGAATTTCCCTTTTCCTCCATTTCACTATACAGATGAAAATGATGAAAGGTTTGAGCGCACATAAAATGTCTTTAGGGAAAAAAAAAGAAAAATTGGGGCCTCTTTTAGAATTAAGGTATCCACTTTGAATGACAGATCCTAACATTTCCTCTTATTTTTGATTGCTCAGATGTAAACAACCTAGGAAGCATTTACCATATGTCAAATCCAAAGATGGTTGTTTGGTCCTAACAAGTTAGAGAAGGACCCGATGCAGTATAGGACCTGCCCACCAAGGCAGAACAGGTCTGGGGGGTAGAGCCCATCCAGAGGAGTTTGATGTAGGCAGACAAAGCACCAAGTTCACAGGTACCGAAACCCAGTTGCAGTTGACACTAATGGACAGCTTTCTGGGTTCCAGCAGATAGGCAGAGGCTAACATTTCGGAACCCAGAGTAGATGATATCAGCATCCCAGGAGGGTGGCATTTGGCAACTGAGAAGTCATAACAGGGACCCAGCTACAAGCCTGGGATTGAGCTGAACTTTAAGCTGCTGGGAAGGAAATTAGAAACTGTCTAGAAAAAGAAGGTTGTAAAAGGCCATTGGTAACAGAAAACAAAGACCAGAGGAGAAACTCCGTTTTCTGACCTAGTCCAGTAGTTCTCAACTTCAGCACTCATTCAAGTCACCTGGAGGGCTTGTTAAAGTTTACATTGTTGGACGACACCCCCAGAGGGTCTGATTCAGTAGGTTGGAGCCAAGAATCTGCTTTGTAAACAAGTTCCCAGGTGATGCTGATGCTTCCGGTCCAGGCCACAGACCACACTTTGAGAACTGACAGAACAAACCAAGAACTTACGCAAGGCTCAGCAACTCAGGCACAAAAACCTTATTTTCCAAATAGGAGGTCTGAAAGGAAGGGGAGTACTGTGGAGCCTGTGATTTTAACTGGAGCTGAGTTCTGATCTGGTGAGCAGAGAGTGACTGGGACAGCAAGGTGAATATTCACAGGGTGGACGGGGGCAGTGTGACCGAAGCTGAAAATGTGCTTGGTTCAAGGACAGACACCATGGATGGGGGTTTGGGGGATACCCATGATCCCAGCTGTGGGGAGCAGGAAGAAACAGAGGCACCAATTAGACAGGACCTGGCCTCACTGTCCTCAAGGACTCATCACCGTCTCCCTGAACCATGGTCTGTTGCTGCCTGCGAACATGTGCTCTTCTTCATGTCTACTTGAAGAGAACTTCTATATCTAAATTCTGCTCAAAATATTTGCTTTAACCCTTTGAAATTGCCAATATTTAATAGCTTTTGCTTACACACGCACAAAAATGGCAATTTCATGAGGTTCAACCTAATATAAACTAGAATATGAACTGAAAATAAATGCAAAACTCTTTATGCTTAACTCAGATCTTTTTTTAAAAAATTTAAATGAGGAATCAACTCTTAGGTTTCCCATATTTAGATTTAAGCACTTTGAGGATTTTTCTGCTGTAAATTTTCCATCTTTGAAACTGCTTTCACGGAGCTGGACCCGACTCTGATCTGCTGCCCCCTGCTGTCAGCCAGGGAAGCAACCTGATTTTAACTATATTTGGGAGGTTAGAGGTATTCTTCAAAAAAAAATTCAGGATTTCTAAACATGCCATTTAGGATTATCCCTTGTTTCGAATAATCCTTGCCACCTCTTTTCTCCATTACAAGACTGTTGAGACTTGATGGGATAAGTCATTATCATATGAGCCCTGCCAGCATGACATACTTCCCTTTGGGATACAACTTAGAGTCAGAAAAGAAGGATCGAATTACAGCTGGACTCTCAATAACTCGCACTAATGGCAGGGACACCTGCTTCCAGATTTCAGACATCAGGCTAAAGAGGATGTAGTGAAGGGTAATAGAATAAAGGGGCTTCGAGCTTGGATCTTGGTGATTTTGCTGGAGTGTGTTTGCATTTAATTACCTTCAACAAAAACTGGGGCTTATGCTCTGGTGATTTTGTTCCCCATATGATAAAACCGAATGAGTGTAAGCCAACTCCAGTTCTTCACCCTCAATTCTTCTCTTTAACCTCAGTAGGGACTGCTGGGTTTTTATAAGAATCACTGAGCTTTAGATCTGACACAGAAAGAACTATGTGCTGCCAGTGGTAACTGATGGTTACTTGTGGGAAAAGAAGAAAGTACTTAAAATTCAAGCCAGAATCAGTTGGAAAGTCGAGATTGTAATTCAGATACACAACTGTTTAAATGCCACCCCTTCCAACACTCACCACTTGTTCTTAATTGTTTTCAAAAGCCGCTTTGCATCCTGTTTCCGAAGCTTGGGATGAGAAAGGGTGTGGCCTGTGAGGCCATAGCCCTGCCTCATTCCCCAACTGCAGATGGCCCTTCTCTCTCCTGGAACAGTGAGCCTTGGACAAAGCAGGGGCCTAGCGGGAGTGGTACAGTTGCTCCCAGTTGGGTCACAGGCTGAAAACTTTGAGAGTGACTATTCTGAATTATAGCTGTAATTTAATTCAGCAATATTATTGAACTTCTCCCTGTAATTAAGTAGGCTCTGGAGATCCAGGAAAGAATAAATCCCTTCCAAAGGCTCACAATTTACTGGTAGTTTCCTGTAAGTGCATGTAGGTTGGTTTTACTCAGCTATTATTGAGGTAAAGGAAATTGTTGGATGAAACTTTTTATACCTCCCATTCAAACTGTTAATTGGTATGCCAGCTACATGAGCATTTGCTGCATTTATGCTTATTTCTCAAAAGATGAAAACCAAACTTGGTTCACAAGATCCAGCCCACAGCTGCACTGTCTTTATTCAAGGGCTACTTTTGCTTTTTAGTGTCCAATCTGTTGTGGATTGATGCTTTTATAAACACAATAGAGGTGAATTACTCAGATAAATAAAATGAAAACAAAAAGTCATGCAGAATGTAAGCCTAAGTTTTTTTACTATTAGGTTAAACAAATATAAAATGACTTTGTGAAATTGCTATAAAAAATTTCTAAACACGTACTTTCAATTTCTATACCTATCTCATCGCAGTATGGTAGCAGACAGTTCACAGGTCTGCACAGCACACTTTGAGTAACACAGGGTAGCCCCTGCCTACCTCTCCCTGTCACACTGGCCTGTTTCCCCTTCTTGGAACGTGCCACCCTCCTTGCCCTGGCTGGCTTGTCCCCTCTGCCCAGAAGTTTCCCCAACCTCTCTGTGCCTAATTAACTAGAACCACCCATCGGTTTGCAAGTCACATGTCTGTCTATCCTGATATCCTAGACTTGATCAGGGCCCCTACTCTGGGCTCTCATTGTACCACACACCTCTCCTCATCACGCTTATCACCATTTAGAAAAACACGACTCCCTCACTAAGCGATAAACTCCACGAATGGAGTGCTGTCATCAGCCTTGTTTAGCGAGGATCCCAAATGCCCAGCACAGTGACTGAGACATAGTAGATGTTCAATAAATACTTGTTCAATTTATAGATAATTAAAATATAACTTGAGTTCGTATCATTCAAATCCCCATTTTACAAATGAGAAAAATGAGCTACAGAGAGTTTAAGCAATTTGCCCAAAATTTCCAAAGACATATATATATTTAAAACTATTTCAGATCTGTCAGGTTCCACACCACTGCTTTTTTATGACACATTCTAAAATGGGACATTACATAGACATTATGAAAGCTGTTTTGGATGATAGCATTTCTATGTGTTGAAGCCTAGCTTTCAATTCTATGTCATTTCCAAAACTATCTGGAAAATTTGCACAAACAAAATTTTATTTTATAATCCATGTATTCATTCCACAGATATTTACTGAATACCTACTATGTGCCAGGCACTACTCTAAGTGCTGTAGAAGTAGCAACAAATGAGAAAGCCCAGGCTCTGCTGAGTCTCAGTTTAGAAAAATACCCATAATTGTTGATAAGTCCTATGAAGAGAATATGCACAAGATAAAGGGATAGAAAGTGATGGAGGTACTATTTTTGATAATGTGATCAGGGGGCCACTCTAAGGAGGTGACACTTGAGTTGAGACCTGAACATGAAAAGAAGCCACAAGGGTCTGGTGGCAGGCAAAGGGGACAGCAACTGCAAAGCCTTGGGTTGGGAACAAGTCTAGTTCTGTTCCAGGACCCGGAAGTGTGACCCGGGCACATGGTGAAAGAGCAGGAGAGGTTGTCAAGATGGGAAAGATAAATGGTGGCCAATTGTGATTAGCCTTTTCAAAAGACCACTTGGATTGTTAAGGAGAATACTGAGGGCGTTGTGAGGGCAACGTGACAGGTGGAAGAGGACGTCAGCCAGGATTCTAGTTCAGCAGTCCAGGTGAAAGTTGAGAGCAGGGTGGCAGCAGCGGTGGTGGTGAGAAGTAGACTCAAGATTTATTTTGAAGGTAAAGTTGAAAAAACTTGCTGACAGATTGGATGTTGGAGGTGAGAGAAAGAGGGGACTCAGGATAATTCCAAGATTTTAGACCTGAGAGACAGAATGAATACTAGTGCCCGAAACAGGGATGTTAGAAGACTTAGGAGGAGCATGTGGAGGGTGAGGATTGGTTTGAAATCAAGAGTAAAGGTGTGGGGGGGGTAAACGACACATAGTATAGACCACAGAGAGAAAATACTTTTCAGTAGAATCCATCAGAAACCTCATCATGCTTACATTTTCTTTAATAACTTTACCTGTGCTTATATTTTATGCTATAATATTTTAATTATTATGTAAGAGAATAGTAGCCAGAGTTAGATAGAATAATAAAATCAAGTAATTGAAATGTTAACACTCTTACAGAATATTCTTATAGATTTTTCATTTGTTTCTGTCTGACCTAAAATCAAGATAATTTTCCTAAATTTAGAGATAGTGGGGATAGTGAGTTAATATTTCTCCTTGAAAATATGTAGCACCATGTTCAAGATTATTTATTATAGCAATGATTATAATGGTGAAAATTAGTTAATAGTTACTAATAAGATACTAGATAACTAAATTAAGGTATACCCTTGCAACTGAATATTATACAGATATAATAAAAATGAAGAAATTCTCTATGTACTGATATAGAAGAACCTTTAAGATGTATTAAATGGTTAAGCAAGGTACAAAATAATTGGCATAGTATGTTACCTCTTGTCATTAAAAGGGTGGGAAAATAAAAATATGTATAGTATCTGTGTTTGCTTGTATAAGCATAGAGAAACTCTGGGAGGATACATAAGAAACTAATCACAGTGTTACTTACGGATGGGGTTCTGGGGATGGATGAATTAGGGAGATGGGGGATAGGGGTGTGAGGAAGATTTTCCATTAGATATCTTCTTTAATTTTTCTATTTTTGAGCCATGTAACACCTGTTCAAAAAGTTAAAGAAAGAAACATAACACTAGGCAGAGTTCAAAGAATGACCACCACTATTATTGAAAACACACTGCTGCCTGCAAAACCTTTTTTAAGCACGTCACTTCCTCTGGCCTCTGAGCATCCCCCCACCCACCCCCCAGGAAAGGGGAAGATGAATGTCTAATGTGAACTCTTCCCTCTACTGCACTTTCCAATCTTACCTTCTCAGATTCTGCGCAGAGTCTTCCAGCTTGAGTTAAGAAAGAGCCAGAATGTCTGGCTTCTAAGATGAAAGTGATAAGTCATCTTATTATATTTGCTTGATTGCTTTCTTCTTACTCTGCCAAGTTCAGGGCTTTACAGCCCTTTTTCTTTCATTCATTTATTCAATAAATATTGATTGAGCACCTCCTATGTGCAGTGTACTGCACTATATCCTGAAATACAAAGATTAATCTAATTTTTTTATTAACCCTCTTAATATATTTAAAGTATAAGGCAGCAGGAAATAAGATCCTCTTTGCAGGTGGGGGTATTTCCATGGTCCTAAGAGATTGAATCACTGTCCTGAAATCACAAGTACTTAATAAGAACAGGATATGCATTTGCCACCTGGGTCTAGGAGGCAAAATCCACTTGCTTCCATTTTTTTTCTAAGTGATAATAAGGATTAAATTTCACTTTGGGGGAAGGTAAGACAGCTTGTCTCTTTTCTTACAGTGAGTGCCTGTCTACTGTGGTAAGAGGACAAAGTATATTGTTTCAGCTTTTGCACTTAGGTTTGGAAACATTAATTCACTCATTCATTTACTCATTTTTTCATTCCAAAGACATTGATCCCATCCCAGGGGCTAGGCATAACGTAGATGCTGAGGGCGGTATGAAGATGACTCAGATTTTTGTTTTGTTTTGTTGTTTTTGTTTTTGTTATTTTTTTCACACCCACACACTGTATTTTATTTTTACAAGAGGTAAATAAACTGACACCAATCATTGTAAATGGATGACCACAACAAAAGCAACAATGATTGCAATTACCAAACATGAAACACACTCATACTATGTCATAATATTGACATTCAG
>NC_041214.2:72994292-73031040 GCF_002837175.3 Physeter macrocephalus | reverse complement strand
TGACTTATAACATTATACCAGAACATATAAGATTTTTAGAAATTTCATGTAATGTCTGAAACATTTATATTAACCTATTTCCATACAAATAACCCAAAGAAAGTTTAGTATTAGTTGTTTTGTTTGTTTGTTTGTTTATACGGCAGGTTCTTATTAGTCATCAATTTTATACACATCAGTGTATACATGAAGATGACTCAGAGTTAGGCCCTGTCTCACGAAGGTAACATCTAGTTGGGGAGTAACAGCATGGTCATAATTACCTATAATACACATAATACATGGCAGAAATGATCAGTGCCTTAGGAGAGGTTCCGAGAAAGTGTTCTAAAGAGACAGGTATCAGCTGAGCTGATAGGCAACAAGGCAACAAGGAATACTTCATTGCAGAGTCCCAGACCAAGGTCGCTCTGATAGGGTCTGGGTCAGACCTACCCCAGATAAAATTGAAGCCTGTGAAAACCTCCTAGTATGAGAGAAGCTTCTGTACCCAGTGCTCCCAATGTAGTGGCCAAAGGATATCTGTCAATTATATACCTTAGTTTCTATGTCTTTGAAATACTTTGATAGCTCTGATGATAGTTTTGATATTCACTGTGTACTTGAACAGGATGTCACCTGGTTAGAAATAAATATAACCCCACCTTGTCCTGTATGTAAACAATGTCAGTAACCCCATTAGTCCAGTCACATAGATGAAAAACAGCTAAAACTTTATTAAAAATAACAGCCAACACTTTTAAAATACTTACTGTGCTTGCCTACTTTATAAGCATTGCTTCTTTTAATCCTTACATCAAACTTACAAGTTAAACACTATTATTACTGTGCCCATTGTACAGATAGGGAAACGGTGGCTTAAAGGTGTTGTTATCTATAATCCCACAGCTACTAAGTGGTAGAACTAGGAGTGGAATCCAGATCTGTCTGATTCCAAACCCATGATCTTAACCACTACGCTACTGGTTTTCAAACTTTAGCACGCATCAGAATTACCTGGAGGGCTTGTTAAAACACAGCTCGATGGTTCCACCCCTAGAGTTTCTGATTCAGTGGGTTGCGAGTAGGGTCCAAGAATTTGCATTTCTAACAGGTTCCCGGGAGATGCCGATGCTGCTGTTGCAGGTGCTGCACTTGAGAACCACTGTAATCTGCTACTCTCCTACCAATGGTAGTTGTCCCAATGCTCTGTGGAGGAACATGAATCCAGTCTCACTGGATAAATATTTATGCCAATTTTCCTTTTATTGGAATAATCAAGAATTCACCTGAAATCTTTGAACAGACTAATTCACAGAGAATTTAAAGTAAGTAACCAATATTTTAAAGTTCCTAATTAAATTTTCCTATGAAAGGAATATGGAATTCTTTTTCATAACGGACAAGGTTGATCTTCCTACATGAATGAAGATTTTTAAATCAGTTGAATGGCATTCTGATCACCAGCTTAAAATAGTTTTAGTGAATATTTTGTCCTTCAAACAGAGATAGGATATGAGAAGTCAAAGCAGGAAAGCTCTCAAATTCTAAAGGCAGCACTGGACAAGCAAGAGGAGATATTATCCGGGCACATCTCAATAAAAGAAAAGGTATTTGTCTTATAGCCCGCTGTTGTCTCTTCTTACAGCACCTTGTGCTTCTCCTTGATGGAATTTATCACACTTGAAAATATTTGTATACTAGCTCTCATTGCTTCTAAATTGCAAGGATCGCGTCTGTCTTGTTTACCACTGTCTCCTCAGCCTGGTACAGTGCCTGGCAATATTTGTTGACTGGCTGACTTACTGCTCTCTAATCCATAATCTTACAGGCAACAAATCATAGTCACAGCATTTACAAACTTGCCTAGCCAGCTCCAGAGAGAACTTTTTACAGAATATACAGTAAATAGGTGTATATTGCAAGGAGTAGAGGAGAAAGAATTATGTGAATGCTCCATAAATCAGAAGCAACATGCTTTTGTTGCCCATTGCAAAACCTTTTCCTGAAGCACTTCTCTGAGATGGCTTCTTCCTGTTGAACAATTTCTGGGCTAGAATATAAAGAAAACACACGTTGATAGAGGAAAGTTACAGTTTAATGAGGCAAAAAATAAAAACCTCCTGTGAATCCAGTACAGCTGTGTGGGTATTTCCTGCCAAAAGATGTAGGAGTTGGAGTAGTAGGGGATGTGGCTGAATGTGAATGGATGTTAGAGGCCCAGATGGTTGCAAGCTATATCAGGAAGAACCAGTGACTGTGTTCATTGCCATGCTCCAGATGACACAGTAGCTGTTCCTACCCTTGTGTACCAAGGGTGAGAATGCTGACTGAGTCATCCCTCTCAGAGTCTTGGATCACATATGTCTCTCTTCACTCCCATTGTGCTTGTGATGATACTTCATGGGATTCGAAGTACGGGAAGAATAGTCATAAAGATTGAGGGCATAGACAGGAAGAACTTTAGATGGACTCTAAGCAAATAATTGAGCAGAACACATTTGTAATTTAGTTCAAATATGAGTTGCCAGCATCAGAGAGTTGAGTACCACCAGTGCAGACTGAGATCATAAGTAAAAGTCTTCATTCTGCTAGTTCCTTAAGCTCATATCCGATTGACATGATGGCATTTGTTGGATTATGCTCTAGTGTGATGCTCCTGGCCAATGTGGACAGGCACAGTGAGAAACAACCTAATAGAATGCGTTCATTATCATGCCTCCCTTAAAGATATTTTTAAGACATTACTTGTTATATTATCTAGTACCCTCTCCTAGGGTAGAATTCCCTAGGAGGGAAGAGATTTCTTTTTAGAAGAGCTGTACGTGTCCAGAGCAACTGGTTTGTTTCCTGTCTTAAAGAAACTAGAAATTATGCACCTGGTTAGGATTCAGTGTTCCTAGTTAGTAATAAGTGTCTTAGGAAAATGAAGCTCATGGTATTCATTTTTGTACCAGACTTACTTTTAACTCTATATTATGCAACACTGAGTCTATATACATATATTGTGTGTTTTCTTTCTCAATTTTATTAGTTTTGAAAGCTAACATATTTGTTTATGTAGCAAGGTGCAAATAAGTTTATCCCAAAATACTTTCTGAGAGTCTACTAAGTGTGAAGAACTCTCTGAGGTGATGGAGATTTCATGGTGAACAAAACTGATGTGGTTTTGCTCACCATTAAATGTGAACAAAAATGTACTCATGGAACTTAACTTTGTGAAGATATGAAAAGTTTATTAAGGCATTCTAGAAAATAGATACATAGCCTCCCAATGATCTTGGGCAAATTACTTAACCCTTTCAGGTCTGTCTCCTTTTTATTAAACTTGGGCAGAATAATACCTTCATTTTGAAAGATTTTTGTGAGGATTAAATTAGATCAAACATGTAATGTATACCTGTCCCCTAACAGGTTCTCCATTAATGCCTTTCTCTTTTCCCATATAAAACCATGATATGTTTTTTCTAAACGCTCGTGACCTAAGCTTTGCTTTAGAAAAATGGATGTTTTAGGTTCTCTGTTAAAGATAGGGGAATGGATGTTTAAACACAAATTTCATTTTATTAAGGACCCAACCTAAGTCAAAAGGAAGTTAAAAAGGGAAAGGGGAAGCGTAAGTGAGTTTCCCTCTAAAAAGAAAAGGATTAAGAAAGAAGAGCCATCTGAAGGAGAGAGAACTGTTTCTGATTAGGAGTAGAGAGATGACAGACAGCCATTACAGAGGTTCTTCCCAGATCAGAAGCTTGGCACTCCCTCTTTCCTATTTAGTATATTTTGGCTCCAGAGAATATATTTGGGAGCAGGGAACCTACAAGGGTAGTTCCTTATTCTTTTTTCTAATGGACATCTTGTCAGGTCTCTCTCTAGAGCTAAGAAAGACAAACAATTCTAACATTTAAATGTTTTAAGGAAGTTACACTTAACTATTTTAAGGAAGTTATTTGCTGTTTCATTTTTTTTTCTTTTTTCAGTTCAAAGGTAGTTGAGTGAAAGCCCTTGCTAAGCTTATCTTCCCATTCATCACAGAAATACGATGCACGTATGTCCCGACCATAAACTACTCACCCAGTAGCAGCCTATCTTATTTGCAGACAAACTACTCAAAAGGAAATAAACATTCTCCTAGATGCTGACCGTGTAATTTATACATGTAAGCAGCATAGAGCCTGAGTTCCATCAAGTGTTGACTCAAGGGTGCCTGTGAAGGATCCCCGTAATCACTCACCAAAATAGACCTCTCCCTTAACAAGGAGTAGTTCTGGCTGGGAAAGGTTTTCACCAGCTAAAAACTATATCCCTTTAGCTCATGCTTATCACATACCTAGAGGGAGTCGGCTTGCTGTAGTAGTGGAAGTTCTTCAGCTTCAGAGATAAACAAACCCAGGTTAAATCCCACCTTGCCACTTTAACCTTCAGCATTATTAAAGGAAGCATTAGGACCTACTTTTCTGGGCTGTTTTAAGAATTGTATTTGACCTTCAACGTAAAGAGTTTGACAGAGTGTCTTGTTACTTCCCTGACCTTGCCTTTCCCTCTGTGCTGGTAACTGTGGTGTACACAAAAGACAATCCAGGATAGATGGATGTGAAGTCACAAGAACATAGAATGAGATGGTACTTGTTCAAGTCCTGGTATCTGTGGAATGTGATTCCAAACCCACGACTGGGCTTGAGCTGGCCTGAAATACATGGTATGTTAAGAGAATTCAGTAGAACTTGAAGACTGAAAGAATTCTCAAATGTTTTCACTTCATAGGACCCCTTTTCTTCTCTACCATCTGTGGTATGTCTCATGAAGTACACACAAATATACGCCAATTGTAGCATAGTGCTTGTATCACTTAAAAATGGTGATATCTTTTGCCCAAGAGAAGAGATGAGACAAAAGGAAGAAAAAAAAAAAAAAAAGGAAACTAATGTCTATCAAATGCCCACACTGTTCACTCCCTTTGCTGAGTTCTTTCACACAGCACTGTGAAGTGGGTATCATTATTCCCATTTTAACACATGAGAACAGAGAAGCTCAGAAAGGCAACTTTACCCGAAGTGACACCGTCATAAGTGGGAGTGCTGGGATTTAAACCTAGGCTTTCTGCCTCTTGGTCCAGAGGGAGGTAGAAAGGAACTTTTACTAATGAATCCGTTCAATGACACTGATAAGCTGCTGTGCCATGGTGGCTTCAGGGCTTTTCCTTTCAAGGCATCCAGCGCAGTATGGAAGAAAGGGCACAGGCTTGGGGGTCGGATGTGCCTGTGCCCAAATCCTGGCACTCACCCTTCCACCAGCTGTGTGGCCTGTTTAACAACAGGAAATTGTCCACATACGGCTACTTCTGCCCAAGGAGGAAATAAACTGCAAAGGAAATTCTGAAGTACCACTAAGTGGAACCTGCTGGTAGTAGAGGGGCATGGCTAAGAGTGTGGCCCCAGTATTAGACAGACTTGACTTCTAATCACAGCTCTAATGAGAGACAATAAAACATAGTAGTTAAAAATACAGACCCTGAGGTCAGACTCTTGGCTGCTGTCCCAGCTCTGACACTGACTAGCTCTTTCTGCTTACCTCTATTTGTCTCAGTTTCTTCATCTGTGCAATGGGTATAATAAAAGTATACACCTCAAAGAGTTGTTGTGACCTAGGTACTGTTGAAATATATGTAAAGTATTCAGCACAGTGCCTGGTACATTTTAGATGCTCAAAAAGTGATTACTGTTATTACTACTACTACTATTACTAGGTACCTGTCTTTGGGCAAGTTATTCTTTCTGAGCTTCAAGCACCTCTTCTCTAAAATGAGGGTATAATCATATCCACTTCAAAGAAGTGTTTGTGAGAACTCAACTGGAAACTATAACACGCTTAATACCATTTTGATAGTTATTTTAATTAGCTAGATGCTCTGATGTTCATCTCTTCTTTGGACCATGACACTCTTCAAATAAGTTGATAGTTCTGATGAGTTTCCCAAGAAGTAGAAATTGCTTTGTTCATTGTTAAACATCAAGTAAAGAGCTGTTTTATTTTTGGAGGCACCAAAGTGAAGAGCACATTTAATGCACACAGCCATCGTCTTCAGAGGTGATTCTGTAACACTCTCCCTGTGTCTCCTTCATTCTCGTATTGTTCAGGAAATTGTTTAACTCAGAAAGTCAGAAAATGCTTTCTACCCTCCTCAAGGCAGAACACATAATCACTATATTTCCACATTAAAACATCATTGCAATTTTCAGCTTTTTCCAATAATCTTCAAAACGTGGGGGACTTTTCTGCATATCTCTCAGCATTAAGTTAATTTGTGTTGGTTTCAATATCACTGAACAAGAACGTACTAGTCCTTCCTTAAGGCAGCTTTGATTAAAGTTATAGTTTCTTCTCTTTAATTTTATATAACCTTTATGCCAATTGGGTCTCCCTGAATCTTAGAATCAAAATAAGATTGACTCAAAGCACTCCTGCACTATGAAATTCAGTGCCTCTCCATCCCAGCAACACTTCACAAGATTTCTGCAAATTCAGGGGACACTAAGTGTTCTGG
The DNA here is from genome assembly GCF_002837175.3 of Physeter macrocephalus. Classification (NCBI taxonomy): domain Eukaryota; kingdom Metazoa; phylum Chordata; class Mammalia; order Artiodactyla; family Physeteridae; genus Physeter; species Physeter macrocephalus. The sequence goes on along the minus strand of NC_041214.2, from coordinate 73,024,523 downwards.
CTCTGAGCTCCTGCTCCTGCTTTATCAGAGAGATTTTTAAAAATTCATTCAACCTACTCTGTGTCAGGCACTGTTCTGGGCTCTTCATATGTGGTACAAAGTGAAACATACAAGTCACTTCTCTGTTTTCTCTCCTTCTTCCACACCTTGTCAGTATGAGTGTGGAACATGTGGAACATCTATTCCTCAATTACAAGCAAAAAAGTTGCATCTTACAGAAGGTATCTGGGTCTCCAGCAGATATCACTGGAAGTTTGGGGATGTAACTTGAAGGGGAAGGAGGTAGAAGAGAGGACTAAATTACCACCAAATTTTTTTAGTTATGCAGAGTTTTTTTAGACAATCTTCTTTCTCTCCTTTCTCCCTATTTCAAATTCCTAATATGTTTTAATCCAAAGTAAATGTGATTTCCACCACCTCCACAAAGGGATTTGCAGAAAATATGAAAAGAGCCCATGGATGAGCCATAAACTCATAGTAGCCTTTGCCTTGGCTACTACAGTGAGATCAAAGAGTTTTTAATTATCACGGGTAAGGATGCCATTAAATTCTTAGCCAGAAGCCACAATTTCCTGTTTCTGCTTAGTGGTGGAGGAGTATGTGAAGAAGGTAGTGTCATACTTCTGTAACCCAGGTTTCGGAGAAGCCTCAAGAAGTCTTAGGCAGATAGGACTATATATCATCTATCCATCTACCCATGCCTTCATTCATTCATTCACTCAACGAGCCTTCATTTAGCATCCCTCTACCCACAAGACACTGTGCTTGTGGCAACACAAAGCAGAATATGAGACTCAGTGTCCAGTCTCAGGGAGATCAAAGTCTAGACTTCAACGAAAGAAAAAATCATCATTGAACGGGATCTGGAAGAATACATGAAATTCAACAGGTAGAGATGAAGAGATGGGAATTCCAAGTGAAGAAAACAGTCTCTGCAGAGATGCAGAAACTTGCATCCATACAGCCTTCACAGGTGTGGGGAGTGGCACAGAAGAGCTGGTAAGAAGGGAGCTGCAGGAGAGGAAGTGACGGAAGAGGATCCTGCAGACCTAAGGAGGGACACAGTCACAAAGAGCCCCTTCTCTCCAGAACATTCCAGGCAACTTTTACAATTGGGACTGTCCTCTGTTGAAATTGTAGGAAGATTGACATTCTGAACCATGTTTGCACTTGAGACATCAACTTTCTGAAATCCAGGCTAATCAAATGAGAGACCCAGTCTGTGTATTTTTGTCAGCTCTTGCTCTTGCCTCTGCAGTCACAAATATCATATAGAGAGAAACCACATTCATAAAAGATCCCAGCGTATGAAGTACCTAATTTCATTGTTCATTTTGGAGAAGGGGAAAAAGATAAAAATATTGACATGGTATGATATGATTTTTAAATAAAACTATAAACCTTCACAGAATTTAAACTAAAACAAATAAATGAGTAAAATTTTACAATACTAGTTAAAAGAGACCTAAATAGACAATAAGTTCCATAATAGAGAAATCCAAGTTAAATTCTTTCAAAAACTATCACTTTCTTTGTTTACTGTGACATAGTTTGTATTATTGTTCTCGTAACTGAAACCACTATGATATTAAAATATCCAAAGTCAAGAAACACATTTCTATTTCCAATTAAATCTTCTCTAAGAAAATAAGTGTTTTTTTTTTAATGTGGGTAAAAATGCAAACAACTTCATTCTCACTTTTCAGAGAAAATGTCAGCTTAACTTTAAGCCTACTGAAAAAAATTTTTTTAAGTTGTTGGAAAGGTCAAGCAGAAAAAAGTATTTCTGGAATTTCTAAATTTTGATGACTTTAATACACAAGTTCTACAACAAAGTATGTTATATTTTTACTGAAATTTAAAATCTCTTAAAAGACATTTGCAACAAATGTTTATTATAGATGGAAATAAGACTAGAAAATGAATCTAACATTTTTATTCAGTTGCATAAATTAGCCATGATATAGATATGGATATAGATATATTAATAGATAACATATATAATGTATATATTTAGGTATGACAGAACATATATGACATACATGTATGTGTCACAACTAAAAGCAACTGTGATCTGTGATGGACTAAGGGAAAAAAACAGGAAGTAAGCCTTTAAAAAACTGATCTTCTATTACTTTGGTGTTGACATTTGAGGAAAAGCGTGTTTAAGTATAAGAAATTAAAAAGAAGTCTCTGTGTTTTTGAGTCTAGCGAAATATTACAAGGTTTCAATTAACCAGAACACTCAGAGCTATTTGAGTGTTGTTATTAATTGAAATTTTTCATCGCATCAAGATTGACCAAAAGGGGTAAAAAAACTTTTTTAGTGGCAGATCTTTCTAAAATGTATTAATGCTTCTTTCTGTATTACTAAGTACAATAACACTATACCTAATTCTTTCTTTGAAGAATGGAGACATTACTGTCCTCAGGGCTATTACTCAGTGCATCTTTCCTTACTGAGTGGTACCCAGATGTAATTGTCAGAGTTGGGCTGAATATATACTGACTGTGGGGCATAACTTGGAATCTTTAGTATCCTTCAAATGAAGTTGTTTGTTTGTAAATTAATTTTTTCTTCTAAATATGACATTTTCTGGAAAAATTAATTGAGGATACTGGTTAATTAGGTTTTTGTTTTACTATAACTGAACAGATTATAAGTGGCTAAAAGGAAATAGTGTGATATTGTTAATCTGTGGAGGAGGGAAGAGTAATGGTAAATTTTCAGACAAATTTTGATAGATTTAAACCATTTTGAGCTTTCTTCAATTTAGTGTTTAGAGGAATAGCTTAAGTGGAGAATCTAAGACCTTTTATACTTTCTGGGAACCTTTTAAAGGCTTAATAAACTCTGGCATATGTTGATGTGGGAAAAACTAGGATCTTAAAGAAATTAATTTTTTTCTATGCATATAACATCTATCTAGAATTAGAATCAATTTCAATCTGTCTAATGAAATATCACTATCATGTAGTTGCTTTTATCTTTGAAACTAATAGATAATAATGTATTATTTAGTAGGTTGAAATAAGTTCAGGCCAAATCTCTTTTAAATGTTAATTTAATCTATTTTGATATATATCTGACATTCAGGAGGAAGAAAATTTAAGGGATAGCAGAGAATCCATCTTTAGGAGACAGAGAAAAACTTCGTAGGCAATTTAAAATTAATATTATCAAATCACTCTTTTTTCTGTAGTGACTTGGGACATAGATTAAAGACATATTTCCAGTATAGGCGATATAGGCAATCTGCCTAAAGTAGGGTGTAGAAATGACTCAACACCTCCATGAACTCAATGGTCCACCAAACTGTTCTAGTCCTTCAGAATTTAGAAACAAGATACGAATGTGGTATCAATTTGTAATTCATCAGACAAACCAGTGAACTCATTAGTCGAAATATATACTTTTAGAACTGCTAGAAATGTTTTAACACTCTTAAGGTCTTCTATTGCTGAATCCTTTCTTAGACTTTGGAAGTTGAAGGTCATCTTTTTTATTGTGATTATATAACTTTGGTTGAATAGATTTCCTAATAGGGCCCTACCATATTAGGGCCCTACCATTGTCAACCCTAGAGCACATAACACAGTCTGTGAATTCATCAGCAATCTAATGGTACCTTGGAGTTTTGCAACTGCTACCTGAATGGGCCAGATCCAGATTTGCCTTGTTTTTCTATTGTTAGGGGAAGTCCATTAGCTTTTACATTTCATTATAGTGTAGCCTTATCAAATTACTCTTTCAAAATAATAAATAGTTCTTTTAGATACTGTAGACACCCAAGTACATATGGAAAATAATTTACTCAGCTAATGGGATTTTTCTGATTTTTAAAATTCTTAGTGTATATTGAGTTCTCACTTTTACATGTTGTCGCTAAAATCTCAATTCAAGTTTGGCAACCAACACACAGCTCCTATTGGCACTGGCGGGATATCACCATAGTGTCCAATCTTGGCCACCTGGATTCAAAATGTATAGTTTTCAATATCCACAAAGTCCTTTTGATCAGGTTAGAAATCGCAAAAGGAATTAACTGAGAAGGCTTAAAATAGACCTGTAACTGGATTGTCTTTGGATGTTTCTAAACAATTTATGAAGTACGAAGTAAGATTACTTTGTAATCATGGGTAGTTTTTTCATTATTGTATTAGTTTACTAGGGTGTCCGTAACAAAGTGCCACAAGCTGGGGGGCTTAAACAACAGAAATTTATTTGCTCACAGTTCTGGAGACTAGAATTCTGAGATCAAGGTGTCAGAAGGATTGGCTTCTTCTGAAGCCTCTCTCCTTAGCTTATAGATGGCTGTCTTCTCCTCGTGCCTTCACATAGTCTTCCTTCTATGTCCTAATTTCCTCTTCTTATAAGAAATCATATTGAATTAGGGCCCACCCTAATACTTCATTTTAACTTAATTATCACCTTAATAAAGACCCTATCTCCAAATACAGTCACATTCTGAGCTACTGGGTGTTAGGCCTTCAATATATGAATTTTGAGGGGACACAATTCAAACCATAACAGTTACTAATCTCAACTCATTAGAAACTGGTTTCTCATTATCCCTAGTGGCTAGATTCAGCATCCTGGCCTTGCTTTGGAGCCTTGATTTCTGTGCCTTATAAGTCCTTTTTTTTTTTTTAACATCTTTATTGGAGTATAATTGCTTTACAATGGTGTGTTAGTTTCTGGTGTTTTATTCCTGTCCTACCACTAATCTCTTCATGACATTTTTTTTTCTTAGATTCCATATATATGTGTTAGCATACGGTATTTGTTTTTCTCCTTCTGACTTACTTCACTCTGTATGACAGACTCCAGGTCTATCCACCTCATTACAAATAACTCAGTTTCATTTCTTTTTATGGCTGAGTAATATTCCATTGTATATATGTGCCACATCTTCTTTATCCATTCATCTGCCTATGGACACTTAGGTTGCTTCCATGTCCTGGCTATTGTAAATAGAGCTGCAATGAACATTGTGGTACATGACTCTTTTTGAATTATGGTTTTTTCAGGGTATATGCCCAGTAGTGGGATTGCTAGGTCGTATGGTTTTGATTTAGGTCATCCCAAACCTGGTCTTCTATCCATACTGTGACTATTCTCTGCCTCTGTTGCTGTTATTGAAATCTCTTTACTGCTTTCATACCTATTGCTCCTCTTACATTCCATATGGCTTCTAAACTCAAGTTCATTACGGTGGTTTCTGTAATAACCAAAAGCTAGAAACAACCCAAATGTCCGTCAACGGTTTAATGGATAAATTGTGGTATATTCAGATGATGAAATACTATACAGTGGATAGAATGTAATAACTATTGCTACTTACTCCATGGATGAATCTCACAAACATAATATTCTATCTTTTGCTACTTACTTCATAAGGACACTTAGCCCACAGAGTCCATGAATTCAGCAGTAACCATTCAGAGTCAATTAATATTTATTGAGTACCTACATGTGCCAGGCATTGTGGAAGTGCTTTCATACATACTTAATTCTCATAAATTTATGAAGTAAAAATATCTTATTTCTATCCTATTTTCAGAAGGTAAAATGAAGCCTTAGAGAGAATAATTTTTTTTAAATGGTACAGTTACTTTTTATTTTATTTATTTATTTATTTATTTACTTTTGGCTGTGTTGGGTCTTCGTTTCTGTGCGAGGGCTTTCTCTAGTTGTGGCAAGCAGGGCACCACTCTTCATCGTGGTGCGCAGGCCTCTCACTATCGCGGCCTCTCTTGTTGCGGAGCACAGGCTCCAGACGCACAGGCTCAGTAGTTGTGGCTCACGGGCCTAGTTGCTCCGCGGCATGTGGGATCTTCCCAGACCAGGGCTCGAACCCGTGTCCCCTGCGTTAGCAGGCAGATTCTCAGCCACTGCGCCACCAGGGAAGCCCGAGAGAATAATTTATAAAAGAGCTGGGATTTGAAACTCCGATCTTCTGACTCCAGTCCTGGTATTTGTGCCAGCATGCCACACCATGCAATCCTTCTTTCCCTTCCACTGACCATGGAGGCTACACCAGCTCCATTAGCTATTAATTGCATGGCCACACAGTGACTGGGGCTCATCACTCCGGTGTCTCTCCATACTTTCCCTAGCTCCTCTCCCCAGAGTGAGAAAGACTGTTCATCCTTTTAAGGAACCAGAAGGCATGAGGGAGGATCCAACTCACACACTGCCGATGACACCCCAGAGGACTATCAAGATAAGCAGAGATGCCAGAGTCTGATCCAGAATTTTAGAATAGAAATGCCCAAAGCCTCAGCTTCTCTCTTAGAACTGTTCCAGGGAAGTCAGGCAGGTGGAGTACCTTAGCTGAGACCTTTTTGGCTAGTAGCTTGTGAATTTAGCCTAGTTTCTGTAATTTAGTTTTCCTAAGTTTTATCAACAAAACTGGAGCGTCTGGTGACTGAAGAGCAAGCTGGTAAAAAACTTGCACCTGCCAGAAAATGAGGAAAGATACAAAGAAGGCTACTGAGTAGTCAGACTCCAAGTCCACAGCTCTTATTCATAAATTAGTAATAGAGTTTGCCTGAAACATTCATAAAGGGGAATTCAAGTTCACTAGTTACTAGCCCTCCTCTAGAAAGAAAATGGACATGGTGTATGTATTTTTGAATTTGCTATCTCAAATTCAAAAATTTGGTAACAATATATTTACCACATGGTCTTTACATCTATTTTTTAAAAGAGGTGGAATTCAATTTCTTTGCTCTAAGATAACAATAGTCAGTATTGAAAGGCCTCCAATTTGGTAGGGGGATGGAATTCTTTCTTCTGACTTGTTTTTTTACTTGGTAAATAGATTTTACTTACTAGGGGCAGGTTGTTGGGTGATGCATCTAATCACCGATAAGAAAAAGAGTTTCACAGGTAATCAAATCAATTCAAGGGAACTGTTTCATTGTCTTAACCACATATTTATCTACAGGGATTCTTATTTGTTATATTTTCTTTGCAAAACTTTCCAATCAAGAATATGTGGAAAAGACGGGAGTGATAAAGAAATGATTTTTTGTACATGGGTCCTCCCAAGTTTCCACACCACTATCCTTCCACATTTTACTATCTTGTATACTATACCACCTTGGCTAATTTCAAGCACTTAGAAACCAGACCTCAATACCTCTTCTCCTAACCCCTCCCAGAAAGAGGCCATGTCTCACCTCTCCCTATGCCCCAAACAACACTGATTCAGCAGAATTTCAGCAACTATTTATGCTGGTGATGAATGATTCTCATAACACCTTACTTTCTCTTAAGTGTTGGATATGTATCCATTTGTGCAAGTAAGATACAAGTAGTCTGGAGTATTTGTATTTGGGAGGATTTTTTTTTAAAGAAAAAAATAACAAAGTAATCTTTAGGACTTTGTGTTTTCAGTCTTTTTCCTTTTGCTTAAAAATAACCCCCCTCCCCCAAATGCCTGTTTTGCAGATCATCTGAGGTATTTAACAAGGAATTGAAAATAACAAAAGTAACCCTCTAATTACCATTGCATTTTTTTGGTTACATATTTCACACAATCATCAAAGGCCTCTAAAACATAAATATATTTATATAAATATAAATAACAAATTTGGGATTTATCATACCAGAAAGGAAAACGTATCATACCAGAAATTAAGCATTACTTCTTAATTATTGAATATGTATTATTTATGTCATCCTCAGCATAAGCCAAACAAGGTCAAAAGAAAACAATTTTTTTAAACCAGACCATTTTAGGTAGCAAAAGTTGCTTCCAGGTGCATAATAGAGAAACTCAATATTAAGGCAAAATAGGTTTCAAGTAATTTAAAGCCACATTAATCAGAGTAAGCCTGATAGTAAAACTTCACTAATTGAGTACTGGTTATAGATGAGTGAACAGTGAGTGATGTGACTTTGACCGTTTGTCAGGAAAGCTTGCTAAGCAAACAGAGTAAATATGCCTGGTGACAAGGTGGGAGTGAGATGGGGAATGTTTAACCTTCTCCAGAGAACAAACAAATGGTGAATTGTGGACAAATGGATCTTGTTAATTAAAAAGAAGTCTTATCTGTCCTTCAGAGCCAATTTTAAGCATCTTTACTTGGTAACATTTTATTAATTTTAATGAAATTTTATTTTGAAACTGTTTCATTTCTTTAAATGTCTAAAACTTTTTATGTAATTCAAAATCACATTCTGTCAGAGTTGGCCATATTACGTGATTTCAGTACCTTCACGTGAAAAAGGTATTTAATAGTTACTTGTATTTACTGAGTGAACTTGAGTGTCTATCATGATACCAAATAATGCGAAGTAGTTCAAAAGAATCAAGCACAATCTTTGCTCGCACAAGGTAGTTTTATTGATGAGACAGTCACAGAACATTTTACAAAATAAAGGTCCCTGGGAGGAGCTTGTTATTATAACAAGGTCCCTGGGAGGAGCTTAATCTCCATGCACAACTCAGGAATTTTGGTTACGGGCAATCCTGTTCCTCAAGTGACCCACTGTGAAATTAGAAAAAATGACAAGGAGTGCTTTGGGACCAGTTGGTGACTCTGGTCACTGAGGGCTGATTTTTTTAAAATAAAAGTAGAGATAGAAGTGGACTCAACTTCCTCAAAAGTGCTCCTGGATGGTCAAGAACACACCCTGAGACAGGAGAGACTAAAGTGCTTAGGCCTATTTTCTGAGGGAGAGACCACATTTTAAGAGTCACAACAGTTTTACACACCAGTGTTTTCTGCTTCAGGCCTAAATGTTCCAGGTTTTTTGACGGTGTTTTAAGAACTACAAGATGAAAGCTACTGATTGGGCACCCATTATGATTGGTGAGTACTGTTAGGGGAGACTCCCTGAATGCGAACAAAAATAGTAAGAGCAGCATTGGTGGTAAGGGGGCCTGTTAGGACAGGAACAGCTGCTGTGGACGTGCTGAGGAGGTGATGGAAGCAGCTGCTGCCGAAATGGACTACCCAGAGGTGAGAGAGAGAGCAGCCCCAGGGACACCACACTGACTATGGAGAAGACACAAACCCAGGGTCACCTTATGCACCAGCACAGTGGACACAGTTCAGAGAGCCCAAGATACTCTTAAGGACCCATAAAATTGTTTTAATTATATCTTTCTTAAAATCAGAACCCCCTAAATGACTATTAAAATAATGAATGTGTAATAATAAATTCAGTCTGGATTATATTTTTCTTGATACAGCTTAGTCATAAAATACAGTCTTCTACATTTTTTTTTATGGAGGAAGGGGCCCATGAAGGCAAAAGTTTGAGTGCCTATAAAAGTCATAAAGACCCCCTACACCAATCATTCAGGCCAAGGACAGTGAGTGTGCATGTGGGGGGCGTGGAATCCCAGCGACTTTCATGTGTGGAGGTTTAGAATTAAAGAGATTGTTATCCACGACTCTCCCATCACCACATACACATACACAACACACAACAAAAAGTGCCAAATAGCACATAACATAAACCGAGGGCATAGGAGTTATATAGTAGAATGTAATTAGAATCAGTCCTCATTCACCTCAGAAGACTTCATTGCAAAGGTGATGGTTTGGAGAGTCATCTGGGAAAAACAATGCTGGAGGGGGAAAAAAAAGAGAGAAAGATATGGAGAATCAACAAATCAACTAGATGTCTTCCTTTTAAATGCCATGTGTCATTATTTTAACTAGAGGCATCAATTTCCTTACTGCAACTTGACTACCCTTATTAAGGAATCAGTAATCATATTATTTCCAGCTATAAACAGATCACTGAACCAATGGTGAATTCATATGATTTTTCAATTCCTCATATGAATTGCTAGTTAGGAAAAGAGAGCATGGGCTTCCCTGGTGGCGCAGTGGTTGCGCGTCCGCCTGCCGATGCAGGGGAACCGGGTTCGTGCCCCGGTCTGGGAGGATCCCACGTGCCGCGGAGCGGCTGGGCCCGTGGGCCATGGCCGCTGGGCCTGCGCGTCCGGGGCCTGTGCTCCGCAGCGGAAGAGGCCACAACAGAGGGAGGCCCGCATACCACAAAAAAAAAAAAAAAAAAAAAAAAAAAAGAAAGCATTCCATCCATGCTTCCCAATTGTTTACTTCTAGATCTGTGCTTCCTTCAGGATGTTTAGAACCAAGAATTGACCAGTATGCTCAGATTTAGTTCTATTTGTACCACCTTTAAAATTTACAAAACATTCTGTTGGGGGCGGGGATGAGTTAAATGTTACCGTGATAGAACCAGCATGGTTTGAACCCTACTCTACGTTGGAAGAAATCTACAGGAACACACAACTAGGAGAAGACATAATATGGTAGGCAAAGATCGCCGCCATTCATGGAACATTGATCTGACGTTTTCCCATGTTGAGAGAGAAGTTTGAAGAGAGCATGACACTTATCATGACATTTACCTTACCCAGTAAAAGAAGGTTATCCTGGCTCTGCACATGAGAAACGAGAATAGCCATCAAAAATTAGCCTTTTTGTGGCCAGTTTCCCTCAGGTGCATGTTAAGTCCAGGATCTGGAATTTATGAGATATATAATTTTTCAGCATATGCAATACTGAATATCATTTCATTTCAAACAGTGTTGCTAAAATGATCTAAATGGCAGGTATTTGCTTACATGTATGTATGTATGAAGAAATATATTCAATACATTCACATTTGTAAACTTGATTGTAGTTTGTCTATCCTTAGAACAGTCATCCTAAAAAAAACTGTGTAATCTCCAATATTGTAAATATAGAATTTTGGGGGAAAATGCATGAAAATGTTAGGGTTGCTATTTTAACTTTCTGGTTTCTGTTTTTTCTCAATTTTGGGGAATAGCATAGATTAATTTTACAATCAGAACAAAAGGAAGACTGTTATTTAAATTCATATATTAGCTAATTTAGGGTTAGCAGAGATGTCTAGTATTGTAGTCTTTTACTCGTCCCCTAATTTAATATATCTCCGTTTCTTCTGTTTAATATCTTTGATAAAGAGCCTCTGTATTATTGTCGATAGATTAAGAATAATAAAAATAATTTTTAAGTTACAAACTCCATAGTAGCAGTAATAGAATCTGCAACTAGAAAACTGCTTACAAATGGACTGTGTTACTCTGAAATTACTTATTTTATTTCATGTGTCCAAAGTAGATCTCAGGAAAACCCTAGTAAAAATGGCATTTCATGGCATTGAGTTAGCATTTAATAATAATTGGAGAGATGCTAAAGCTTATAAGCCTATTAAGACCTACAGAACAGAAGAAATTGTGTGTATGTGAAATGTTAGGTTCATTTTCTAAGAAGATAGGAGAAATGAAAACATTTTGTTAGAAATGTGCTCATGGGTGAAGTTACAGATGGCTGATTCTTATTGACCATTGCAGACTAAAGAAAATATTTCTCCAAAATATCTGCTTAGATCCATACTGTGCAATTATACTGAGAAGTGGTTGCTGCCCCAAACTTGGGTGATACCATTGGAAACCCTGCGTTTAGGGCAGTTGATGAGGGCAGAGTGGAAGAGCCCTCCCACCCCTAACAAAGCTGGATGGAGAGAGAACAGTGTGGTAGAGAAGGAAGCACACAGGCTGGGAGGTGGGTCTGGTTCCCGTCCGGGCTTAGCTTTGAGGCCTTGGCCAAATCACACCATCTCTGAGCCTCAAAGCCCAAAAATGTCTAGCAAAGACAGTAATACCTACGCCACAGGGCTCTCATGAGATCAAACAAGTAAAAACATGCAAAACACCCAGCAGAGTGCTCAGCACACAGTAACTTCTCTAAATAGGTTAGATCCCTTCCCTGTGAGATAGGCTTAGAGCCCGCACCTTCTCATCTGAGGATACCTTATAGCTTCACAGCCTGGTATCCAGCCTGAGAATATCCTGTGACTTCCAATATTTTCTACTCTGTTTCTTATATTCTATATTTTAAAAAGAAGAAGAAGAAGAAGAGTTTTCTTAATAAATGTTAGTGTCACTTGCTACACTCTGTGTTTCGTTCATTTATGCCTGGTGTTATAATAGAAATTAATTAAAAATATTATTCTCCAGAATTATTATTTGTTAGAAAAGCTACTATTTTATATATTTCATTTGTGAAGAAACAAAATGATAAAAGAAATTTTTTTAAAATCAAAGAATTTTCTACAGCAAATCACGAAAAAGAGATATTTCCCTTTATGCTGATACTGTTTTCTAAACAGTCAAAAGTGTCTCAAGAGATTCAATAAGGAAGTGGGAAAAGGTGATTTTGAAGTATTATTTGAAAAGAAATAGGCTTAAATAATTGCTAGAGGGTGTCATAATGTGATAATCAACTTGTAAAGTTTCACTATTCTGTTGTGGCTAGAATGATGTATTTAGAAGCATACCGGTTTAATGTAATCTAAATCCATTTATATGCTTGAGTGTGTAGTCAGTGTATATTTCCTTTTTGCTGTCTTCATGATGTTTCAAATAATAGATTAATATTGACCTTATGGTGTAGTTCTATTTAGAAAATTGAGCTTGAACTATGGATTATTATGTGTATATATTTCTTACAATGTTTTAAGACACTGAATTAAAAAAAAAAAACCTGCACAGTTGTATTACTGTCAGCCCTGCAGAGCTGCTGATAAGCCAAGTTGTATAGTTTCATGAATTGCCAGCTCAATTATCGGACAGGTTCTGAATTCTAGAAGCATTATCCCACAAGATAAATGGACAAGTCAGAAATGACACAGCTTGATTTTAAGGTACCAGGTGGAGGTGGCAATACAATCTGGGGGAAATCTTGGTTTGATATATGAGTGCATTCACGTGATTTGGCAGTGGTTTTAGACACCATGGAGATGTCACGTGGCCGACCTTCCTGCTCTGTTCTCGGACTATACCACACTTGTGAAACAGTGAGGCTCATGGGATAATAACTCAAAAGCCAAAAGGCTGTAAAGCAAAAAAGTTGCTAGCAGGCACTAACCTGGGTGTCATGACTCTTTTCAGGTAGTAGGTGTAACCTTGAAGAAAAAGTGGCACTGTCTTCAAAAAAGTGACCTGACCCTGGCTTTGGTGGGTTTTTCTGCAAGAAATACAAAGCACCGCATGTGTTTATTATACATCCTTTCTAGCTGACCACTGCTTTGTTCTAGAGTTCAGCATGAAAGGACTAATTTTTGTTTTCTTTTGTTTTTGTTTTAGTGAAATGGCATGTCCGTTGCTAATTCTAGCTATTATAGTTGCACATGTGAAAAATACCTATATGTAGTTTATAGATTGGTAGCATTTCAAATAAATGGTATACTGAAATATTGACCTGAAATTTTTTGAGATGCTTATCAATTGATATTTTTTTTCTTAGCCCAAGAAAAGAGTCTGAATCATTATTTTTAAAATTTTACCTTGTAACATTAGATATGTTTTTTAAAATATATTAGGAATTTAAATATAAGCATGCCACTTTGTTTATTGCTATATTATTAAACCTCTTGGAGCATGGAAAGAATTCTTCACAAATGATTTTGCTCTTTTGAAAAAAATAAGCTGCAAAAATATTTGTTAAACTATATATAGTCTGTCAATGAGGGTAGCTTATAAAGGTATACTGAGCTTACAGTATGTAATGTTTTATCCAAATAATTTTTATATTTTGAAAAAATGTCAAATAGTTTAAGAGTGCCATAAATCTTTTCCCAGAATTCAGAACTGTATGTATCTCTATTTTAGGAAGATGACATTGCTTCATTAAAGGAAAAACCTGGATAATTATGCACCCCAATTTGTATGCAGTGAATCACTGTTGCCCTTTATTCTTCCAGAATTTAGTTAATCTAAGCCTTATGCCCATATAAACTTGTCAGAACATATAAGAAAATTACCACTGTTACATCTGATGAATAAAATCTCTAATAGTTGATTTTCTATCATAGAAATAACACATTATCATTCAATAATGCTAGTTCTTAAGTTACAAACCAAAGAAACAAACTTTCAGCATTGTAAAGAGAGTCACACATTTTTAAATGTAGTAACTATACAGAAAGTTTTTCTTTGTTCCCATAAATAAAAGCTGCTGCTCATTACATTCTAGAAAGGCAATGCCTGAAAAAAATGGACAATGTTCTGCTTCTTAGAGTCAACCTACCTTTTAAATACTTAAAACCCTGTGTGCAAACCAAAGATAATAATGTAATTCTATCCTCTTTAGTTGCATAGAGACTATCAAGATTTATTAACCTCTGGAGTTAATAGTGACCATAGCTCTTAATTCCCTTTCAGACAACGGACCCTCATATGTCCATTTTTGTTTCTTTGCCTATATTGCTGTGTGCTACATTTGTATTTTAAGTAGATTTACAACACAGATATTCACGTGTGCACTTAATATAAGGTTGTTTTCTCCAGAGAGGCTCTACCCAGAGACCAAAGAAAATGGAAGGTTTTGTTTTTGAAGTGTTTAAAGATTATTTAATTTTTACATAGTATGAGATGTTGCTCATTGGGTTGAGAAGGTGATATTTTGATTTTATTTTCCCTTATGCCCTATCTACTCTCAAAAACTTAATAATCTAGTAAACTAAAACCCCAGAAAACCAGCATACCCCTTTACAGTCCATAGTTTTGCTTGTATGAGGCCAAAAAATTGTAGATATCAATATATCATTGCCTCTATTTTTAATCATCCTTTATTTACACCTGGATTTATGAGATTCTCCAATTAAAAGATATTTCTAAAATTCTATTAAATATTTTTGATCTCAAGAACATTAAGACTTGCAAATTATTTTCATACTACCTCCCCAAAATAAACAAGCTGGGTGAATTCCTGTGATGTTAGGCTGCCGAAGAATTTTTAGAGGTTTTATGACACGTTTACTTTTTATGCCCGATCCACTCAAAAATGAGAGACTCCAGAGATCACCGAGCAAAAGTCCTCTGCGGGCGTGAGACCCTGATCCTAATCCCTAATCCAGACTCCTCACTGCCATTCAGAACACTTAGGGCTTATAGAGGAATAATTTTTAAATGAGCATAACAGGCAATCTATAGTGTTTTTAAATCAATACCATAAAAATTGTCATGTCATGTAAATTGCCTTAAAATATATTATACATATAAAATACTATGTTAAAATTAAATGTAATATGTCAGCTGTAAAAGTGAAAAAGTAGCTAACTAAAAAGTTCACAAATAATCTTTTTTCAGATTTTGTGTGTTTTCTCCTCAGCCAAAAGCCTCAAGATTCACTTGCAGCAGCCTACCTCTTCATTTATGTTGGATTGCTCTTTAAACATTAGAATATCTTGTGATAAATCATAAGTTAAAGATTTCTCCTGACACAAGTCATTGTTGATTTCACTGTTATAGGGAAAAGGCTCTAGGGCGGCAGATAAGGCTGTTGCCATGGTGATGAAGGAGATACCGAGGGAGGAGTCTGCTGAAGAAAAGCCCCTCCTTACTATGACATCACAGGTGGGCAGACCCTTAGGGTTCCTGTAGGAAGCTGACATATGTTAATATATCAGATATTGTGATTCTTAACTAGAAAAAAAAAAACATTAACTCGATCCAATTTTTTTAAAAACACAGTTTCAATGAAACAATTATACAATATAAAATGAAAACCAAAATTGCTAAAAAAAAAAAAGGAAAATTCCATCATTTAGTTACTTATTCGTGGATATTAATTTTCATTACTAAACTTTAGTTAAAAAAAGAAAAAGAAAATATATGTGCAAGTAAAACATGTCGCTTCTTTATAAAGGAGTCTTGTTAACAACTTTGGGAAAGAAATAACAATTAAGCTAACGGTACATTTGAACAACAACCAAAAAAAAAAAAAATCAAATTCCTATGAATAAATACAACTTATATTGCATACATATGTCAGTTTACCAGTAGAATATCTAAAATTTCTTAAATGTTAAATATATTTATGTTGTGACTATGCATACTAAGTATGTCTATACATATTTATGTGGATAACTAATTTACAGGAATGAGCCAGAAGTCCCTGAGTCTCCATGCAGAAAATGGCATTTGTGGCCCCTCTTCTACTTAGTGACCTTGACAACAAAAATGTCTCTATTAAAAGCACATGAGGGGCATTTTCAGTATTTATTATAATAACTATAGAAAAAGATTTGCATTTGTATGCAAAGACACACTGAGAATGAATCCTGTATGTCCTCAGGGACTTTTGAAACACCCTGTAAAATCCACATACATATGTATGTATAATATACTCATCACCACTCTGTGGAACTATCAGTTTTAAATTCTTAAATGCAAAATTACTTACTTGAATTTATCTTATAATTTAGATTAGATTGTTATCTTAAACATTTCTTTTTTTTTCCATAATGGAAATAGTAAATACAGTGATTCAGTTCCAATTATATGAACATGTCTAGATTTAGAAAAATGTCCATTTAAATTCCTCATGAAAGGCATTTATATCAAAAGCTAAATTATGGCAACTTATTTTTAGAATATCATCAGATCACATCCCCAGCTGCTGCCAACATGTGTGGTTTCATTTCATTCTAAACACTATGCTGTAAGTAATGAAAATTATAATAACATATAACATCAAAATTGAATAATAAAAAAGTTATAAAGATTCCCAGGACTTTGGGATAATCTTATGTTGTGAGGTTTTTGTTTTTGTTTTTGTTTTTGTTTTAATCCAAAAGAGGAGATGCTTCTTCCCAATGACACATAGTAATAGTTGGAAAGAAATTTGCTTAATATTTACCAAGGCCTCCATTCTTTACTTAGTTTACATAGTAAAACATATACAGTTTTACATTGATCTCCTGCCTTTGCAGAATCCATATCCAAAATATACAGTCCACAGTTCCTCAGGCGAATGTTAGGGGAGGTGAAAACCACTTGGAGTTCTCGGCTAATGGTAGAGCCATATTCATCAGTAGGTAAGACCTATCCAAATTTGCAATTGGCACAGTTGTGCTGCAGCGTATCATTTCAGGACATCACGATTTGGGACAGGCTCTAGTGCCCAAAATTCTTTTTCTTCAAAACCATGCATTGCTATGTGCTTTCCAGTAATCCTTTTCAAATGTCCAAAATTACCACTATAACCTAAACTTTAATTTAAATTTAATGCAAAATAAGAATTTTGATTTTTTTAATTAGAAAAGAAACTGTAATTATTACCGTTTTCTCATATTCAGGACATTTGTGTGTACCAAGGTCCTTCTTTACTCCCTGTCTAATGTTGCATTAACTGTTTTTGAGGTAATAGTTACAATTTTACTGCATGAAGATGATATAATGCTTTCTTTGATGCATCATATTCTTGTTGCATAGTGACTAGTTTATGAATCAGCACATGGAGAGTTGATTC
Source organism: Physeter macrocephalus (assembly GCF_002837175.3). Taxonomy (NCBI): domain Eukaryota; kingdom Metazoa; phylum Chordata; class Mammalia; order Artiodactyla; family Physeteridae; genus Physeter; species Physeter macrocephalus. The sequence continues at coordinate 73,007,189 of NC_041214.2, read as the reverse complement.
ATAAAATGCAATGCACCTATTGTGTTGATAATCTTATGGAATTAATCCTGTGACAGCTGTGATACAATTATTTCTCAGTCAAATGTGGTTTTATTAGTTGATATACTTTTTCCACTATACACAAGTGGCTTCTTCCCTGCTATGCACCAGTGGCATGCACAAGCCAAAAAGCAGCAGAATGATCTGAAAAAGTGAGTACTTCTCATGGCAACCACAGCATCCAATCTGTGTACCATACCACATTCCTACTCGTTATCTTGTGTGAATGTATTAGTGTCTTGAAACATGTCTGTCCCATGTCTCCTGTAAAGCCCCTATGACATAGTGCTACATACTGCAGGACACATTGACTCATCTTCATCACTGGTGTGTCTATGCCAGCTGCTCATTCACAGATTCCAGAAATGTCTGAAGCTAATTGCCGCTCTCTCAATAATGTCCTCAGGACAATCATAATTGATAAAATACAGAATAAGTCCTTGAAACACTGAGTCCCTAATTTGTTTAGTAACTGTTCATTCCACAGATTGGTAGGTGTAGAATAGTTTATATTGAAGCATTTTTGTATTATGTGATTATTAGGATCACTTTTAGAGAGATTTAGCCAAGCATACTCCAGTCAAGTCATTTATAGTACATTGAACAAATTGAACAAAACAGAAGAGTTGGCCAGGTGACCTGAACTCAGAAATTGTCAGACCCCTGAGAATTGCTCTTTTTATTTCATTTAATTATTAGTTCTTTGCTAAACAATGTGTCAAGCTCTTCATAGTAGTTCAAGTTCATGTTGTCCTAGACTAACACTTTAAGTCAAACAGTATGGAAACAAATGTGCATTGATGAGAGTTTTGAAGGGAAAAAATATGTGAACCATCAAGTCTTGGAGGAAATAGAGTTTCTCTAGACCTGTGCTGTTCAATACAGTAGCCGCTAGCCACACGTGGCTATTGAGTGCTTTGTGGATACCCCGAATTGAGATACGCTGTAAGTATAAAATACATACCAAGTTTTGAAGATTTAGTCCAAAGAAAAATAATGTAAACTATCACATTAATAATTTTTATATTGATTACATGTTGAAATGATAATATTTTGGATATATTGGGCTAAATAAAATGTTATTAAATTATTTTCACCTGTTTCTTTTCACTATTTTTAAAGTGGCTACTAGAAAATTTAAGATTACCAGGCTCTCGTTATATTTCCATCGAACAGTACTACTCTAGACTGTAATGGTATAAATAAATCCAGTTTGAGGCTAGAAGGGAAAACTATGTGCCAGCAGATTGAGCATATCATAGAAAAATTTTTATTCTTCTTTATGAGAATGAAATGGCTTTAGGGAATATTTTTCTCTCATAAGGAACCTTCAGAAATTTTCATTTTAACCACCTCCCCTGGTACTTTTGTAAGTAAGGAATAGCCCATTCATTTTTTACTGTAGAGCACAGTGTCTTAAAACTATGTGTTCCAGACCTCTTCTTGTCAAGGGAATTTTTTTTTAACTCAGGCTTTTTTTCTATCTGTCCCCACCCCTTATAGTTTGATACTGATTTAATATTGTGTCTGATAAAGATTAAAAAGTAATGTCCTTGATTGGAAAAACATTCACAAGGCTGCTAAATACAGTCTTGCTTGGGTTTTCTGTTACTAACTTGAAACAATTGCTTTAATTATATTCTCCTTGTGCCTTGATGTTAGTACTATCCAAGCTGTAAACAATAATATTTGTTCATTTCCCCATGAATAGATTCACATTTTTATGTCTAACTATCCTGTCAGGAAAATATTTGTTGTCAGTTGGTTGACATTTAGATCAAGTCAAAGAGTTGAAAATTATCACATGGTTATCCTTTACAGGAAGATCCCCTGAGACCCATATAAAAAACTGGGGGATGGGGCAGTACCATTAGTACTATTAGCTCATAAGAAATTAATTCAGTCGGGTGGCAGAATTACCATGACAAAGCCTTCAAAGGCTGAATAATAAGGGGTGCATAGTAATGTTTCAGTTGTTTCCTCTTTTCAATGGATTGAGTCAGTCAACTTAGTTTTAATATGGTGACTATTTTGATGGGCTTTGCATACATTTCTAAATTTGGCTAGGACTAATAAAGCCATAAACAGATAGTTTAATTAAAAAATTATGAATGAAAACCTACTTAACAAATGACATATATTGTACTTTTAATCAAGAGAGTGCAAATAATAAAGGAATTTTCAAAATGCATAAATATATGTCTATTGAAAGCATATTTGTGTTTTTATTTATATAAAAACAATCTTAATTTTTCTATTATTTAGATGAGATAAAAAGACTGGTATATTTTTACAAACTTTTTAATCATCATTACAAATATGAGATATTTGTCAACTGTTTTTTAGCTTATTAGTTTCAGTGTTTTAACTTTTAAAATTATTCTTTAAGTACTAAAATGTTTAAAAATAAAAACAGAATATTTTACTTTAAAACAATAGATTGAGAGCATCAATCTGAAGTGTAGAATTATAGAATAATGAGTTATTATCCTATACAGACCTTGTTTTCTCACTTAAAATGTATTTTGGTTTGGAGTTAATTCTTAGTGATATAAGCTATCACAAACTTTAGCTCTATATTTTTTAATGAAACACCTAAGCAATATATTGTTTAAAGATAAACTTAGACTTAAGTCACAAAACAAGCTATCTTTAATGCACTGGAGCTTAAGTAGCAGGCAGTATTTAAAAACAAAATACTCTCCTTTCATCTTGGTTAAATATTCAGCTTAGATCATATAATAATTTAATTTTGGGGGCTCCCCTGGTGGCGCAGTGGTTGAGAGTCCACCTGCCGATGCAGGGGACACGGGTTCGTGCCCCGGTCCGGGAAGATCCCACATGCCGCGGAGCGGCTGGGCCGGTGAGCCATGGCCGCTGAGCCTGCGCGTCCGGAGCCTGTGCTCCGCAACGGGAGAGGCCACAACAGTGAGAGGCCCGCGTACCGGAAAAAAAAAAAAAAAATTTAATTTTTTAACATTTAAATTAAGGAAATTCAAGTTGAACTAAGGCAAATGTATTTTTAGACAAAGTTTTAAAACAGACAATAATTCATTAAAGGTGGATGATATTGTCTGCATTCTGCTCAGCACTAAACACAGTATAGATATAAAATAAGAACCAATTTTGTCCTGTGGTGGCTACTATTAGCCACATCAACTGACCGGTCTGACTAAGTCATAAGTAAATTGAAGGCATTTGACTGAATATTTTATTTACAACCTATGATTACAGGGAAGGTGTAAAGTATCAATAGTCTTGAATTCTGAGTGACAAGAAGCTCCTACATGCGAGTTCTCACCTGTCTTCTTACTTCTGCTACTTCCTTTTGTTTCCATGTCCATTGACTGTGTAAGGGCTTTTTCTCAGAATCTCCAAATTTGAATCTCTGATTTAAAATCTCTGAGTGAGGTAGTGGGTTATTTCTTGAAGTACCACTGGCTTCCCACTTGCATTGGTCCATGTCCTGCTTCCAAAAATGGAATGAGGCAGGTCCATGCCTTTATTTCAATTTTTCTCATTAGGCATTCATTCTTGGCATTTTTGACTTCTTGGTAGAAGCCTTGCATTTGGAAATGTTCCTTTAGATACCTCTAGGTTTCCAAGCATTTCAATGATGTGACATTGGGGGAAAGTGGACTTAGATTTGTGGTTTAAAATTTGCCAGGAATTTAGTAAACATTTCTGAGGACCACTGGCCTCTCTATGAGTTGATCAAACCCCATATGAAATTGAGGATACCCATGCAATCATTCTTTTATACAATTCACCATTCAGTTGGACTGTATAAAATCAGTCAACATTTATTAAACTGCCACTATGAGATACAAAAATTAATTGGATAAGGTCTCTACCTTCAAAGAGATCATAGTCTAGTGGGAGGAAACAGGTGAAACTAAGGTTATAAGATTGGGTAAAGCATGGGAACGCGGAGATGTTGTAAGAAGGCACTTGCTGCCTAGAGCTGAAGAAGGTTCCCAGACAATGTATCAATAGAACAGGGTCCTGAAAGAGAAATAAGAATCTGTCACCATTAGAAAGGCCTTTGAACTAATCTAAATATTGAGAAGAGGACAAAGAAGAATAATAAAGGAAAATTTTAAATGTAAAGTTGAAATAAAGGCCTTAGCAACAATGAAGTGGGTCATTTTAACTCCGTTAAGATCATCTGATTGGACCAAAATTGCAATCACTCCCACACAGTTATTCAAAAAAAAAAAATTGGAAACCTTTTGACTCACCTTTTATTATTTTTATAACATCAATGTACTCTGTGCCAGAAGGATGAAATGAGGTAAGTTCATAAAGTATTTTCAAACTGAAGGAAGTAATTCTAAGAGGAAGTCAGTAAGCTCTATCCTACCAATGAATAAAGACAGAATAAATGGCATACAATTTGGAAGTAAAGCTTAGGGGAGCTATTTGGTGGATTCAGTTCAGTTTGCAATATTACTTTATGACCTAAAAGGTTTGCTTATTCTCAAGTCACCATAGGAAAACCATAAATTTGTTTGAAAATCAGGAGGGAGGCATGTGAAAAGCCATTCTTATCTATACAAGTAAAAATAAAATGGGACTTAGTAGGGCTAAAATAATGATCCTTAAATTCATCTGACTGAAGATACAGTTCAAAATTGGACTGTTTGAGATAGATATTTTTATATCTTCAGTTTCTGCAAAGTCACTGTCCCATTTGGTAGCCATTTATTGAGCCCCTCTTATATGAAGACATTCTATTCGAAGTTGTGAAGGATATAAATATGAGTAAGACATAGCCTCTTACCTCAGAGTTAATAACAAAAGATTGTTTTTCATGATATCTCCTATTTCATCTTCCATATCTCAATCAAAACCCAAAAACCTTCAGTTCCCAAATTACCTTTCCATGCTATCTGAAATCTGGCCTTTCATCCTCTTCACCCTTGAGCCCTGCCACTATCTCCACTCCAATCTCAGCATTTCCTCACAGCTAAACGGTGCTCTAGCTTGAAAAGCACAGACTCAGAAAGTAATGTGAAGTTTCCTCTTTGATTTGTATCTATGGAAGAAAGTCACAGGAACAGCTCAGTTATAGGAATGGGACACACATGTTATGGGAACAACTCCAGTTCAGGGGTGAAGTGTGGTCACAAATAAGACAGTAGTTGTGGAAAAGACATTATGAGGAGAAGCCACACCTTAGTCTTGGGCTCTCTAGGGTCTCTCTGAATAACCTCCTCTTTGGTATTATTTTCTTCCTATGCTGAGAAAATCTGAGTGCTAGAAGTGCTTTCTCCAGAAAATAAGTCTTTAGTTTGAATGAGGAGAGAGACTCAAAAAAAAAAAAAAATCCTATTACCTCTGATAAAGCAGACTTGCCTAAAAGCATAGGCCTTTCAATTAATTGTGCCTTTCCTTTGTTTTTCCATTTAGATATTTATGTGGAAAGGTCTTACTTTCTAGAATTCTTTTATCAAATTTAGACTGTAATTTTTCAGTGTTTGCAATTAAAAGTATCTACAGAAATCTAATACCCTGGTCTTCTAAAACCATAGGTAGTCTAGGTCTATTCTACACACCTACTCACAGAGCTATGATTTGGAAATAAATTATTAGTCCTTTTATTTACAAAGGAATTTAATTGTATCCAAAGTAAAGAAAAAGTATAAGGGGGCTTTTGTGGAATATAAATCATATGTACCTTTTACATAATAATGGATATTTCTCAAGACCAGGACTAAGAGAATAAATTTTCTTAGTTATCTATCAATAACATCAGACTTCTTCAGAGAAATAATGGCCAACAAAGAGAGTTATGACATCACACATATGTCATACGTATTTTAAAGTTGAAGTTATATTGGTTGTATTGAGTTTTTGCACCTTTTTCACTTTAGCCTAGGTCAATAAGACCTAGTAGTCAGAATGCACAACGTAATAAATGTAAGCCTGTTACAATAAGTTCTATGAGTATAGTGTGGTGCCACATTTGATGGTGACCTTCATCTTCCATGATGTTTATAGCACAGCAGAATCCAGCTCTCCCTTGACAGCCGTGAGAATGACACAGCCTGGAGGTAGACATTGTTGCTACATCAAGACCACATCACCATGGTGATATCATACTAGATGGGTTCAATATGCTAAGCACATATGGCTAAAAGGGCAAGTTCTCCCAAGAAATACACATTAATGTATGAGTCTTAAAGAAATTGCATAAACACAGTTTTTACATGATCTACCTATAAATGAAAAACAGATCCCGGAAAACTAATCACATTTTCAGAAGAGCTGGCATAAACCATGGCATTTATAAAACTTCTAATATATTTTATCCCCAAAAGATGAAAAGCTCATAGTCCCTCAACATTAAAAATATTTCAATATAAATAGGATGGGTGATATGCAAGAATGTTCAAATTCAGAAAACAAAATGCAAAGAAACTCAAGAGTTTTGTTCATGGATTAAAGGAGCATCCCCAAAAAAAGGTTACACCCAAAACAGACCTCAGATAGTTTAGAGAAATCTGTGAGTCTTTATACATAGTAACACTAAAACTTATATTTGAAAATTTTCTATCTCTATAACTTGAACATTAAAAGAAAATGAGCATTCTTAATGCTTAGAACCCTCGATAACATGTACAAATTAATATGAGTGAAATTAATTTGCCAACTCTATCTCAAAATCTTAGACTTTAGTGAAGATCTGAGATTTATCCATGTTAAGATAATAGCATTAATGTATAAAAGTACGAAAGATGCCTCTTGGTTTTCAGTCCCTGAATAACCACTAATGCTTCCATATTCCTCCTTCACCAATAATAGAATTGCATTTTTTCTTCCCATATTTACCATTATTTAGGTCTCTTGTCATGGTCCATAAGTTCTAAGCTATAATACCACTAACATTGCCAGAGAAATAATGAAGTGAAAGTGAGTCATAGAAAATATTTTGATTTGGTAATACTTCAAAACACTTCATTTGTTATTTTATGTGTCTCTTAAAATACAGCCTTGCAAATAAGTATTTTAAAATCTAGAGATTTTTTTGGCACATCTTTTTCCTATAGCAAGTAGAAAACTAGATGACTATGCCCATTTTAAGAAAGGCCAATATAAAAACTCCCAAAAAACTAAGACAGTTCTTTTAGGGACTAACCACTTGTGTTATCTTAAGTGTAATTTTCCCCTTACCCTTAGAAACAGAATTTAAGGATGTTTGGATTCAAAGAGGTGCAGAATAACTGAAAGTAAATAGTTGGCTGCCACTGATAATGAGAACTAATAAAAATCAAACTGAAAGATTTCTGAAATTAGAGAACAGGCCAATGGGGATATATAATTGAATTGACAGAAATCTCTTTTACATACAGATTTTCACAAACATATATACTAGATACCTGTACAGTTAACATAACAATATTTCCTACTCTCTCAAAATACTTGTTATGCACTACAAAAGCATTCCAAGGAAATGTAAGGAAGGGCGTGTGCCTTTAGGTGACTTGAGCTTTTTAAGAGAGAGAGAAAAAGAGCGTTTATCCACGCACACGGATCTCTGTGTGTGTGCGTGCTCTTACCACATAGCAATGACTGACCAGTCCTAAACAGAATGTGTCACCTCAAGGTCTGAAGCCATGGTTCCAGGTCTCAGTGAGAGCTTGTTGTCCAGGTGAAGAGTGAGATTGGCCCTTAGGAACTGTGATTCAATAGGTGTCATATTCTACATACTGAAATTAGAGAATTATTCCAAAACTGTTCTAGGAGGAGAAAAAAAGCTTGAGGTTTAAAAACTGAAGTTGGCTGCATCAAAAATATGACAGTGCTGAAAGGCTCATTCCCCATCCCCTGATTTTTTTTTTCTTTCTTTCCTCTATCCCATTACTTATTGATTGATTTATTTTTTAGTAGGCTTGCTATTCTCATTTTGTTGCAAGGCTGCATTTTAATTCATCTGATTCTGCAGTTGGACAAAGTCCTTTGACACCTGTGTTCATTTGTTCCCAGCTGGTGAATGAACAGCAAGAAAGCAGACCCCTCCTGAGTCCCTCCATCGATGACTTTCTCTGTGAAACCAAATCGGAGGCAATAGCAAGGCCAGTAACGTCCAACACAGCCGGTAATTCTTTCACTTTTAACTTATCCTCAAGTGGAGTTAATTTTCATGGTAGAAAAATGCACATTTTCTTTCCACAATGCATTTTAAGTGGAGAATAATATTTGCAAACAAATGAAATTTTAGAATATATACTGTTCAATATAAACCAATGAATTGCTTTTCTTTATAATATAAGAAACTCCAATGGATATTATCCAACCAATTTTGGTAAACATTAGAGTACCACTATTAGCAATGAATCATTTTTCAATGCCAATTTTCATATTTACATCTTCGCATCTCAAGTCACATCATATAGGAATATCACACCAAAGCAATCATTTTCTAAATTCAACTACCGCTTTGAGTAATCAAGCAAATGAAATTGTACTTGGTACATTTTAGGCAGGAAATGAAACAAGTTCAGATCCTGTCAGATCAGTTTCATCCTCCTTACCTATGAAACTGGAGCTCATGCTCCAAAACTGAGCTACCCCCAGAAAAATACAGAGGAGCCTTTTATCTCTAATTGCAGGAAAATCCATGAGAATGGGGTACACTGAGAAATTTCCACTGTTCTAAGAAAAAGCTGCAAAGCATAATTCTCAGATCTTGATTCCAGTACCCTCTACAACTCTCAGGGAGGATAGAACTAAGTCACATAGGAAGGGCTCACCAGAGAGAGCAACATAATATCCAACTCAAAAGCTGCTTTTCACCTTGATTTTTCTAGCATATAACAGAGAGACCTGTGAAATACTGGAGGAAAAAAATCAAAAGAATATGTAATTTCTTGCAATCCCAGTACCAACAGTATTGCCTTCTGTATTAGTTTCCTAGGCCTGCCATGACAAAATGCCACAAAATGAGTGGATTAGACAACAGAGATTTATTGCCTCACAATTCTAGAATCTAGAAGTCCAAAATCAAGGTGTCAGCAGGACCATGCTTCCTCTGAAGGTGCTTGGGAAGGTTCTGTTCCAGGCCTCTCTCCTGGTTTCTGGTAGCTCCTTGGCTTGTGGAAGCATAACTCTAATCTTCATATGACATGTGTGCATGTCTCCCAGTATGCATGTTGGTCTCTGTTTCCAAATTTCCTCTTTTTATTACCACCCTACTCCAATCTGACTCATCTTAACTAATTACATCTCCATTGACCCTATTTCTAAATAAAGTTACATTCTGAGGTACTGGGGGTTAAAACTTCAACATATGAGTTTTGGGGGGACACAATTCAATCCATAACACCCTCCAAAGTAAGAGGTCAGGAAAAATGGTATGTTGAGACTATGGGTTTTTCATTTCTTGGCCTCAGCATTCAGTGCATCTGAGTCACACAGATTTTTATCCTTAAGGAAGACTCTCATTTGATAGTATGTTTTTTTTAATCTTAAAAATATATGTCGGGGGAACCCTCAAGATGGCAGAGGAGTAAGACGTGGAGATCACCTTCCTCCGCACAAATACATCAAAAATACATCTACATATGGAACAACTCCTACAGAACACCTACTGAACGCTAGCAGAAGACCTCAGACTTCCCATAAGGCAAGAAACTCCCCGCATACCTGGGTAGGGCAAAAGAAAAAAGGAAAAACAGAGACAAAAGAATAGGGACAGGACCTGCGCCTCTGGGAGGGAGCTGCGAAGGAGGAAATGTTTCCACATGTTAGGAAGCCCCTTCACTGGCAGACACGGCGGGTGGGCAGCGGGGAAGCTTTGGAGCCATGGAGGAGAGCACAGCAACATGGGTGCAGAGGGCAAAGTGGAGAGATTCCCGCACAGAGGATCGGTGCCGACCAGCACTCAGCAGCCTGAGAGGCACCCTGCCAGGGCAGGCAGGGGCTGGGAGCTGAGGCTCGGGCTTTGGAGGTCAGATCCCAGGGAGAGGACTGGGGTTGGCTGCGTGAACACAGCCCGAAGGGGGTTAGTGCGCCACAGCTAGCCGGGAGGGAGTCTGCGGAAAATGTCTGGAACTGCCTAAGAGGCAAGAGACTATTGTTTCGGGTGTGTGAGGAGAGGGGATTCAGAGCACCACCTAAACAAGCTCCAGAGAGAGGTGTGAGCCACGGGTATCAGCACGGACACAGATGGGCATGAAATGCTAAGGCTGCTGCTACAGCCACCAAGAAGCCTGTGTGCAAGCACAGGTCACTATCCACACCACCCTTCCCGGGAGCCAGTGCAGCCCACCACTGCCAGGGTCCTGTGATCCAGGGACAACTTCCCCGGGAGAACACACGGCGCACCTCAGGCTGTTGCAACGTCACGCCGGCCTCTGTCGCTGCAGGCTTGTGCCACATCTGTACCCCTCCATACCCCCAGCCTGAATGAGTAATCAGCTGCTACTTAACCCCATCCTGTGTGAGTGAAGAACAGACACCCTGAGGAGACCTACACGCAGAGGCGGGGCCAAATCCAAAGCTGAACCCTGGAGCTGTGGGAACAAAGAAGAGAAAGGGAAATCTCTCCCAGCAGCCTCAGGAGCAGCAGATTAACTCTCCACAATCAACTTGATGTACCCTGCATCTGTGGAATACCTGAATAGACAATGAATCATCCCAAAATTGAGGGGGTAGACTTTGGGAACAACTGTAGACTTGGGGTTTGCTTTCTGCATCTAATTTGTTTCTGGTTTTATGTTTATCTTAGTTTAGTATTTAGAGCTTATTATCATTGGTAAATTTGTTTATTGATTTGGTTGCTCTCTTGCTTTTTTTTTTTTTGTATATATATTTTTTTCCTTTTTCTCTTTTTGTGAGGGTGTATGTGTATGCTTCTTTGTGTGATTTTGTCTATATAGCTTTGCTTTTAACATTTGTCCTAGGGTTCTGGCGGTCTGTTTATTTGCTTTTTTTTTTTTTGTATACTTTTTAGCACTTGTTATCATTGGTGGATTTTTTATTGGTTTGGTTGCTGTCTTCTTTCTTTCTTTTTTTATTACTTTTTCATATTTAACAATTTTTAAAATTTTAATAATGTTATTTTATTTTATTTTTTTCTTTCTTTTTTTTCCTCCCTTTTCTTCTGAGCCATGTGTCTGACAGGGTCTTGGTGCTCCAGCCGGGTGTCAGACCTGAGTCCCTGAGGTGGGAGAGCTGAGTTCAGGACATTGGTCCACAAGAGATCTCCCGGCTCCACGTAATATCAAATGGCGAAAGCTCGCCCAGATATCTCCATCTCAGCGATAAGATTCAGCTCCCCTCAATGACCAGCAACCTTACAGTGCTGGACACCCCATGCCAAACAACTAGCAAGGCAGGAACACAAACCCACCCATTAGCAGAGAGGCTGCCTAAAATCATAATAAGTTCACAGACACCCCAAAACACACCACCGGACGTGGTCCTGCCAACCAGAAAGACAAGATCCAACCTCATCCACCAGAACACAGGCACCAGTCCCCTCCACCAGGAAGCCTACACAACTCAGTGAGCCAACCTTACCCACTGGGGGCAGACAACAAAGACAATGGGAACTACAAACCTGCAGCCTGCGAAAAGGAGACCCCAAATGCAGTATGTTAAGCAAAATGAGAAGACACACAACTACACAGCAGATGAAGGAGCAAGGTAAAAACCCACCAGACCAAACAAATGAAGAGCAAATAGGCAGTCTACCTGAAAAAGATTTCAGAGTAATGATAGTAAAGATGATCGAAAATCGGAAATAGAATGGAGAAAATACAAGAAACGTTTAACAAGGACCTAGAAAAACTAAATAGCAAACAAACAATGATGAACAACACAATAAGTGAAATTAAAAATTCTCTAGAAGGAATTAATAACAGAATAACTGAGGCAGAAGAACGGATAAGTGGCCTGGAAGATAAAATACTGGAAATAACTACCACAGAGCAGAATAAAGAAAACATAATGAAAAGAATTGAGGACAATAGGGAGGATGGGAGGGAGGGAGACTCAAGAGGGAAGAGATATGGGGACATATGTATATGCATAACTGATTCACTTTGTTATAAAGCAGAAACTAAGACACCATTGTAAAGCAATTATACTCCAATAAAGAGGTTAAATTTTTAAAAAAAAGAATTGAGGACAGTCTCAGAGACCTCTGGGACATAATTAAACACACCAACATTCGAACTATAGGGGTCCCAGAAGAATAAGAGAAAAAGAAATGGACTGAAAAAATATTTGAAGAGATTATAGTTGAAAACTTCCCTAAAGTGGGAAAGGATATGGTCAGTCAAGTCCAGGAAGCACAGAGAGTCCCATACAGGATAAATCCAAGGAGAAACACACAAAGACACATATTAATCAAACTATCAAAAATTAAATACAAAGAAAAAATATTAAAAGCAACAAATAACATACAAGGGAATCCTCATAAGGTTAACAGCTGATTTCTCAGCAGAAACCCTACAAGCCAGAAGGGTATGGCAGGACATATTTAACGTGAAGAAAGGGAAAAACCTACAACCAAGATTATTCTACCCAGCAAGGATCTCATTCAGATTTGACGGAGAAATTAAAACCTTTACAGACAAGCAAAAGCTAAGAGAGGGCTTCCCTGGTGGCACAGTGGTTGAGAGTCCACCTGCCGATGCAGGGGACACAGGTTTGTGCCCCAGTCCGGGAAGATCCCACATGCCGTGGAGCGGCAAGGCCTGTGAGCCATGGCCGCTGAACCTGAGCATCTGGAGCCTGTGCTCTGCAGCGGGAGACACCACAACAGTGAGAGACCTGCGTACCAAAAAAAAAAAAAAAAAGCTAAGAGAATTCAGCACCACCAAACCAGCTTTACAACAAATGCTAAAG
>NC_041214.2:72993409-72993797 GCF_002837175.3 Physeter macrocephalus | reverse complement strand
GAAAGCTGGAGTAGCAATTCTCATATCCGACAAAATAGACTTTAAAATAAAGAACGTTGTAAGAGACAAAGAAGGACACTACATAGTGATCAAGGGATCAATCCATGAAGAAGATATAACAATTGTAAATATTTATGCACCCAACATAGGAGCACCTCAATACATAAGGCAAATGTTAACAGCCATTAAAGGGGAAATCGACAGTAACACAATAATAGTAGGGGACTTTAACACCCCACTTTCACCAATGGACAGATCATCCAAAATGAAAATAAATAAGGAAACACAAGCTGTAAATGATACATTACACAAGATGGACTTAATGGATATTTATAGGACATTCCATCCAAAAACAACAGAATACATATTTTTCTCAAGTGCTCATGGA
>NC_041214.2:72991630-72993364 GCF_002837175.3 Physeter macrocephalus | reverse complement strand
AAAAATACAAACACATGGAGGCTAAACAATACACTACTTAATAACCAAGAGATCACTGAAGAAATAAAAAAATACCTAGAGAAAAATGACAATGAAAACAGGACGACACAATACCTATGGGATGCAGCAAAAGTATTCTAAAAGGGAAATTTATAGCAGTAATTAGAAATGAAAAAGGAGAAGTTACAACAGACACCACAGAAATAAAAGGATCCTAAGAGACTAATACCAGCAACCATGCCAATAAAATGGACAACCTGGAAGAAATGGACAAATTCTTAGAAAAACACAACCTTCTGAGACTGAACCAGGAAGAAATAGAAAATATAAACAGACCAATCACAAGCACTGAAATTGAGACTGTGATTAAAAATCTTCCAACAAACAAAAGCCCAAACCAGTTGACTTCACGGCAAATTCTATCAAACCTTTTGAGACGAGCTAACACCTATCCTTCTCAAACTCTTCCAAAATATAGCAGAGGGAGGAACACTCCCAAACTCATTCTACAAGGCCACCATCACCCTGATACCAAAACCAGACAAAGATGTCACAAAGAAAGAAAGCTACAGGCCAATATCACTGAGGAACATAGATGCAAAAATCCTCAACAAAATACTAGCAAACAGAATCCAACAGCACATTAAAAGGATCATACACCATGATCCAGTGGGGTTTATCCCAGGAATGCAAAGATTCTTCAGTATATGCAAATCAATCAATGTGATACACCATATTAACAAATTGAAGGAGAAAAATCACATGATCATCTCAATCGATGCAGAAATAGCTTTTGACAAAATTCAACATGTATTTAAAATAAAACCCTCCAGAAAGTGGGCATAGAGGGAACTTAACCTCACATAATAAAGGCCATATATGACAAACCCATAGCCAACATCATTCTCAGTGGTGAAAAATGGAAACGATTTCTGCTAAGATCAGGAACAAGACAAGGTTGCCCACTCTCCCACTATTACTCAACATAGTTTTTGAAGTTTTAGCCACAGCAATCAGATAAGAAAAAGAAATAAAAGGAATCCAAATCGGAAAAGGAGAAGTAAAACTGTCACTGTTTGTAGATGACATGGTACTATACATAGAGAATCCTAAAGATGCTACCAGAAAACTACTACAGCTAATCAATGAGTTTGGTAAAGTAGCTGGATACAAAATTAACACACAGAAATTTCTTGCATTCCTATACACTAATGATGAAAAATCTGCAAGAGAAATTAAGGAAACACTCCCATTTACCATTGCAACAAAAAGAATAAAATACTAGGAGTAAACCTACCCAAGCAAACAAAAGACCTGTATGCAGAAAACTATAAGACACTGATGAAAGGAATTAAAGATGATACAAACAGGTGGAGAGGTATACCATGTTCTTGGAAGAATCTACATTGTGAAAATGACTATACTACCCAAAGCAATCTATAGATTCATTTCAATCCCTCTCAAACTACCACTGGCATTTTTCACAGAACTAGAACAAAAAATTTCACAATTTGTATGGAAACACAAAAGACCCCAAATAGCCAAAGCAATCTTGAAAAAGAAAAATGAAGCTGGAGGAATCAGGCTCCTGGACTTCAGACTATACTACAAAGCTACAGTAATCAAGACAGTATGGCACTGGCACAAAAAAGAAATATAGATCAATGGAACAGGATAGAAAGCCCAGAGATAAACCCACACACATATGGTCAACTTATTTTTGATAAAGGAGGC
>NC_041214.2:72964277-72991481 GCF_002837175.3 Physeter macrocephalus | reverse complement strand
GCCTCTTCAGTAAGTGGTGCTGGGAAAACTGGACAGCTACATGTAAAAGAATGAAACTAGAACACTCCCTAACACCATACACAAAAATAAACTCAAAATCGATTAAAGACCTAAATGTAAGGCCACACACTATAAAACTCTAAGAGAAATACATAGGCAGAACACTCTATGACATAAATCACAGCAAGATCCTTTTTGACCCACCTCCTAGAGAAATGGAAATAAAAATAAACTAATGGGACCTAATGAAACTTAAAAGCTTTTGCATAGCAAGGGAAACCATAAACAAGACAAAAAGACAACCCTCAGGATGGGAGAAAGTATTTGCAAATGAAGCAACTGACAAAGGATTAATCTCCAAAAGATATAAGCAGCTCATGCAGCTCAATATCCAAAAAGCAAACAATCCAATCCAAAAATGGGCAGAAGACCTAAATAGACATAATTCAAAAAGAGTCATGGGGGCTTCCCTGGTGGCACAGTGGTTAAGAATCCACCTGCCAATGCAGGGGACATGGGTTTGAGCCCTGGTCCGGAAATATCCCACATGCCGCGGAGCAACTAAGCCCATGTGCCACAACTACTGAGCCTGAGCTCTAGAGCCCACGAGCCACAACTATTGAAGCCTTCATGCCTAGAGCCCGTGCTCCATGACAAGAGAAGCCACCACAAGCCCACGCACCGCAACGAAGAGTAACTCCTGCTCACCGCAACTAGAGAAAGCCCAAGCGCAGCAACGAAGACCCAATGCAGCCAAAAATAAATAAATAAAATAAATTTATTTTTAAAAAAAGAGTCATGTACCGCAATGTTCATTGTAGCTCTATTTACAATAGCCAGGACATGCAAGCAACCTAAGTGTCCATCAACAGATGAACAGATAAAGAATATGTGGCACATATATATTATACAGTGGAATATTACTCAGCCATAAAAAGAAACGAAATTGAGTTATTTATAGTGAGGTGGATGGACCTAGAGACTGTCACACAGTAAGTCAGAAAGGGAAAAATACTGTATGCTAACACGTATATATGGAATCTAAAAAATATATAAATAAAAAATGGTTCTGAAGAACTTAGGGGCAGGACTGGAATAAAGACTCAGACGTAGAGAATGGACTTGAGGACACAGCAAGGGGGAAGGGTAAGCTGGGATGAAGTGAGAGAGTGGCGTGGACATATATATACTACCAAATGTAAAATAGATAGCTAGTGGGAAGCAGCCACATAGCCCAGGGAGATCAGCTCGGTGCTTTGTGTCCACCTAGAGGGGTGGGATAGGGAGGGTGGGAGGGAGACGCAAGAGGGAGGAGATATGGGGATATATGTATACGTATAGCTGATTTACTTTGTTATACAGCAGAAACTAACACACCACTGTAAAGCAATTATACTCCAATAAAGACGTAAAAAAAAGATAATTGGACAGTTAAATATGGTGCCCATATGTAACCTAAACAGAAGAGCATTCTAGAGCTATGTGTTTAGGAGAATTTAAATTTGACAAATAAAATCAGCATTGTTGCAGAACTGCAATATTTGCTCAAACCATAAAAAAAAAAATTCACTGACAATTTTTCTGTGATAATTGGAATATTTACTCAATTTTTAACATATTTACTGGAATTATTAAATTTAATCATCTTTGTTGTATTTGTACCACCTTGACTGTTGCTCTTTTTAAATATATTTTTTATCTTCTTTTCTCTCAAAAAAAAAATATATATATATGTCAAGGCAGAAGCACTATATTTTTGTTAATCCCTAAGGATCATAGTTCTTTTTTAAAATTATTCCAGACCCACAATATATATCTCAATATGCAACATAATTCACATTATTATACATTTTTAAAAAGGAGAAATTTTAGCATAAGAACACCTTGGAAAGAATTCTAACATGGTCCAATAATTTTATAACTAAAGTTTCTGGGCAAAAGGTATAGTTATCATTTTCTGTCCAAATTTTTAATAGTCATTTTAAATGGAACATCATTTCAGAATAGTATGAAATTACATTGTGAAATCAGGACAGTCATTGAACATTACGTGTCTATTACATCCCAAGCGTTATGTATGTCTTTACACTTAAGGAATGGATAGTAAACAATCTTGGAGTAAAATATGGGGCAGAACCTGCTTTAAGTTGTACCAAGTCAATCAAATAGAAATATGAAGAACCTTGTATTAAGATGAGAGGCTTTTATACTCGGCATTTTCTTCCAATGAAAAAATAAATCCAGTGTGCCACCATCTTGACAACTCTTTAAATATATAAAGAATATAGTTCTTATATAACTTAACACAAAGTAAACAATATAGCAATTATCTCTTCCAAAGGTCAGTCAAATGCAGGGTTTTTTCTCTCTAACCCTAAAAGAACATATCAATCTTCTACCTCATAGAAGTTGTAAATTGTAATTTTGTTCTTAAGTATTTCGATTTTTTTTTTTTACTTTCTGCTTGTTTCTACATTAAGATTAACTTTTGTCATCCAGTGATGATAACTTCAAGCTGATCAAATAAGGATGTTTTCTGTTTTTTTGCCATTAACATCCTAAATTATCTTTTATTCATCTGTAATCTAGATAGACAGTTAATTCCTCAACCCTCTTAAACTGTGTCCCTAAATGGTAAGTAGACCAAGATTGCTAATATCCTTGATTTTTAAATGACAAATATATATTATACACAGATGAATGTAAAAAATGCTCTGACAGTAACTAGAAAATAGATATTTTTAAGATACTGCTTATGTTATAGGACAAGAAATTACTGTAAAACTTGCAATAATAACTTCTTGTCCTATAATCTCCAAAAAATATAATATATGTCAAAGTACAGGAAAGACTCTTCTGAAAAACAAGAATAGGGGTCCTTGGTTTACATTTATCAATCTACATAATCTAAAAATAATTTATCCATAATCTTGAGCTATTAAGTGGACAGTTACTATAGAAACATTTTTCAAGATTTAAAAAATAAGAGTATCACTCCTTGGTATGGGACCTGTATACCTATCAAAGAAACATCATTAACAAAGTTCACAATGCCATCACAGCCACCTAATTAAATATCTTAACTGCAGAATTAGTGTAATTTTTCCAAATACATTTTTATAAAACCCAAATAGCCATGAACCCAATGGCATGCCTCTTTAGAGAACTTAGAAATTTGGGAAGTAGCTTTAATTATGTATTCCAATAAAAAGGCAAAAGTTGGTTGAATTATTTAAGTCCAGTTTATCTATTTGACATCACTGGCAAAATACTTCCTAAAGGAGTTTGCTCTGTAAGCATTATATTAAAGAATTCCATGTTTTCTGGAATGCCAGAGTAGCTTACAAATCAGAACAGAGATCCCATCAGCGCCTTGCAGCACGTTCTGTGACTGCCCCAGTCAGGGCTGTCCGTGGTCTGTCCTCTCTGACCACTACTTGTAGATTTATTCCTTTAGAGAAAGTCACTGAAAATCTGAGGCTCATTATACAGTAGTGGTGTTAATAGCATTGTACTTACCATTAAAGTATCAAATCAGTGCTTCATAATAGGTGCTACTTTATCCTAACTATTCTAAGCAGCCTCACCTCCTAGGGCCCAAGTAATCTAGTATTCATAAACATCTTCAGTGCCCTGTGGGAGCCTTCCAGTTCAATAGGTTGTGATCTTCAATCATGTGTCCTTGAGAGAGATAGAAACAAATACTTATATAACATATTACGTCTTATATCTTCAGGAAATTCCACCCAGTGGAATTCTTATAAAAAAAAAAGTTTTTGAGATTGCCAACTATTTAAATTATGCCTCAGACTACCCAAACTGGCAAATAATTGGTAGCTAAACAAAAAATAATCAAAGCCACATCAACAGGGTCAGCACACTGCTTCCAAGTTCACATAAAGTTTAGAGAGAAATGGTGAAGAGCACAGGCTTGGGGGTGATGGGACTGTGTTTGAATCCTCTATGGACACTGACCTCTACCAGCTATATTATTTTCCTATTGCTGCTGTAACAAATTGCCACAAATTCAGTGGCTTAAAACAACACAAATTTATTATCCTACAATTCTGGAACTCAGTTGTCCTAAAATCAAGGTGTCAGGAGGGCTGCATTCCTTCTGGAGGCTCTAAAGGAGAATTCATTTCCTTGCCTTTTCCATGGTACCTAGAATTCCTTGGTTTGTGGCCCCATATTCTGTCTCCAAAGCCAACAGCATAGCATCTTCAAGTCACTCTCTGTTTCCTTCTCTCCTCGCTCTCTCTCACTCTCTCTCTCTGTCTCTCACACAACTGTACACACACAATTTCACTTCCACTATAACAGATGATTATTTTAATTTAAACACAAATTCTGGGACACAAACCTTCATGTGCCTAAGAGAATCTTTAAAATCTGATTAAGAAAATCAGTAGAGGGGCTTCCCTGGTGGCTCAGTGGTTGAGAGTCCGCCTGCCGATGCAGGGCACACGGGTTCGTGCCCCGGTCCGGGAAGATCCCACGTGCCACGGAGCGGCTAGGCCCGTGAGCCATGGCTGCTGAGCCTGCGCGTCCAGAGCCTGTGCTCCGCAACGGGAGAGGCCACAACAGTGAGAGGCCCGCGCACCGCAAAAAAAAAAAAAAGAATCAGTAGAGCAGACACCCCCTTCCATGCTAAGCTATGCTGTCTTCGAACCCCATATGAAACAGTGAGACCCTTTATTTTTATCTTAACTAAAGTGCACACCACACGCGCGCACGCACACACACACTCACACACTAAAATGAGATTTGTCTTTCCTCACAAAGTGAAAGGCTGAACACATCCTTCTATGCTTTTGCAATTGTGTTCCCCAGGGACTCTCTCAGCTTCAAGCTTGCCATTCAACCTCCAAGGCACCCCCTTCATCAACTATAACAAATAGGGCCTTTTGTCTGTGCCAAGCAGTTGTTTCACATTTGCTGGGAAAAGAACAAAGGAACAGAGAGCTCAGAACAAACGCAGGAAGTGCTGAGGACAGTTTGGAGGGGAAAAAACGTTACTGAGCCAAGTTTGAATTTGCAATTCAGTCTTTGAGCAATTCATTTATTCTGAATGGTAAGAAAGATATAGAATTAAATTAATACTCATCAGTTATTATTCTGTAACAAATGTACTTCCTATATGCAAGCAGACGAGTCCTATGTAATTTGTTTCTAGAAGAAGTGTAAGAGCAAGTGACTAATTCTTAATTGTTTGCGCAATTAGACATATATGGCATTCCAGAGACTGTTATCCACTTCCTTCCTTCTGTTATAAGGAAATCACGGTGGGCCTATAGAACCCCTGCCAACACAACAGTGGCCTGGAAATTTCTATTTAAACATTCAAAGGATATGAAATGTGTGGCATCCTAGCCTACCTTGGCTGCTTGCTGCGCTTAAATTTTAGACATCAAGCCAGGCAGCTGAGCTCCGAAAACTACTCTTTCCCCCCCCCCATTCAAGTACTTGCCAGCCACAAAATACTCCTCATAGCTCAGAGCATCTTGCATTGGAAAGTGGTTCCTGTCTCCTCAGGAAGACTGGGACAAGATAAGCTCAGATGAGATGACACTTTCAGGCCTTTTTATGAAAAATTTACTTCATAGCATCTTCTGTAGAACCAATATCTTGTCTCATCCTCCATTTTATTCCCAGTGGTGTTTCCTCTTTCTTTCGGTGTATGGATCTGATTCTTGCCTAAAACAGAGAGGAGTGGGAAAAATAGGAGAGCAAGAACAAGGAAAAGGAAAGAAAAGCATCACAAATTGGCCTCCAAAGAATGGAAATAACATTTATTGAATACCTACAGTATGCCTGGCACTTTACACATTTGATTTACTGATTAGATAATTTAATTTTCATATCATACCTAAAGGACAGACTTAATTCTGCATTTTTCAGATGAGGACACTGAAACTCAGAGAGGTCAAGAAGCTTACTCCAAGTCGCACAGCTAAGCAGTGGTAGAGCCAGGTCTTTTCACTTCACCATTAACATCCAACCGTTGTAATTTGTAACTGAAATCAGAAAGCAAGATTACTGAGAGTAAAGATTCTATCCTAAGAATCCCGTATGATGGTTAGCTCATGAGGAGCTCAAAGTTCAGTACTAAAGAAATCCTGGTTGTGAAATTAATTAAGCCCTGACCCTGCCTTGAATGCAAGTGGGAAATAGATGGAAAAGTGTTGAGATGTCAACAAAAATCCATTTCCTACCAAGAGACAAGTTGGGAGATCAAAGGGGAGAAGGAGAGGTGCCACGGTTGTAGACGGTGCTGGGAAGGGTTAGCACAAGGAGTGTCCCTGTCACTTGAGTGGCTTTCCTAAGCTAGCCGGGTGAAGAAACCCTAGGTCAGGAAGCCATCAGGCCAGTTCAGAAGCCAGCCCCCCAGGTGCCAGGGCTGAAAGAGAGGTAGGGCTGAAGGGACTTTTTCTAATAGGAATTTTGCATTTCTCACAATGAGCTAGTCAAACACGAGAAAGAAGAATGAAGAGTTACAGAGCTTGCCTTTTTAATTCTCATTTGCCTAGTTTGCATTTGAACAAATTATTATTTCTGCCTTCATTAGAGTATTTAACACAGTGTAATCAACCTGCTGGGAAGTAAAAGTATAACCATTTTATGGTTTGTTACACTGAAATTTAAATTTGCATATTAAGCAGCAAAGGCATTAACATGTGTACCCTATTCATTAACTATGGATTATAAAATACCTCTCTAGTGTGAGCCCAAACAGCAAGCCGTTTTCTGATTGAACTGCTTAATTAAATATAAGATTATTAACAGCATTCCTTTACACCCTGGATACTTTAGTAGTTTGAAATTAAAGCACAGAGACATTCAGAAACTTTACCAAATCTTCCTCATCACTGTTTTGCAAGCATCTCTCTGAATATGATAGATTGACTCTGCTCTGGAAAAACTGCACTCTGAAATAAACCTCTTTATAAATAAAGCAAAGCCATAAAGTAAATAGTACCTGAACTCAGATTCAATTTTATCATTTTAATTCCGTTCAAACCTTCATCACTGGTGAGGCTGGTCTAAGTCCTGTTCTGCAGATTTCTACCGTGCCAAATAAAGGAGGACATGCAGCAAGCTTCCCAGTCTAAATACAAAGTGTTTTTATAAATCAGTGGTAAGCTAACTTAATTTGGTTCTTCTAACCTGCACTACAAACACAAAATCCTTCTGTACCCAACTGAAACCTATTTTTTTTTTTTTTTTTTTTTTTTTTTTTTTTGCGGTACACGGGCCTCTCACTGTTGTGGCCTCTTCCGTTGCGGAGCACAGGCTCCGGACGCACAGGCTCAGTTGTCATGGCTCCCGGGCCCAGCCACTCCACGGCATGTGGGATCTTCCCGGACTGGGGCACGAACCCTGCATTGGCAGGTGGACTCTCAACCACTGCGCCACCAGGGAAGCCCTGAAACCTATTTTTAAAAAATAATTTCAGAGTAGTGAGTGAGCTTCTCTTAACCTCTTCCATCTTTGATAGTATTGACCACAGGTTTAGATCTCCTTGACCTGAGTGAACCCGTCTCTCAAACCCAAACCAAAGCCAAGAAGTTGGAGGCCTCATCGAAAACCCCATCCCTCAAGAAAAAGGCTGATGGGCCTGACCTCATCAGTGCGGATGCTGAGCAGAGAGGCCAGGCTCTCCGAAACTCAGAGACGGCATCCCTAGACTTAGGTAAGGCAATAGCTTGTGTCTGCTGCTGTTCACTCATGCTTAATACAACAAGGAAGTTCTACAAATGACATTAAAACCATGGACAAAGCAGTAGAAAAGATTAATTCTATGTAGGAAACTGGACAGGACACACTTCTTTGTGCTTAGATTAAATAGCAGTTGGGGAGCTCAACTTTGCAGAACTGGTGTGGATTTATACATTTATTTATACAACCCATGTGTATTGAGTTTCTGATAGATGGCAGGTGCCACACAAGGCACTGGAGTTACAACAAAAATAAGACACGAATCTTGCTCTCTAGGAGAATTCAGTCTAGAGGGGAAGAGAGTCTAGAAAGAGACAACTCTAACCCAAGGTCTGGGAACAGCCAGAAGGAACAGTAACATGTAACATGTGTGGGGATACATCCAATACAATAATAACAGCTACCGTTCACTGATGACTTACAATGTCCAGAACTGTGCTACATGATTTTTTTTTTTTTTTTTTTTTTTTGCGGTACACGGGCCTCTCACTGTTGTGGCCTCTTCCGTTGCGGAGCACAGGCTCCGGACGCACAGGCTCAGTTGTCATGGCTCCCGGGCCCAGCCACTCCACGGCATGTGGGATCTTCCCGGACTGGGGCACGAACCCTGCATTGGCAGGTGGACTCTCAACCACTGCGCCACCAGGGAAGCCCTGAAACCTATTTTTAAAAAATAATTTCAGAGTAGTGAGTGAGCTTCTCTTAACCTCTTCCATCTTTGATAGTATTGACCACAGGTTTAGATCTCCTTGACCTGAGTGAACCCGTCTCTCAAACCCAAACCAAAGCCAAGAAGTTGGAGGCCTCATCGAAAACCCCATCCCTCAAGAAAAAGGCTGATGGGCCTGACCTCATCAGTGCGGATGCTGAGCAGAGAGGCCAGGCTCTCCGAAACTCAGAGACGGCATCCCTAGACTTAGGTAAGGCAATAGCTTGTGTCTGCTGCTGTTCACTCATGCTTAATACAACAAGGAAGTTCTACAAATGACATTAAAACCATGGACAAAGCAGTAGAAAAGATTAATTCTATGTAGGAAACTGGACAGGACACACTTCTTTGTGCTTAGATTAAATAGCAGTTGGGGAGCTCAACTTTGCAGAACTGGTGTGGATTTATACATTTATTTATACAACCCATGTGTATTGAGTTTCTGATAGATGGCAGGTGCCACACAAGGCACTGGAGTTACAACAAAAATAAGACACGAATCTTGCTCTCTAGGAGAATTCAGTCTAGAGGGGAAGAGAGTCTAGAAAGAGACAACTCTAACCCAAGGTCTGGGAACAGCCAGAAGGAACAGTAACATGTAACATGTGTGGGGATACATCCAATACAATAATAACAGCTACCGTTCACTGATGACTTACAATGTCCAGAACTGTGCTACATGATTTACATATATTAGCCTGTTAATTCATCACAACTCTTTGAAATGAATGAGGAACCAAATTTTCAAATTTAAAAAGCTTGCCCAAGATCCCAGTTAGTATGAGGAAGAGCTAGAATTTGAGCCAAGCTCTAATTAACTTCAAAGCCTGTACTTCTCTCCACTGTACATCTTCCTGAGAAAAGGAGACCTTAACCTCAGATCATGGAACCAGTCAATTAAGCTCTCCTTTCTTAAGAGAAAGAAAGGTAACAGTTATTTCAGAAAGCCAAGGGAAACATGGATGGGTAAGTATCCATAAAGTGAGCATATTAGTAACTTATCCATAAAGTTACAAAGGTTAAAGGGGATATACATATATGTAAAATCACTTAGCACTGTGATATATACATGTTAGATGGCCATGAATTAATTTATTCATTTGTTCAGTAAACATTTCTCTAAATATCTGTTGTGTTCCATACTATGTGCTGGAAATACAAAGATAAATAATATAAGCTTTCTGCCCCTTAGTAAGTTTACAGTCTAGTGGAGAGATAGAAAAATGATTAAAATAATTATAATAAAATATGTACTATGTGCTTCAATAAAGAAAAACCCAGGTTAAGCCCCTCACCCAGCCAGGGGGTTATAGAAAGTGCCTTATAGGAGGTACTATATGAGCAGTCTTGAAGGTTGAGTAAGAATTTGCCAGATGAAAAATATGAAACAGAGAGAGGTGGGAAGGAAGGGGCAGGGCATTCCTGATGCAGAAGAGAAAGGGAGTCACACACAAGTAGACAAACACAGAAAGATGCCTTTTCAAGCAAATACAAGCACTGCTACAGTATTCAAGAACGGTAGAGTACTGAGAAATAAATCTGAGAGTCACCAGGGGTCAGATAATGGGAGTTCTTGGATGCCAGGCCATTAAGTTTGGGGGGAGGGCAGGGTTGAAGGGTTTTTACTCAGAGGAGTGACATCAACAGATTCTATTTTAGAATATTTTTTCTCTTTTGGATGTGTGGAGAAAGGAATGGAGGCAGGGAGACAATACAGGCATGTAAGAGAGTGACAGAGGGGATAGTGAGAGGGAGATGGGTTCAAAAATAAATAAATAAAAACAAGACTTGTGGACTGGGTAGATATATGCATGCCAGCAAGGAAGAGATATAGAATGTGCCAAACTCTGTGATGAGGGTACAAGAGGAGAAGGTGGTGGGGGGTGGTGGGGGGATGTCAAGGTGGAAATTGTCGAGTTCAGTTTTGAACCTGTTATGTATGAGGAAACTGTGGAGCCTCTCTGTAGAGATGTCCAATGGACTGTTAAATGTGTAAATCTAGAACTCAGGAAAGAGAACCAAGCAGGAAATAGAGATTTGAAAGTCAGAAGCCTATGAATAGCCATCACAGTCATGGGTGTAGATGAGCTCACCAAGGATAGATCATAGAGAAAGAGAAGAGAACCAACACGCTGCTCAAACTGGTTGCACACACAGGATCTGCGCTCCTCTGCCACGTCACTTTTTGAGGCCTGTCTCTCTGGAGGAAAATTTTATAATTATTTCCTCATCATCCATGTGTTCTAGGTTTATTCCATTTCAATAAGTGAAATTTATACATATGCATAAGGATATATTGTTAAATACATTACAATATAATATAATAAACACATAAATGATACTTTCATTTCTCCGCTTTTGAGAAAATGTCTTGTGAAGAAGTCATAAAAATTCTTAGTTTAAACGACTTTAGAGGACACTGACTGCAAACCTACCTTTATATAAATGAAAAAACTGGCCCCTAAGGTTGTCCAAGTGGATTGTTCACAGTCACACACCTGTTCATGAGAGGGAACCAGCCAGGTTCTTTGTAAGAATTAAGCCACAGGGAGACGATGGTCCTAGCATACACTAACTTTCTCCATTGCCTCCTTCCTCTCTATCCCCATTATAAATTCCCTTCTTTGGTGAAAAATTAGGTAGTCTATAACAAAACCTGTAAAAAAGTGTTCCAGTTTCTTCCCACCTCCTTTTAATAACAAGGCTCATCTCTTTAAACAGAATTTCTTTCCAGAAATGTGCCAGAAATGCCTCAAAGCCATCTCTTAGCTGGAGGCCCATAGGATAGTACTCCATATGCTTTCTTTACCAGATCCCATGGGCTCATACACAAAATTCAAAATGCACACAGCTCTTGAAATAAATTCAGGTAAAAAAAATATACTTGATTGTTTAACTGTAAAAGCAATCCCATTTCTCTTAATAGGTCTCATATTTATTTAGCTGTACCTGTTTTAATTAATTTTCTTGCAGCCTTCGGTCTTGGGGTAGAAGAGCATCAGTTAATTGAAGTTCACTTGTATAAGACTTCTCAGTCTTAATCTCTCTTCTTCTCTCTGCACCTCGTATTCTCCCCCGTCCCCTTCACCCCCTTCTTGTCTCCTTAGTAGACATTCAAACACAACTGGAAAAATGGGATGATGTTAAGTTTCATGGAGATCGAAATAGCAAGGGACATCCCATGGCAGAGAGAAAATCAAGCTCATCTAGAACTGGATCAAAAGAACTTTTATGGTAAGATATTTTAATATCAGAAAATAGTCATTTATCTTAGCCAAAAAAAAAAAACGAAACTTTGCCATTTGCAGCAACATGGATGGACTTGGAGGGCATTCTGCTAAACAAGATAAATCAGACAGAGAAAGACAAATACTGTATGATATCACATGTGTGGAATCTAAAAGATATAACAAGCTAGTGGATATAACAAAAAAAGAAGCAGACCTGCAGATACAGAGAATAAACTAGTAGTTATCAGTTGGGAGGGCAGTATAGGGATGGGGGAGTGGAAAGTATAAACTATTGGGTGTAAGATAGGCTACAAGGATGTATTGTACTACACGGGGAATAGCCAATATTTTGTAATAACTGTAAATGGAGTGTAACCTTTAAAAATTGCATAAAGTTTTTTAAATTTTAAAAATAAATTAAAATATTTTAAAAGAAAACTAAAAAAAAAAAAGAAAATCGCCATTTATGTGTCATATACTTGTCTACTGAAATAGCCAAAGAATTAAGTCAATCCAGATACTTGCTGCCATTTATAACCCCCATTAATGTTAATAATTGTGGCTTCTAAAACTAAATTATTTCATCTGAATTGTCAAAAATTCAGCCAATAAGGATTTTGGTAGATTCATAATTTAATATTCAATATTTGTCCAATATTTGTTGATAATTTTCTGAACATGTAACTGAGCCAATCAATCAAAATATGTGCATGTATATTTTTACATATGTGTATATTCAATGTACAACATGAATGATAGTTAAATTAAATGTTTTTGGCTACACAGGTAACCTTTCTGACTTTCTTAATCACCGCTGTCGGATAATGCACTAATTAAGCATATTCCATGGATGCCCATGAGAAAAACTAGCCACTTGAATTTTACCATGTTTTTAAAGCTTCCTAAAGGACGGCATGTTTCAGACTCTGGTTGCCCGTCACACATCTCCATTTATTATGACATTTCAAATTCTATATAAAGATCAAATCTCACTGAGACACTTTGTGAGAAGCTCCCCTCCCCACCCAAAAATTACTTTTTTAATGAAGCAGAACTCTCTGTAACAAAAATGGTTTTGCAGTTATTTACTTTTTGCATATAACTGACCTGAATTCTAAATCAGTCAGAGACAATAACACATTGCAGCCACTTAAATTCCAAACGTGGTCATTATAATGGAAATATATGTTATCTTTTTCATCAAAAGTCTGTTGAGAGCTTTGTTACCATGGTTCTCAACGATCCAAATTAACCAGATTTCTTGACTGGGTTTCTAGGTGAATTCGCTTCTCGATTTACATTCATTTCCTCCATGCGTCCCTTATAGGTCCTCAGAGCACAGATCTCAGCCAGAACTGAGTGGTGGGAAAAGCGCTCTGAACTCTGAGACGGCTGCGGAGCTGGAATTGGTGCCTCCAACACAGGTAACAAAACCAATTCCTCAATGCGCCTATCTTTTCTAATAGATAATTTATGTCATAAATATTTAAAATTTCACCAGAAAAATCTGAAGTATTTTTTCCGTATTTTCTATTTCATATGCTTTCTCACTCAGTATCTGTCTCAATGCTTAAAATAACTGATGATAGATAGATAGATAGATAGATAGATAGATAGATAGATAGATAGATTTGGCTAGAAAATGTGTCAATGAACTCACCATGTACTTAGCACTTTTTCCTTGTTCTACCACTTACTGTTACATTATTTTCCAATACAAAATCTGTTCTACTCCAGTATTAACACAATTTATGTAACAGGCACAAAGAAGAGGAAATCACGTCTTGAGCATTCATTCACAACTTTGCCCTACAGACCAAGGTACTCACACATCAGCATCCTGACTGTCACATTAAAATAAATTTGTTGCTAAGGAATAAATAATTATAGTGTTAACAATCATGATAATACTAAGAACTACCATTTGTGAGTACCCTCTAAGTATTAGGGACCTTGTGCTTTTCATATATCTAATACTCAAGTAATCCTGTGAATGATTATTGGCCTCACTTTAAAGGTCTTTGAAGAGTCTTGGTAAAGTCAAAATCCTTTTACAGGGGCACCCAACTAATCACCAGTGGAAGTAGGGCATGAACCAGACCTGTCTGTCTGCTACTTGACCCTCGACTCCAATGTAACTGGTTTGCCTGTGACTAGTGACCTTGGCTGGACCAAGAAGGGCCGTCAGCCTCAGTGTTTTCATTTGCTCAAACACTTTGCAAGGGTACAGCCTTGATCTCTTAAGAAATGTGTCCACGTTCATGCATCTACAATCCAGTTGGAAATAAGTGGGATGAAATGAGCAAGAGAGATTTTCTTGAGTTTACTAGATAAGGTATTGAAACTAAGAGGAAAGATATATTGTCTGAAGTGAGTAAAGGGATAATTATGATAATAGCAAATATTATTGAGTGCTATGAGAAGGCCTTCTAAGACATATTAATTAGCTCACTTGATCCTGACCAATGACTCTATGAGTTAAGTGTATTTTTTAACCCCATTTTATAGAGGGGGAAACTAAGGCACAGTGAGAGTAAGGAAAATAGTCGACACACTCACAACCAGTAAGCAGCAGAGGGCAGGAGGACGCAGATAGGAAATGGAAGGCATCTGGAAACCTAGGCCATTAACAGCACCTCCACATGCACCTCACCCTCCACAAGAGAGAGGTGGGCATTACTGCTCCCAGAACTCAGTCGGAAAATAAGTCAGCTAACTTCCAGAACAAATAACCCTGGGAAGCTTAATGAATTGTAAGTGTAGCGTGAAAATGTATTTTCTTCATTTTTGTTCATTCTGAATGTAACTTTTTAAAAAGCAAATTGATAACATTTATTAGAGAAACGTTTCTTGATAAGTGCATTAGAGATTTAGACTCAACTAAATAATTGGTACTGTTTTGTAAACTGGAATCCTTGGAACAATTTATTTTTTTTAATTTTATTTACTTATTTATTCATTCATTCATTCATTCATTTATGGCTGTGTTGGGTCTTCGTTACTGCATGCGGGCTCTTCTCTAGTTGCGGCGAGCGGGGGCTGCTCTTCGTTGTGGTGTGCGGGCTTCTCATTGAGGTGGCTTCTCTTGTTGCGGAGCACAGGCTCTAGGCGCCCGGGCTTTAGTAGTTGTGGCTCACCGGCTCTAGAGCACAGGCTCCGTAGTTGTGGCGCACAGGCTTAGTTGCTCCGCGGCATGTGGGATCTTCCCGGACCAGGGCTCGAACCCGTGTCCCCTGCATTGGCAGGCGGATTCTTAACCTCTCTGCTGCCAGGGAAGTCCCTGGAACAATTTAATATAGCAGGAGAACACTTGTCTCTGCAGCAGGGTAAGACTTGGCACAGGTGGGCTCTTCCATACGGAGGTGGAGGGGAGGAGGCTCAGCTGGGGTCCTCAGTTGCCGTGGAGACCCACAATGCATTTATCTTATTATTCCAATGACTGCTACTCTCCCACTGGTTGTCTGATTTCATCCCACCACATTGTCCTTCCACTTACCCACCGGTGTGCCTTTAAGAAAACACAATGTGCTTTGGAAAATTTGTATGAGATTCCCAACATTGTCCTCCAAAATATAATGTAAAATGCCCTGAGATAGTTCTGTCTAGAGAAATCATAGTGAATTATTTTAGAAGGTTACCAATTATTTGTAAAGCATTCATCCCTTAAATTGTTTTCTTAAAAAACACTGCATGTTTACTTAACAAGATTTGCCTAAACTAAGGAAATTTATAGTCTCCTAGTTTTAATTCCAGCCTATGGTTAAATAGGAAAATTTCATGAATTTGGGATTTAATCATCTAAAATATTAAGTCACTCAAATGGAACAGCAAGAGAATAGACTGATTCATCTGCTTGTAATAAAAGACAGAAAGGTGTTTTTACTGTTAGAAGCATACTGCTCTTAAATATATGATCTCTTTATGTAAATAAGATGATGAAGTGGTATAAAAATTCGATTTAAACTGACTTGCGAACTATTCAAGTATACAATTTCAGCTTACCAAAATTTGTTACTGCTCCACTGTCACTCAGATGGTTCATAGGAAAATCAAGGAAATGTCTTCTTCTCCCTCAAGCCAACATAAATTATCTTAGTTCAACAGGTGAGGAGCTATTTACAAGCTTTGCTCAAAAATCATATTTCAGAATCACAAAGAGAATGAAAGCTCTCAATGAGAATTCTCATGTTAGTTCATTTTCAAATGAAAAAGAAAAACATAGACTAGTCTCTTTCAAATAGTGTTTTGAATATACTGATCAGAGTGGCAGGAGATTGTAATAAATTATATAATCTCTGTATATTTGAAGAATAAAGTTTCTTGATATTATGCAAACTGTGTTATTTGTATTCCCTGGAGTTAATTATTTAAAGAAATCCTGCAATCTGAAAAATTAAAAAACATTTGAAAAATTGAAGAAAAACACAGAAGGTGATGATATAAAATTAGCTTTTCCATAAATGAGATAGTGGTGAGGCAAAAGAAAAAGAATCCAACTTCTGCCGGAGAGTGATGGTTCACGCATTTCTTTTTCAAGTCTGGACACTGGAAGGAGCGCTCCAAGACAGGCTCTTGCCACCCTAAGCTGGACTTCATGAGAAGGTGGGGCAGCCAGGCTCTCCAAATACTGAGTCACAATCTTGTAATGCTCTGATTTTGCTGATTTTGGCAGAGCAAATGCTTCCTTCCACATTGTCAAAATTCCATCAAGTTGGCAGTATCCCAAACCAGAACAATCTAAACTTTAAAAGTGCAGATATGTTTTCTAAATTTTTAAAGGAATAATGTAAAAGAAAATGCATGTTAATAGAAATGTAAGATATTTCTAATATATTATTTGAAATGTTTAAAATAATCTTGGGAATTAATGTTATCTCCATTTCTCAGTCGAGAAATGCATCTTAGAGAACAGAAGTAGTTTTCCCAAGGTGACTCAGCTAGAATGGAGAGGACCCAGCATTCAAATTACACCCACCAGCTTCTAAAGCCCTTGTTCTTCATCATATGTCACCTCCTATCAGCCATATCTAGCTTATCCGCCTAAGAGAACTCACAAGACCATCGATTTCCCTTCTCGTTGCAAGCCCTGATTATTCCTTAGTTTATAGGGTTAATATGAGTCAAGTGGTTTTAAAGAATATCACTTTCCTCCAGAAACTTTGTAAGATGAATTAGGATTGTCATCCGATCTGAGGCCATACACAGTTTTGTGCCTCCCCTCCCAAATTCATTCGCGCAACCTCTTACTCTTAGAAATGCTAATGGCTTCCATTTTGTTCCATTTCAATTCAACAAATGAGATTGAATGTCTACTATCCATAAAGACATAAGTGAGGCAGTGGAAAAGTTAGAAAGATGAGAGAGATTATAAGAAGTATGAAGACCTTTATGTCTAGTAGAAACAATTAGATAGTACACTGTAAATACAGTTTTGCTTTTTGGAAGACAGCACAGGAGCCACATCAATATACCTTTTCCCCTCCTGGCCACACAGAGTGAGCTGCCAATGAGGAAGAAAGCAAGGGAAGATGGAAGAAAGGAACAAAGCAAAGAAGGCAGGAAAACAAGAACAGCAGGAAAGCAAAAAGGAAGGAAAGAAATCTGAAGATCATTTTCAGCATAGTAGAAAATCTACACGTACTAGGTAGTCAACAAATACTTTTTAAAGTGAAAAAATAAGGGATGCTAACAAAAAGGAGAAACAAAATGTTTGTTAAATTACAAAATTCAAAAGTAGAAGCTAGGGGCTTCCCTGGTGGCGCAGTGGTTGAGAATCTGCCTGCCGATGCAGGGGACACGGGTTCGTGCCCCGGTACATGCCGCGGAGCGGCTGGGCCCATGAGCCATGGCCGCTGAGCCTGTGCGTCCAGAGCCTGTGCTCCGCAACGAGAGAGGCCACAACAGTGAGAGGCCCGCATACCACAAAAAAAAAAAAAAAAAAAAAAGAAGTAGAAGCTAATGATTAAAGGACAGAAAAAAAAGGACAAATTTTTATTCTTTTATCATTTTGAGGCTAGTTCCAAAAATAATTTTTAGTTATGTATGCTAATGGACTGTCCATCCCCTTTAAAAATCAGCCCTGACTTGCCTTGATGTTCCATAACATAGAATTTCATAGTTGGAGGAAGATGGGAACCATGTGCTGCCCACCTTTGCACAAAACTTTGGGAATTTGCTCTTGACACATAAGGTACAGGTTTTTTGTATGCTTTCAATGATAAATGTCTGTTGACTGATTAAGAAAAAATATCCTGACCATCTTAATGAGGCAAGTGTTCAGATAATCTCTTCTAGCATGAGTCCAACTAGTCTGTAAAAACCACTAAACAAAAGTGTTCTAAACACAGATTTTTTAAATGAATTTCCAAAGTCACACCTGATAAGCGCTAACCAGAAAAACGATAATAACAAAAGCCCATTTTTTTTTAATTTTTTTTCGGCCACGTCGCCAACGTGTGGGATCTTAGTTCCCCAACCAGGGATCAAACCCGTGCCCCCTGCATTGGGAGGGTGTAGTCTTAACCACTGGACTCCCAGGGAAGTCCCAAAAGCCAGTTTTATTGAGCACTTACTATGTACTGAGCATTTTGTGTGTATTATTTACATGAATTATTGCACTTGAGTCTTATATGGACTCCATAAGTGAATATACACTTGGCAGATGAGAATACTGAGAATTGGGAATTCCCTGGCTGTCCAACGGTTAGGACTCCATGCTTTCACTGCCAAGGGCCCTGGGGTTTGTGAATTAAGATCCCACGGCCGCAAGATCCCACAGCCAAAAAAAAAGATAAAAAGAAAACAAACTGAGGATTATAGAGATTAATTTGTCCAAGGTCACCATTAACAGTAAATGGTAAACCAGGATTTGACCCCAGGCAGTCTGACTTCAGAGAGTATGCTTTTAATGGCCGTTATATAAGGTCTGCTAGTTGTTATATTTTTCTTTTCTACAGTTAAGAAGATCCCTTTCTCCTTCAATTTCTTTTGGAAAGATGCTGAGCTTTTTAAAAATATGTTTCTGTGGAAGATCTCTAGCAATTGTATGAAAAGCTATCAACAACTGCTACAGAGGGTAGCCAACAAAATTATGCTAGGACAATGACAGCCACAAATACAGTCATTTGCAAATCATAATTTTGATCACAGTCATAATTTTAAATAAAGAGAACAAAGCATAATATTATTTTTAGTGTTATTTAATTATTTCTTCTTTCCCTTCACCTAGTGCCGATCATTCAGTGCAATCGACAGCTGGGGGAATTAAATGCTTTCTTCTTTGGAGACTGTAATACCCTAAAATCCAATTAGCTTAAACCAATTAAAATGCTGTTTTTAAAGCCAAGGCATTTCCAGGAGGTTGCTGTTAACTATGGAGCATTTTTCAAAATCATGCAAAGAAGAAAAGAAATGCCTATATCAGAGTATATTTGTGAACTCCAGAGTTCCACCTATGTGAACATAATGTCAATTTTTGGATCAGAAGTTCTCACAGTGTGGTCCCTGGACCAGCAGTATCAGCATCACCTGGGAACTTGTTAGAAAAGACAATTCTACGGCCCACCCCACGCCTACTGTCTCAGAAACCCATGGGGGTGGAGCCCTGCAGACTGTGGTTGAACATGACCTGCAGGTGATTCCAATGCATGCTAAAGCTTGAGAACTGCTATTATAGTCATTGTGCTACCAAAATAACTGCAACTCGGATTTACAGGTGTAACTGTCCTGTTTATCATTCCTCTAGTTAAATACTAAGAAATACCTGCAGTTTACAAGCGTTATTTATATGTTTTCCCATATTACAGTTTTGCCTGTCATGAAATTAGATGTAAATTTTTTTAAAGTGTTGTTCGAAAAGAAAGCTGATCTTTACTATGTGTTATAGTCTATATTTCATTCTCAGTCCTAAATCAGCATGTCTGGGCACACTGCTGAGTTGCTAAAAAGTCTGAGAACCTTTAGATGTGTACTACTCTCAGCTTGAAAACTGCCTCTGTTTACGTTCACTACCTTCTTATATTTTATAACATTTATTTTATGCTTTCTTGGGCAAAATAAATGTCTTTAAAATGTGAGGTAGGTAATGTTTGAATCAGTAATAACATAAAGCTTTTCTAACAATGTGGAAAATAGCACTTACCTAAATAGTAATTGTACTATCAAAATAAAATTTCATTTGCACAGTAAGATTCTATTTACACTTGCTGTTTTAGGCAGTAAAGAGAATATGAACTGTAAGTCTAGAATCCTGAGAGAGATTTTCCTCTTCTTCCTGATATATGGTACGCTTTGCATCCTGTGATTCATAATCCACTTGGGTCGTGAAACATTGATGAAGGGAAGCCAGTGACAGTAATGGAGTCCTGTTAGGTCAGGCTTCACAGGAAAGACAGATCATATTTCACTGGTGAAAAGTGCCTCTAATAAAAGGAGGTGCCTTGGGAAAAAATATTAGTGCTTTCTCTTTCTTCTCCTAATGTCATTCATGACATTATTGTATAAATGCAGTTTATTTCTTACTATGTGCCCACATTTTTTAAAATTTATTTGTTTATTTCATTCATGAAGGAACCAGCAGGAAGACAAAAGAATTGGTTCCAAAAGCAAAGGATTAAGGAACAGAGATTTATATAGCCAGTTGGGAAAGAAATGCCAAAATAAGTTTACCAAGTTAGATGTAAGATAGATTAACTTTCTACACGACAGTAAAGTCCTGTCATCTTTGGGGTTAACTTCTCTACCAGGCTATAACACCCTAACAAGCTATCAATTCTAAAAGGTTATAAATCATCCGCACCTTTATATTTGTTAATCAAATATATTGTCACCCAAGAGTGTCAGATGAGGGTTGAAGTGGGCTGAATGGTGGCCCCCCAAAAGATATGTTCACATTCTAATCTCTGGAACCTGTATCAATCTCCCCCTTCCTGCCTCGATTGTCTGGGTTAGAAAAAGGTAGTAGGGCCCAGAGAATAAGGGAGGATGCTTGTTCGTGATGGCCACTGGGCCTGGCCTACCAGAGAGCAAGGCACTGATGCCAGGGCAGGCCCCGACCTGCCCTCGTGGCCCTACCGTTTCGGACCACAGGTGCTGCTCCAGAGGGCTCAACCCTGAGCTGCTCACAGGCCTTGCTCTTTACTGGGCACCCCACCTGGGCATCCTGCAGCCACTCCCCACCCCCAGAACCAGGGCTTGCTAGCACAGAGCTCTGCCACTCCAGGCACAGGACAAAAAACAAGTCCTTCCCAATCTCCTATAAACCCTCCTTAGACTCCAGACTGGCCAGGAGACCTTGAGAGAAATATCTTTAATTCAGTCGTTCATATATTCCCTGACAGCATATTTTCAACCAATATTGCTGATTATTTATGGAGCACCAACTATTTGCAGGAGATGCAAGGGATACAGCAGGGAATAAATACATCAAGGAGGAGAAAACATATATTAATGTTCAAATAAATTAACCTTTCACATTCATTAAAGCAAAATGCAGTCTAAGACTGTTATTTATGCTCAGAAATTTTCCTAATAATTACTTTACTTTTATTTTTCAGCCCACAGTCTTTTAGACGGCTTCTTGGCTAACACCCTCAACCATGCATGAACCTCCAAGGGACAGCTTTTCTATATTTTGCATCTTCCTAAAACGGCCAGTTGAGCACAGACTCCTGTGAGAGGCAGTGTGTCCAGTGTTTAGGCACATGGCCCAGAAGCACCAGCCCTACCACTTAACTAGCTGTGAGACTAGGGGCAAGTTTTAATTAATTACTTAATTGCTCTCTGTGCCTCAAAATCATGGAGTTAATGGTAGGACCCACCTCAGGCTGCTGAAAAGACAACATGAGTTATAGTAAGTAAAGGACTTGAAGCAGCATCTGGCATTTAGTGAGCCCTGGTATTCCCACTGTATAATCATTAAAGAGGGGGGTTCCTCTTGAGGACCAGTAATGGTGGGGAAAGAATGAAAAGCAGCTGAGTGGAACATATGGTAAATGCTGGGTGAAGAGCAAAGTTTCACTGTAGTTTTGGTTCTCAAACATGACTGCTCTTCAAAATCACCACAGGAGCTTTTCAAACTTAATTTAATTTTCAAACTTAATTTAATTCCTGGGCCCCACCTTCAGAGGTCACTTCATCGGTCTGGGGTGGGACCCAAGCCTGTTCAAGTAATTCCCATAGAAGTGGAGGTTAAGCATCCCTGCAGGACAGCAATGTACCACCTGGCCGAGGAACCACGCCTGCCCTGCAGTGAAAGGGGGCGGGGGACTCCACTCCAAGCCTCTCTCTCCTTCTCCTCCCCAGGCCTAGCTGCCTTAGCAGTGCAATCCCTCCTCCTGCAGTCCGTCCACAGGCATCCTTGGGGCATGCATCACTTGTCAGGCCCTGGGCTTGGCATGGGGCAGTACAAAAGTTATCAGACAAAATCTTATCCACGTGGACCTCACAGCAGAGAAAGAAGATAGAGAAGAAAGCAAGCAGTTACGTGGAGAAAGATCGAAACACTCTGAATGCTCATAGAGCTCTTAATCCAAGTACCGTATATACTTACTAGGAAATCCCTGGGGAGAGACTGAGGTAGATCTGTAAGTACAAAATGTGGAGACTCTCCAAGGTACCTTGTTGAGTAGAAAAAGGTAAACCACAGAACAGCATACCGTTTATGTTTCAAAAACCTTTTTGAAACACGTTGCGATATTCTATCTATGGGTCCATAAATATATGTAACTTCAAAGAAAAAAGGTCTAGAATTACACCTCTTATTTTCCATGATTAATTTTTTTCAAAAAGAATGTATTCATTGTGAAATTTAAAATAATAACATTTTTTAAATTCCAGCAAACTCTTTGTGGGGGGTCTTCTGGAAATATTTGCATTTAGCTAAGTTAAGATGTATATCACATTGCCTGTTAATTGTGACAAAGCAGTTGGCATTACCAGACATCATTTTATCTAAGTGACTATTATTGAGCAGAGAGCAACGTCCTGAGGAAATGGGACGTGAGACAGATGTGTGCCAGTAGAGATAAGGCAAAGGAAAGAGAATTCGGCACGAAACTCAGCTGAGTATAAGGAGAAAGACCTAGCAGCTACCTTCCATGTCTGCAACTTTCACAGTTTCACCTGAGGCTGGTCCTCCTAACAAGCTGAAAGCTCAAACATCAGCTTCCAGTTCTAGCCTACTAATAGAGATTCTCCATCTTAGCTGCATATTAGAATCACATGGGGAGACTTACTAAAATATCAATGCCTTGAACCAAGACCAATGAAAAGTAAGGTCTTTGGGAGGTTGGGTCTGGGCATTGTTTTTAATACGACCAGGGCCGAGACTCGCTGTTCGAAGATGTATGCGTGCACCCTCCCAGTTTGGACACCCTAATGCTTGCAAAGTACTCCAAAGATGGCATCAGTTGCAGGTGCTTCTTAAACTCTAGGGGACTATGGGAAAAGGAAAAATATTTGCATTTTTGTATTATGTGATTCTGAAACGATAACACCATGTGTTTGGTTTATTTCAGGCTCGACTGACCAAAGAACAGCGCTGGGGAAGTGCATTGCTTTCCAGAAACCACTCCTTAGAAGAGGAATTTGAAAGGGCAAAAGCAGCAGTGGAGGTAAGTTTTTTGGTTTGTTTTTCTGCTTCATGTTTCTAGAGTGGAATTCAAAGAAATCAGACTTCAGCAGGATACATATGAAATGGGTCTTTATAGACATGAAATAATCATGACTATGATTGTTAGAATGAGACGTGTTACCAGAGAACTTTTGACTTCCCACCCGGGGTGACTAATAGATGTCACCTCTTATGCCAATTCTGTGGTAGATTAGCAGTGACTTCTGGAGTCTTGGGTCAGAAAACTCTGAGCCTTGCGTGCATCCCATGATGAACCTATGCTATGCATTTGCTATGCTTCTGTGAAGCCAAGGGTTCATGCCTGATGTTTTTATCTCTCTGGCATCTAGCACAATGTCTGAAACATAGAAGGTTTTACTACCCCTGAAATAGTATACATTTTCCTAACTGGGTGGGGGGAAAAGGCAGGCCTGAGATATTCTAATCAATGGATAGCCCATCTTGGCTTGAGCCATAATATTTTTTACTGTTAAGGGTGTCCAAAACAATGACAATGTTGATAAATCAAATGAAACATTTAATTTGAACATTACTTTCCTTATTTAGCCTTCTAAAGAGAGAGAGAGAGAGGGAGAGAGAAGGAGGAAAGAAAGGGAAAAGGGAAGCCAAAAATATCCTTTGCTGTTTTTTATGCATTTCCTTCCTGGGTAGAATCGCAAAGAGTGCATCACAGTGCCATCTATGATTCTCACCAAAGCTTTGCTAGAAGACTGGGAGTTGAGTTTTTCACCCAACCCAAGTATGAACTTGCCAGGACCTCTATTTCTATTACTGATGCGAAATCTTGAAAATTGAAAGTATTCCTGTAATATGGTTCATTTATGTGGCCATCTTACCTCTAGAATTTGGATGAAATTATTATACTACGGGAGTCTTTCAGTAACTCCATACTTGAAGTGCAATTAAATCATACTTTCAATTTAATATTAAAAAGATTCTTTATATTCTAGGAAATAATTCCAGCCAAATTTCCTATCATCATTCAGAAACCTAATAAGAGAACACTTTTATCTCATCACAATACAATCCACCCAAATTTCTTCTTTTAATTTTAACTTTTTTAATTAAAAGTTAAGGCATATTTAGTGCTCTTGAACATGATCAACTGATAGATTTGATTGAGACCAGCTGAGTTCAATCAAGTTGTTCAACTGCATGGAGCCTGTAGCTCAGTTTATCTTAAATGTAGATTTTAACAGACTTAAGAGCTAATTTAAGCTTTCTTTTGAGCTCCTACTGTGTATAGGACACTGAATTAGCATTAAAAAGAAGATGATTTAGAACCATAGAATCTTGGAGCAGTAACGACTTTATAATTTATCTGGTCCCATTTATTATTTTTTTTTAACATCTTTATTGGAGTATAATTGCTTTACAGTGGTATGTTTGTTTCTCTGGTCCCATTTATAATAAGACAGTGAGTTCAAACTCAAAAGACTTAATTACAAAGACAATTACAAATAACATATCAACAAGGAAAAAATTGTCTATCTGTGTATCTATCTATTCATAAAATCACTTAATCTTAGTTTTGGTAGAGACCTTAGAAGTCATCTATCCCAACCAGGCATACAAAACAAATTTTTTTCTTTTCAAACATACTTGACAAGTTATTTATTCAAACTTACCCTGTTTCTACTTGACATTTTCAATTAAGGGCAACTCACTTCTTTTCAAGAAAACCTGTTTCAGTTTTGGACAATCCTAACAATTAAAAAAGCTCTTCCCTGAATTAGGCTGAAATTGGCCTACAAGCAGCTACCAGTTTTCTT
This sequence comes from Physeter macrocephalus, assembly GCF_002837175.3. NCBI lineage: Eukaryota > Metazoa > Chordata > Mammalia > Artiodactyla > Physeteridae > Physeter > Physeter macrocephalus. Next base: position 72,966,419 of record NC_041214.2, on the reverse strand, counting down.
ACCCCTGGCTTTACCCTCTCTGGAACAAGGCAAAATTAGGTGAATCCCTTCTCTACATGACTCCCATTCACCCCAGGAAGCCTTGTTTTCTCCTGGCTTCTCCTTGTCTCTTTGGAATTGAGAGACCAGAGTTGTTATTCCAACTTGTTGCTAATAACTAAATAACAACAAACACCTTATTTACCAATATAAGTCTCATTTTCCCACACCTCTATGGTCCTTTCCAGCTGCAAAATCCTAAAATGCTGTAAGTTACTTGAAGTAGTCATTCAGCAAACAGTACTGGCTATCTATATGTGCTGGCTGCTGAACTAGGTACAAGAGATAAAGAAATGAGCTAGCTTTGAGTAGTTGTCTAACAATGGCATGGACCAGATGACCAACTCAGACAAGACATTTGCTCCCTTCTACTTTAGTTTCTTCATTATAAGATGAGGGGCTTGGATTTCTAATACATTAAGAATGCTATACGTTTGTAGCTTCAAGTGAAGTGAATGGTAAGTACAGAATTCCCAGCAAAGCAGAAAATTGTAAGCACATTTGCTCACCTGGAAGCCTGGAACTGAGAAGCTTCCTTAAGGAATGAGGGAGGATGATGCTGACCAGAAGGTGTGAACAGGTGTGGAGAAAATAGGTGCGAGGCATGGGGGCAGGGGTTGTGTTTCACTAAGCTGATGGTAAATCAGACCTTCAAAACTGCACACATATGTGAACTACTTACTTCCCAGCATTATTCTTATCCAGGGTTTAATCTAAATCCATGGTAGAAGACTTAATAAAACAGATCCAAGTCTTGGAAATATACATGCCCCTTGACCAGCCACTTCTTAGAATTTATGCTAGAGAAATAATCATGAAAGTTTGCAACATTTTCTCTGTAGAATTTTTTTAAATAGTGAAAATTTGGGAATAGCTCGTGTCCCATTACAGAGAATTAACTAAATTATTATCTCTACAATAAAATGCTATATAACCATTAAAAACTACATCATAGAAAAATATGTAACATTATGTAAAAATTTCTAGTGATAATTGGAATAATTTATATACTGACAGTTTTACAATATGATTCCAACTTCATAAAATGATAGTAGCTTAATACCTAACATGTTAGAATACATACTGTGTGCCAGGCACTACCTCGGGAGCTTTGCATGGATTCTCAGTCCTCACAGCAGTCTTATGAGGAAGGTAATATTACTATTCTCATTCTGCAGATGAGAAAACTGAGGCTTAAAGATATTGCAGACAGTTATGTGGTATTTTATAAGCAATTAAGATAGACTGAAAATGAACAACTCTCATTTAGCAAGTTACAAAGTCATGATTTTCACCCAGACTCCAGAGCCCATATTCTGAATCACTGCACTGTATAAGCATAAAGAGAGTCAGTGCCCAAACCTTAACAGTAGTTATCCTTGGATGGCTGTATTTGGCGTGATTTCTTCCATTAGCTACCTATATTTTCCAAATGTTCTATCATAAACATGTATACATTGGTAATCAAGGAAGAAGTGGTAAACTATAGACACATATTAGAGTCTAAGATTCTTAAGAGAACTAAAAGTGCCACATTCTTCATTTCAAGACCAATAAAGAATGGCACCACAGACTAACTTCATCAGAGACTGTTCTAAACACTAGTAAGACCCAGATGAAAACCATGCCTGGAGCAAGTTGAATTTTTCCTAAGTCTCCATTTTTATATCACTGATTCCAATATTCCTTCTATTTCACATTCTATTCCATTCTTAAACCCTCATATTTTTTTGGTCATCATCCTGCCTCATGACCTGGCACCTGGTCCTCCTTCTGCGCCTAATCCCCTCACAAGTTCCAGGGGCACTGCTGCGCTCTTTATTCCTCTTGCACAACAGCCTCATTGCCTGCTGTCCCCACTCTTTTTTTTTTTTTTAAACAGTTATTATTTTATTTGACAGATGTTTAAACAGAGGTGAGCATAGGGACTGATTTTTTTTTTTTACATCTTTATTGGAGTATAATTGCTTTACAATGGTGTGTTAGTTTCTGCTTTATAACAAAGTGAATCAGTTTTACATATACATGTGTCCCCATATCTCTTCCCTCTTGCATCTCTCTCCCTCCCACCGTCCCTATCCCACCCCTCTAGGTGGTCACAAA
>NC_041214.2:72938658-72963693 GCF_002837175.3 Physeter macrocephalus | reverse complement strand
TTTTTAAGGAACCTCCATACTGTTCTCCATAGTGGCTGTATCAATTTACATTCCCACCAACAGTGCAAGAGGGTTCCTTTTTCTCCACACCCTCTCCAGCATTTATTGTTTGTAGATTTTTTGATGATGGCCATTCTGACCGGTGTGAGGTAATACCTCCTTGTAGTTTTGATTTGCATTTCCCTAATGATTAATGATGTTGAGCATTCCTTCATGTGTTTGTTGGCAATCTGTATACCTTCTTTGGAGAAATGTCTATTTAGGTCTTCTGCCCATTTTTGGATTGGGTTGTTTGTTTTTTTGATATTGAGCTGCATGAGCTGCTTGTAAATTTTGGAGATTAATCCTTCATCAGTTGCTTCATTTGCAATTATTTTCTTCCATTCTGAGGGTTGTCTTTTTGTCTTGTTTATGGTTTTCTTTGCTGTGCAAAAGCTTTGAAGTTTCATTAGGTCCCATTTGTTTATTTTTGTTTTGATTTCACTTTCTCTAGGAGGTGGGTCAAAAAGGATCTTGCTGTGATTTATTTCATGGAGTGTTCTGCCTATGTTTTCCTGTAAGAGCTTAATAGTGTCTGGCCTTACATTTAGGTCTTTAATCCATTTTGAGTTTATCTTTGTGTATGGTGTTAGGGAGTGTTCTAATTTCATTCTTTTACATGTAGCTGTCCAGTTTTCCCAGCACCACTTATTGAAGAGGCTGTCCTTTCTCCACTGTATATTCTTGCCTCCTTTATCAAAGATAAGGTGACCATATGTGCGTGGGTTTATCTCTGGGCTTTCTATCCTGTTCCACTTATCTGTATTTCTGTTTTTGTGCCAGTACCATACTGTCTTGTTTACTGTAGATTTGTAGTATAGTCTGAAGTCCGGGAGCCTGATTCCTCCAGCTCCGTTTTTCTTTTTCAAGATTGCTTTGGCTATTCGGGGTCTTTTGTGTTTCCATACAAATTGTGAAATTTTTTGTTCTAGTTCTGCCCCACTCTGTCTTTCCTCTGCAGGGAACATTCTTCCCCCAGATCCTCATGTGGCAGGGTCCTTCTTGTCATTCAAATTTTAGCTTGAGTGTCAACACCTCAGAAAAGCTGAACCTGACCACCAGTTGCTATCACAGCACCTAGAGTTTTGTTTTTCATCCTTATATTTATCACTTCGTCTTTGCTTATTTGTTTTTATTTATCTGTTTGTTCTCTGTCCACTTTAAAATGTAACCTCTGTGAGGAAAGGAAACTTCTCTCTTATTTAACACTGTACCCCAATATCTAAAACAGTGCCTAGTACCTAGTATTTAATATTTGTTGAATTAATGGATGGATGGCTAACTGTTAATCACCTAATGTGAGAAACACTTCTATCTATTGTTGCTTATAAAGTGCCGTATCACCTTCTAATGTAATTTAGTATTTGCATTTTCATAGCTGATGTAAACAATCAATTCTGTCTATGACGTATAGATTTCTACCAGGGACTGTAATGAAGTGTCCTCTGTGGCTGTCTCAGTCTCAATGTCAGTCAGTGAGACACATTTATTACAATGCAGGTAACACCAACCAGTCTTGCCATGGAGTAACATTGGGCATATTTTATACTCTGCATGGTATGAACTAGGCTATACTTACACTATGTAATACCTGGCAACATGCGATTAAACTAACGTTGAGCTAAAATGCCCTAAAATTCCATCTCTTCTACTAAAGACAACTAACACCGCGTGCACATTTATTGCATATCTTATGTGACCTGGGAACCTGTTTATGTGCGAAGACTAACATTGCTTAAGCCCAGGTTGAATGGTTAGATCTCGTGAGGCCTTATGTGGGTGAAGCTTTTTGCCTGCATATCTTACATTTTATCACTGCAAATTCATCTCGGCTCAGCGTATTGTAATTTTAGGACAAAGAGCCAAGTACTTCTATTTGGGGCTTTAAAAAAAATGCCTCTTCCCTGAAGGAGCTTCCTCCATACTTCCTCCTGGATTTTCTTCCTAGCCAGAAGCCTAAACACGCTGTCAGCTACAACAGGTCCCTGGGAAAGATGCACTGGGAGGCACAGAAGTGAGAAGCAGGGAAGGAGCCCCAGGGACTCAGGAACGGAGATCCCTAGAGCGACCTGTGCTGCGTCAACGGAGGAGAGAGGAGGTCACGTGGGCAGGCAGCACACCTGCAACAACACATCAGAAACACCTCTTATCACTGTCAGCACGGAGGGAAAGAGCCAGTCAGCATCTGGCACTGTTTAGCTAGTTAGTCTCTCTAGATGCCTCAGCCTTCAAAATAAACTGGATGTAGCTACAAATTCATCAGACATGTTTGAAACTCCTTCTGTGGGCCAGGCACTGGGCTAGGTGCTAGGAATAGAAAATTGAGTAAGATAGCTCCGCCCTTAAAGATCTGGAAGAATTGCAGGTATTTTGCAGCTCAGGACATCATCAAGTACAGTTTATCCCATGGTATAGTTCATCAGTCCCCAACTTTTTTAGCACCAGGGACCGGTTTCGTGGAAGACAATTTTTCCATGGACCAGGGTTTGCGGGGGGATAGTTTTGGGATGATTCAAGTGCATTACATCTATTGTGCACTTTATTATTACGTTGTAATTTATAATGGAATAATTATACAACTCGCCATAATGCTGACAGGATGTGGAGCTCAGGCAGTAGTGCAAGCGATGGGGAGTGGCTGTAAATGCAGATGAAGCTTTGCTCACTCTCCTGGTACCAGTCCATGGCCGGGGGGTTTGGGACCCCTGGTATAGTTATTGTGGATTTATACATTCATCTCCACGTGGAGATTTTGAACTCTTACAGGTGGGACCGTGTCTTATCTTTATGTTCTTAGCACCTTTCAGAGAGGCTGGTACAGAACGAGGCCCCACAAACTTTTGCTGGATAAATAAATGAACATATTAGCAACTTATTCCTCTAATGCATTTATTTCACCTAAGTATCTCTTCTTTAATGTGTGTTTAAGAAATGTCACTAACTTACTAACAGAAGATGAACTTTGTGCCCTGACAAGCATCATTGAAAGCTACCTCCTAACTTCCCATTTCTATGTCCTATCTCAAAGGACATAGCTCTCAAGATAACTCTCCTTCAGACTCCAAGCTAACTTTCCCTCAGCAGCACTATATGAAAAAGCACAGGCAAATTGGTAATTACTGTTTAAGAACAAGATAGTGAAAGAGTTTAATGCTAACTAGAAATTCCTTGGTCTGGAAATGTGAGTGACCTTCTTTATCTCTAAGTTTAACTAGGAAATGTCATGTTCAAAACAATGTAACATCTGATAAGCACCTCAGAAATATTAAATGACTGAAGGGAATTGGAGACTATTTTGAACTCCTTTTGTTAATATAGGATCATGTAAGAAACTTCTGACTTGGGTGCCCGCCTACCAAGAAGATTATCTGTCTCTACCACCCCCTCATATTTTCTCTTGCTTTCTATGACAGTGTCACCTCTTCGAAGTAGGTGGAAGAGATTAATGGATTAAACACTACTTAAATCACTCTGACTTAGATTCAATATTCAAAAGAGAGAAAATCTTCTGAAAATATATGGAAACATTCTTTGGGCAATATTGAAGGAATCTTGAGGTTAACTTCTTAAGATACAGATTTCCTAAAGCTTAGCACGTCATGTTAGCTAACATGCTTCCCACGTCAAAGTGTAGATAAATCACATAAAGATTAGATGTGTTGTGAGTTCATTGGGAAACTGGCAATGTTGATCTCATAATGAGTCAATATCCTTCCATTTTAAACAAAGAAAAGTTGATTCTCAAAAACGATATGAAGCATAGATGAGACTTAATGTCGAGTGACTTATGATAAACCCACATAGGTGAAATGGGTGAAAGTATAAAGACATGTAGGATGGTCTGAGATAAATTTAAGGATAAGAAATCTATTTAAAGGAAGAGAGATATTTAGAGTCCACCCATAATTTAAGTCAGTGTTTTGAACAGTTACCGTATTCTTTCACTCTCCCTTGATATCCATTGTGTAAATACCAAAGTAATTAAATCTGACTTGACCCTTTTTAAAAATTATTTTTATTGGGGTATAGTTAATTTACAATGTTGTGTTTCAGGTGTACAGCGAAGTGAATCTGTCATACATATATATGTATCGTCTCTTTTTTAGGTTCTTTTCCCATACAGGCCATTACAGAGCATTGAGTAGAGTTCCTTGTGCTGTATAGTAGGTCCTTATTGGTTATCTATTTTATATATAGTAGTGACTTGACCCATTCTAACAAAATTTCAGTTATCCACAGATTGGTCTTCTAGACCATCATATTTGCAGACAAGCTCCAGACCAAAAAGTATCTAGGATAAATTCCCTTAACACCCAGACTAGCAGGCAGATCTGCTCAATGCCACCATTTAGGGTCCCAGGTTCCTTGCCATTTGTTTCCCCTCGACCCCTTAGGGTATTATCCTCCCCTGCATGGTTAAAGCCAAGTCACAAGTGTGTTGTTTCTCCAGCCCCCAGCAGGGGAAGGAGAGCTTGAAGGAGGCAGGCCCACCTTCCTAGAAGCTCTGGCCCAGATCTCATCTGGTCACACTCCACTGGCTGGAGCTTAGTCAAACACATCACTCCACCACCACCCATGCCCCAAACTGCAAGGGAGGCTGGGAAACGGCCACAGTTCTACCACCACAGAAGAAAGGAAAGTGTATTTTGACTGACAGCTAGCAATCTCTGCCACAGGTACCCTCCAGCTCTGATATTTGGAGGAATATTAGAAAGCCTCTCAATATCTCTTTCTCTCTCCTGGATTTTTTTACTTTTAGGACCAACTATTAAATAATTTTCTAGGAATTTTATTTCTGTAGGAGGAATAATGTAAGTCTGTTTATCTGTAACATACAAAACCCCATCACGTTGTGGTTTTTAATTGAAGTATAGTTGATTTGCAATGTTGTGTTAGTTTCTGGTGTACAGAAAAGTGATTCAGTTATACACACACACACACATATACTTTTTCATATTCTTTTCCATTATGGTTTACTATGGGATATTGACTATAGTTCCCTGTGCTATACAGTAGGACCTTGTTGTTTATCTGTTTTATATATAGTAGTTTGTGTCTGCTAATCCCAAACTCCTAATTTATCCCTCCCCCAGCCCTCTTTCCCCTTTGGTAACCATAAATTTGTTTTCTATGTCTTCAAAACCCCATCTCTTGATTAGCAATTCTGTGCCATATAAACCAATCATCACTATTCTATAAAACTTCCTGTAATGTTGAATGTTATTAATCCTGGTTTATTGAAAAGGAACAAAAATGAGATCTGCAGGTTAAATACCTTATTTTTGTCAAATAGTGAAGTCAGGGGTTAAAATAATTCTAGTCTTTAATGCTATATTCAGGTCAGTAGAGCTATCTGCCTATGTTGGTTTCAAAAGGTTTTCATAAAATCAAAATACTGATGATGAGAGATATCTATTTTTTGATGACAAACACTTATACTTCTCTTTGGTTTAATACATAGAACATCAAACACACAACCCTACAGAGTTCTGTAAAGAATCAGTAAACTCCCTGTGGGTGAAGCAAATTTCCTTTATTCATTTGACTAGGGCATATAATATACCACACAATGATGGTACACAGTTGATGTTCCGTACATAAATAATTCCTGTTGATTAAGAAAGTGGTTCTTTTCCATGAGGGTAACCAGTCCTTCTTCCTTCTCCCAGATGGTCAATCATCAGCCTCTTAGATCTTGTGTTAGTTAGTGTTCTCCAGAGAAACAGAACCAGTAGGATATAAAGATAGAGATAAAGACAGAGACAGAGACTGAGATTTACTATAAGGAATTGGCTCACACAGTTATGGAAGCTGAGAAGTTCCACAGTCTGCTATCTGAAAGCTGGAGACCCAGAAAAGCTGGTGGTGTAGTTTCAGTCCAAATCCAAAGGCCTGAGGACCAGGAGAGCCAATGGTATTAAGTCCCAGTCTGAATATAGAAGACCAATGTCCCAGCTCAAGGAGACAAGTAGAAAGAATTTTCCCTTCCTCTGCCTTTTTGTTCTGTTCAGGCCCTCACTGGATTAGACCGATGGCAACCTGCATTGGAGAGGGCCACTGCTTTACTCAGTCTACCAATTCAAATGCTAACCTCATATAGAAACAGACACACAGAAATGTTTAACCAAATGTCTGGGTACTCTATGGGCCAGTCAAGTTGACACATAAAATTAACCATCACAGATCTTAATGACATTCCCAGAGATGCCCAGTCTTCTCTGGAACCTCTAGTACTGAACTGTGAGAGATGTCACAGGCCGTTTTAGAGTTTATGCTTCATGCCAGGGATTCATAGGGCCCACCTCATCACTGTAGAGAAGGACCTAAAATCCAGAGACACTAACAGACTTGCCCAAGCAAACACTGCTGATTACTGGCAGGCAGAACTGGAACCCACATTTGCATATTACCTTGGAGCTGTTGATAAAGGGAGGAACTTCTGAATTCAGATAATAAACAATATTAAAAATTATTCAAAATTGGAATTTAGTTTAGAGATGTGTTTTTCTTACATGAGATTTCTTTAATATGTTGGTTTTAATTTATATTAAAGTGACTTGGTATTATTTGAAATATACATCAATCCCTGACCTCACAGCTATATTTAATGTACCAAGAGGGCCGGAGGCATGGAGAGAAAGTAAAAGGCAGAGAGGTATTAAAACATAGCTAGAGGCGGGCTTCCCTGGTGGCGCAGTGGTTGAGAGTCCACCTGCCGATGCAGGGGACACGGGTTCGTGCCCCGGTCTGGAAGGATCCCACATGCCGCGGAGCAGCTGGGCCCGTGAGCCATGGCCGCTGGGCCTGCGCGTCCGGAGCCTGTGCTCCGCAATGGGAGAGGCCACAGCAGTGAGAGGCCCGCATACCACAAAAAAAAAAGAAAAGAAAAGAAAAAAAAAAAACATAGCTAGAAACTGTCAATATCATACATGAGCCACATGCAAATAATTGGAGATGAATTTGATTTCCATGAAAAACTTAATTGCATGGTGAAATCTGAGAATAAAAGGTTTACCGGGATATCCCATCCTAGTTACCTTATATCCAAAGAATAAAAATGGATAAATAAATAACCTCAAGTCAAGCCCCCAGATCAGAATATTATGGTTATTAACACCATTTGCTTCCTATGTCAGAAAGCTTGGGCAGTCATAGAAAAGGAATGAGCAGTCAAATGTTCTAGTTCTGTGTCCTTCATGGCTCTGGAATGAAAATGCAGACATATACAAGATTGACTACCTGATCTGACTACAGAAGGAAAGTAGATAGATCACTCTACCCTTAAACCTAATTGTGAAAAAATATTTCATTTTCACAGAATAAGTAAAACCAATCCCCTTATTAAACTGAGATGTGTTTCTGTGATGGCAATGGTGTTTATCGAAGCCATTGGTGTAAAGAACACACTTGCGAAAGCTCCATTTCAAGTTAGCCACTTCCTTATCTAAATCATTTCTAATGACTCATTTGGTATTCTAAAGAGAATCTTCCTTTTCAACTGGCTTTTGATACTAAAGCATTCATTCTCTACCTGTGCTGAACAGACATTCAATTGTGAGCATCAGATTTAAGTCACCTCATAAATTAGGTTTAAGTTTTAATTGGCCAGTTGGCAATAATACAATATGGACTTCGAAATTGGAATTATTTATTTCATTAGTGAAGTTTGATTTTATGGATCCACCAAATCACAATGATTATGTGGATCAGTGATAAAGATTTACCCCATTCAAAATAATAGCTCTGCATTGTTATTTTGGATGGCAAAGAATACACACACACACATGCACACATACACACGTGCACACATACATACACATGTGCACAGATACATACAAATACACACAGACCACTGTAAATTTAGGTGAGGTCCTGACTTATTCAGGCAAGGATCCCAAGCACAATGGAAGTGAAGTGGCCACATGAGTGGAAACAAATGCAGCTTCTCTAGAATCGCTAATATGGGTGTGCAGCTGTTGGTGACACTAGGTCCACAAGGAAGGCCTTTTACACTTGGGCTTTGTGTCTTTACTCAGGAAGAACTTACATAGTCCATCCTGAATCCATTTGGTTCTCAGGCTAAATGCAGGTGTCAAGAAAGATGGGGCCTCATGCTGTGTGTCCATCACGGGATGGGGAGAAGACGGCAGCAATATGCCCTAGCATCGCCCAACGCCATCAGTGCCTCTAGCTCCCCGGATTTCCAGAAAGCCTACTGCCATGCTCAGAGGGATGATCCTAACTTTTACAGAATTTTAAAAGTACGCATGAACTTTGAGTAAAGAGTAGAAGGAAATGCAAAGGTATCAACAGTAATTAAAAACATCTCTGGATAGTGAGATTGAGAGATTATTAATTTTCATTGGCAATTTCAATGTTTTTTTTAAATTATCTATAATGATATAGATATTGATTTCATAAACGTAAGATAAGTTGGGTTATTATTTTTTTCTTAAAACACGCCGTATGTGTCAGATCAGGGCCAGGAGACTTGGGCTCTATTTCTCCTGGGCCATTCACTGCCCTGGCAGGCTTGGAAAAGTCCTTTTCCTTTTCTGTGCCTCAGTTTCTTTATCTGTAACCTGAAACCATTCATTAGATCCGTGATACCCTAATTAGGCTGCCCACTGGAAATACCTGGGGAGCTTCCCCAAATACTGATGCCTGTCCCACTCCAAGGTACTGTGATTGCAGTGGCCCTGGCTGTGGGCTGGGTTTGGAAATTTTGAAAAGATCCCCCCAGGTGATTCAGTGTGACGACAAATTTAAGAACCTCTGGATTTGATGATTTCTAAGGCTGTCTTCTGCTGTCATGATCTGTGAATCTATGATTCTTCACATTTGCCTACGGCCATCCCTGAGTATCAGTTCTATTTTTAGCAGTTGCTAGGAAATAATATTCCAAAACTTTCCTAGGTGACCCATTTCAATGTCTTGCAATCATTTCAATCAGAATATATTTCCTTTTGTCTAATCTAAATTCCTACTGCAGCAATTTAAGCCATTATGGGAAAAGAGAGTGTCTAGTTCTGATTGGATTTGATGCTGAATTCCTTGCATGAACTTACATCACTGGATTCAGTTATTTTTCACCTCTAAGTAAATTCTCTAATTACCAGATCTTTACCTAACAAGTTCCTTGTCAAGGTTCTAATGGTGAGGGAGAAACACAAGATTGCTTACTGCTCTATCACCCAGAGTATACTTTCCAGTTTCTGCCAACCTCATTCCTAGATCTGTGTTCCTGTGAAGTTCTTAAGGACAGTATATGTTCAACCTTTAATTTTTTTTAAACCTGGGAATAATAATTTCAAAAAGAAGATATCACTAGGATTGAAGCATATTTTTAGTAAATAAGCAATCCTCTTCCTTTTTTACCTACTGAATATATATTTGTCTTTTCACTTTTTTCCCATTTCTGTCTGTCCTTTATCATAATTGGCCACTGAATTATATAATTTATAATACGTTTTATAGTTTATATATATTTTATTATTGGTTGAATATTCCTTTCATGTTTTTACTGTTTTCTTAGCCTTCTTCCCACATTTTCTCTATCACTCTAGTGTTTTTCCTTCCTTTATTAGTATACTTATTGAAGTTAACAGATTTCAACAAAACGAGTTACAAGGGGTATGTCACAAGACATGTTTTGGACAAATACTCAAGGTTCCACTAAAATGACTGAAAATACTGTGCCATTTACAAGATAATTCTTTCCCATGCTGAAAAAATATGGTTTGATGCTCTTTACAATTGTACCAGGATTCAGGAAGGATTAATGACAGGAACAAGAGCCCTCTTTTAAAATTTTTCTTAAATAGGCTCCTATTTTAGCTCTGAACACTAGCTCCAAGGCTAACTTTGTTCTTTGTATATTTATGACCATTTGATGTGAACCTTTCTTAGTCTTGTTATGCGCTGTTCATTTGCAAATGAAAATAGAAACAGTTGCCTATCTGGGTTACAGATTTCTGGGTACAGGGTCCTGATTAAATCTGAACTGTATAGAAGGGATTGGTTCTACATCACAGCTGTGTCACATCTGTGTTTTAGCAGCCACTTTGAGAAATTGATGGTGCATGTGTAATACTGCCTCATTGTTAAACATGAGATTGATTGAGCAGCATTGTAATCCAGTGAAATTATTCCAATTCATTGGACTTCTTCACGACCTTTATAGGATCTTTGAAATATTTTCAAAAGAACAGGAGCATTTTACATGAATCCACTGAAGGATACTGATTGTTTAAGGAAGCTTTATGATATGACTTTGAACCATGCTGTATGCTTTTTATCTCTTCTACACTGTGGATATCTAAATTGTCTCTGTGGTGAAATGGTGATGTTTCTAAAGCCTTGTCAAAGGAGGTTTCTCTTGTATAAAATATGGATGAGATGTGCACAGAACAGAAGGCATCTTCTGTTTCAGTAAAATAAGCACAAGTAGAGAGCTCTGAACATGCTGTGCCACTTAGTTCTGTGGGTTTGGTAAACTAACCAGAAACCTGCTCATAGAATTTGGGGGGATAATACATAAACTAGGGAGAATGTAAAGTCGCCTAGGAAGTTGAATTGATCCTCACAAACTGAATGGTGCCGTCATGTATTTGTTTTAAAAAAGCATTACAGGGCTTCCCTGGTGGTGCAGTGGTTGAGAGTCTGCCTGCCGATGCAGGGGACACGGGTTCGTGCCCCGGTCCGGGAAGATCCCACATGCCGCGGAGCGGCTGGGCCTGTGAGCCATGGCCGCTGAGCCTGTGCTCCGCAGCGGGAGAGGCCACAACAGTGAGAGGCCCGCGTACCGAAAAAAAAATAAAAATAAAAAAGCATTACACTTGTTAAGTGACTATTATTTTCAGACTCTACATTAGGCACTAGAGATACCGAAATGAGAGAGAACTATCCTTGCCTTCAGCTAGCTCAGAATCTGTTGGAAGATAATGAAGAATCCTAATACAGGGACAGAGCAGGTTTTCCAAGAGCAGGCATCACACTCACAGTTTAAAAAAGGAGTACAAGCAGCAGGGAGAAGGCATTCAAAGCAGAGGGAAGAAAACGTGCAAACGCACAGAGGCATAGATGAGTGTCTTTGCATTGAGGACCTGCGGGCGTCATTGGGTATGGTTAGAATGCAGGTGTGCCTGGAGGAAAAGTGGGAGATGAGCTGAAGAGGCAGGCAGAGGAGGCAGAAGCCAGATCATTCATGCTTTCCTCCAGCAGATTTGTATGGAATGTGTATTATGTGCCAAGCAGTGCGTTGTGCTAGATACTGGTTTTCTCCTGCCTCACAGGCCCTTCCTCCCCAGTCTCCTTTGCTGGCTCCTCTGTGTCTATATTACAGAGCCCCAGGACACAGCTCTCACTCCTTCTCTCTTCCTCATCTACATTTTCTCCTTAGCCATCTCTTTCGATCCCATGGATGTAAATACCACCTGTACCCTGATGGCTCTCAATCTGATTTTTCAACCTTGACTTCTCCCCAGAGATCTAATTGCCATTTGGTTTCTAGTATCCAGTGTATGCGCAACCTGTCAAAAAATGAACTCTTCATCTCCCATTCCAAACCAGTGCCTACTCCACTTCAGTAATAGCACCACAATCTGCTCAAACCAAAGTCCTTTCCCTACAGCCTCACAGCCAATCCAGTAGGAGGACTTGCTGGAATAATGACCAAACTAAAGGAATCCAACTACCTCTATTATCTCCCCTGCTCATGACTTCCTCCACACCAGCAGCATCCCTGGCCCAAACCACTGCCACAGCCTCCTACCTTGTCTCCCAGCTTCCAGTCTTGCTCCCCTGGAGAACTGTAAGTTCTCTTCTCAAAGGGTACATCAGATCCTATTACTTCCCTGCCAATAATGGCAGTTGAAATCTGCCAGTTGTTACCCATCACAAATAAAATGAGATCGAGTCCTTATTTATGGTCCACAGGACATAATCTGACCCCTGCTGTCATTCCCTCTTGTCCCTCCTCCCTATCCCATAGGACATTTTAGCCACACTGGCTTTTCCGTTCCTTCATCCCTCCAAGCTCACGCGCATCTCCATATTCTCTGTCACGAATGCTCTTGCCTGGGTTGTTTAGGTCTCGGTTCAAGTGTCACCCCGTTTAAGAGGTCTTCCTTGATCAATAAAAGAAGTCTTCTAAAAGAAGTCATGCATAATTGTCCTATATAATTACTTCTCAAGGTATTAATAACCATCTGAATTTATATTATTCATTTATCTATGTACCATATCCTTCTACTAGACTGGAAACTCCATGAGTGTGGGGACTTTGTCGTGTTTACTGTTGTGTCTCCACTCCCCAGAATGGTGCACTGAGATGTAGTCACAAACCGTGCTCGGTGCAAATGAAGGAAAAGTATAGAATTTATGTGATTTTATATAGCATTGAAAAGTATTGATATAATTCAACCTTCTGTTGAATGTACTCAAAGAATTCTATTTATTCTCTTCAATATAAGACATAAGCACAATAGCATAATTTGATAGTCTAACACTCATTTGGACATTTCTGCCCTATTTTCTTTGGGAAAACTTGACCAAATAGCAATGTTTATGATTTTGTAAAAACTAGACTGAGTGTTGTATCCCACTTATATTTTTAATGTAAAAAACATGATGCTGAATTACAGTATATTGAAGAAAAGAGAACGGTACAAAAGTCTAGGGACAATTAAGTCTTTACTGAAAAACACATTAATTTATGTCAATTACTTTTTAATCTATACCTGATTTTGCAAACAAATTTGTGAATCTTATTTAGAAGTCACATCCTTATGTTTCCTTACCTCAAGGCCAAAGGGAAAGGAATATCAGTATCATTACCCCATAATATGTCACCTGCCAGAATGAATCCCCACCTCTTCCACCAGAAAGAGTAGATTTTCTCTTCTCAAAGGAGAAAGGCTCTTCCTTCAACAAGATTATCAGATTCTAGATTTGCTGATTAGTTTAGAGACTATGGTCTCCATAACAACCAATACATTTTATAGCCTGTGTTGAAAACTTTTTTCTCCTTAAAAGCCTGTAATTATAGAGCAAGCTATATCAGAACACTGGGGGAATGGGCTGGATAAGACTTTCTATATATACATATATATATGTGTGTGTGTGTGTGTGTGTGTGCGTACGTATATATATATATATATATATATATACGTACGCACACACACACACACACACACATATATATAAAGTGTTTCCTTCTTAGTGAAATGAACCAATACATTGGTTAAATTTTTCAAATCCCTTATTTTTGAGATATCTTTATTTGCTGTTATCCTACTGTGCTATAACACTATTAAGTATCTGTTATTTGTCAAACCTGTACTAAGTTTTGCACATAGGCTATCACATTTCATTCTCAAAAGAATCTTGAGTTACATAGTAGTAATCCATTTGTAGGTGGAGAAATTCCCCAATACGTTAGTAAGTAGCAATAGTCAGAATTCAAACCCAAGCCTTGCAGGTCCAAGGACAGTGGCTTTCTGTATATAATGTTGCCTTCTCCAGAGATTTTAAGTAAAATTTCCCAAGTCTAATAACATTAGTGGATCTAAAATTTAAGTCTCCTGATTCCCAGTGAAACTTACACAACTCATCAGAAGTAAATGAATTTATGTCTTCAAGATAAGGGACTGTTAACACTTCTTCAAGAAAAGCTGTAGTAAAGATCTCCATTATTTACTACACTTGAAGTTGGATTCATGTGTTTTAAGGATGTATCAATATGTACAGGCAGCCTTGATACATTCAAGTTAAATGCAATTTAAGGGAAATTTAATTTTCTGAATTCTGAATTTTATTTGTCTGATTTTAACCTGTCTCAAATTATTGAAATAATCAAAACACAAGTGGAAAAAAATCTATCAGTACTGAATGATAGGAACAGATGCCACTAAAATGCCAGAAACTTCTAAGGATTTGTAAAAAAATATTCTAAGATTCCTGAAAGAAAACACACATAATGTCTTTATTAACAATCTAGGGCTAGAAACGTGATTTTTCAGCAAATACTGGGAAGCTAAAGTAGAAGTGGAAAGGAATAAAAAGGATAAATAATCTCTCACCTTAAATGAAGGAATTCAGTATTATATTGGTTATTGAATCGGTAGAGAAATAAAAGGTCAAAATTGTCTTTAATTGAATGGTAACTACTAATACAATAAAAATTAATGTAACACTTTCAAATTAATAAAGGACAGAAAGCAGGAGAAAAAACTTATCAATATGGCAAATGATAGGAGAAAAGAACCAAAGTCAGTCCTTATCTCAATTTTCACGATAAATATGAATTAGTTAAATTCTTCTATTAGAAAGCAGATACTCTCACAGTTTCTAATATAAATTACAATTAAATGTTTACATAAGAAATACAAGCAAACAAAATTATATAGAAAACATAATTATACAGAAAAACTAGTAATAATGAGATGGGCAAAGCTAAACTAGACACAATACTAGGTAAAGTAGAATTCAAACCAAAAAGGATCAAATGGAATAACAGACAGTTCATATTGATTACAAGTAAATTTTACATTGAGGATATAATAACTCTGAATCTTTATGCATTGAATGTATAATCAAACTTAGAAAATAAAAGTTAAAAGTACAAAGAAAGGCCTGCAATATGGTAGGTACTCTTCAACTCTTCTATTATAAATAAAAAATATCTTTTTAAGTGTGTGAATTAGCATTAAACAGAGGAAGAGAAGTCCCCAGAGGCCAAAAATGTGAAGTAGCAACATAAATTCAGAGTACAAGCAAGCACTAACACTAGCATCTACCTTAAATTATCTATTAATTCCATTTACCTGCAGCTAAGGATTTTAACAGTCACATGGTTGATAATAAACAAAATCTTAGGCCTAAACAAAGTGGGGAGTTAAGGTTTTAAAAAGCCAGGGAACTTGAAGGGCCACATGTCAATGAAGGATAAGCTGGGGAAGGAAATGTGTATCAGTTATTGATAATAGGAATACTGTAACAGGCCAGAAACTTTGAGGAATTCTAAAAACATATAGAATTGGTTAGTGGTGTCTCCCAAGAGAATATGGAGCAATGAGCAGTCTTCATGCAAGTTAGGCTGTAATTTATACTTGTGTGGTCCTAAAAATACTAAGCCAAGAATTCAATTTAAAGCAGCCCCCCGGAGTCTGTCATACAGAGTGAAGTAAGTCAGAAGGAGAAAAACAAATACCGTATGCTAACACATATATATGGAATCTAAGAAAAAAAAATGTCATGAAGAGATTATTGGTAGGATGGGAATAAAACACAGACCTCCTAGAGCATGGACTTGAGGACATGGGGAGGGGGAAGGGTAAGCTGTGACGAAGTGAGAGAGTGGCAGGGACATATATGCACTACCAAATGTAAATTACATAGCTAGTGGGAAGCTGCCGCATAGCACAGGGAGATAACCTCTGTGCTTTGTGACCATGAGAGGGGTGGGATAGGGAGGGTGGGAGGGAGGGAGACGCAAGAGGGAAGAGATATGGGAACATATGTATATCACATACACACACACGCACACACACACACACACACACACACACACACACACACACACACAAACACACACCAAAAAAACACACGCACATACACACACACACAAACACAAAAACACATACATACAAAAACACACATACACACACATACACACGCACACACATACAAACACATAAACACACATACATAAACACACATACATGCATATATAAACAAACTCAAATACACATGTGTGCATTAAACCTTACATACATGACACATATCATATGCACATACATGGTACACTTGCATAAATATACACATACATAGATACCCATACATAAACACACACACACACACACACACACATATTCTCTCTAAAGGAATGCTTCTCAAACCAAGCCCCAGGAAATCTTCACAGATAAATTTTTCAAAATATATAAGTTCAAAATCAGTTAACTCAAAACATGTAAGAAAGGAAACCCTGAGTGAGAGTCAGCAGAAACAACAAATAGATCATACCTCAAAGACTTAAGAATTATCAGATATAGAATATAAAAGAATGTTTCATTAAATAAATTAAAGAGGGAATTGAAAGCACCAGTAAAAGACAAATGACTGTCAATAGTAACTGGGCAAATTTGGAAAAAATAGAACTTTTAGAAAAAATATAATAATGATTGCAATTAGAGCCTAAATTTTTGTGTTGTTCAGGAGGGGATAAATATATGTATTAACTTCAGACTTTTGTGAAATATGCATGTTAAATTTTTAAGGGTAATCACAAAAATGATAGAAATAGAAAGTATGACTTCCAACCTATTAAAGGAGAAAAAAATAGAATTAAATAATTTTTTAAAGCCTTAGTCATTCAAAAAAAAGGCATAAAGGAGAAAAATAGAACAAAATAAGATGGAGAAATAAATCCACATATATCAGTTATTGTGTAAATTATCCTATCCAGTTAAATGACAGATTAGCTGATTAGATTTAAAATAAAACAAATTCTAGACTGTTTATAAAAGACACCCCTAAAACATAAGGACACAAAAAGTCTGAAAGAAAAATCATGGAAAATGTATACCAAGCAAACTATAATCAAAAGAAAGCTGACATAGCTCTTAGTTTCAGGTACAAGAAAAAGAAAAAGAAAAAAACCTTAAGGCAAAAGGAATACTAAAGGCAAAAAAGAATTTCTAACTAATATAAAAGGCTCAATTCATAAGAAGATAAAACCATTCCAAAACTTGTATAAAACTAAAAAGATACATTCAAAATATATAAAACAAAAATGGATAAAACTATAAAGAGAAATAAATCTACCATTACAATGGATATTTTAATATGCCTCTTTAAGAAATTGATATCATGCAGAAAGAGATGAGTAAAGATACAGAGGATTTAATCTAGTGACCATATATAAAATGCTGCACACAATTGCAGAATATACATTCTTTCTAGACACACCTGGGAACAGTTACCAAATTCAATCGTGCCATACAGCTAGTCTCAACACATTTCAAAGGATTTGTTTCATGTAAATCATGTTCTCTGACCACAATGCAAAACTTCATATATTTGGTCATCTAAAAACACCCTTCAGAATAATTCATAACCTCAAAAGAAATGATAATGGGAATTAATAAATTCTTACAGCTGAGTAATAACAAAGTGCTACAAAATGAAACTTGTAGAACATAGATAAAGCAATACTTCAAGGGTATTACTTGTAAATATTTGCATTAGGAGAGAAGGCTAAACATTGGTAGATCAAGCATTAACTTAAGACACCTAAAACGTTAGAGAACAATTAACCCCCAAAAAATAGGAAGAATAACAATAACAGCAGAAATTAATAAACTAGAAAACAAAGAAAGGAACAACAATGCCAGAAACTTAGGGGGTTTTTTTAAGATTAATAAAATTGACAAACTTCTGATAATGTTAAGAAAAAAGAGAAAAGGCACAAATACATACTATTAAAAGTGAAAAGGGAGGCATATCTGAAGATAAAACAGATTTAAGATAGTAGAGGAAAAAAAAGGTCAAGAGTTGAAAAAATTTAGAGAAATAATTCTTAATAGAATATAATTTACCAGTACTGACTCAAGAAGAAATATGCAACCAGAATTGTCCTATGACCATTAAATAAATTGAATCATTAAAGTCTTCTCACCAGCCAGAGACAGTTTTGCCAATTTTCTAGCAACCAGGAATATGTATGTGAAAAAAAAAAAATGTTCAGCATCATTAGTGGCCACTGTGGCAAAGAACTTTTTAAAATGATAATACTCAGTACTAGTGGAAGAATGTACTTGTGTGATAGTTCAGAAAGGCAATTTCAAAATATACCAAAAAGCTTCCAAATGTTTGTGCCTTTTGACCCAGCAATTCCTTGATAATCCTAGAGAAATAATCACTTGTGCATAAAGATGCATGCCCACAGATATTTGATACAAATTTTTACAATAGCAATAATAGGAGAAGGTGAAACATACTGAGATAAATCTATACAATGGGACACTACTACATCATTAAAGTGATGTAATAGTTGTATATTTATTGACATGCATACATGTCCATAATAAAAGGTTAAACAACCACATGTACAGTAAGTTTCCATTTTCACAAGTAAATAATGAAATAATTAAAATAGCTAACATTTATTGAACATTATTATGTTCCAGCTACTCTGCTAAATATTTTATAAGTTTTATGAAATTTTCTCCCCACAACTACCATACGAGGTATGTACTTAACTCCTTTTTATAGGTGAGAAAACTGGAGCTAGGGAAGGAAGTAACCGGCCCTGAGAGTTCATGAGCAATGGTTTTTATGCATAAACATAGGGAAAAGCCCAAAATGAGATATCCCAAAGTGCTCCCAGTTATTATATCTGGGTAGTAAAATGAATAGGGCTATTTCTTCTTTTTGCTCATCTATTTTTTTCTAATTTGCCTACCAGGAAAGAGTATTACATATATTTTTAATTTTTTAAGTATTTTATTTTAAAGTACATTTTAAAACCCCAAAACAAAGACCTAAATGAAATAAAAGTCATTGTCCTCTCATACCCTGAATGAGTTTTACGAAGTCTCTAAAATACACTCTTAGCACCCACTAAAGTCTAGTTTGAAAGATTTGGGTGATCCCTAATTTAAATACATTTTAGTCCTTCTATTTCCTGCCATCTAGACAGTTAATAGGCTCCGGGGAGTTCCACGTATGAAAACAGAGCATGTTTATAGTTTATTGTATTAAATACTTAGTTAAAATGTGGGACTACAATTATCTCTGAAAACCTTTTAACTATTCAAATGTCATGACAGCACAACTTAGATACAACAATTGACCTTTACATTTCTCTTGAGTCAGCAGTGTTCTTCATATTCTAAATATCCTTTTAAAAAATAAATCACAAGCCACTAATGCAGTTTCGTCCTCACAGAATTTAAGCAGGGTTATTTGTGCTCAGCTAGTTAGCAGCATATCCATTATTGACTAACATATTGTGTCACATCTCTTCGGACATTTAAACCATACAAGAAAAGTACTTTTATAAAAACATAATAACATCACCTAACTCTGATATAACTCTTCACAGTTTACAGAAAAATTTCCCCAAAATTTGGAAATGAAAAAAGTTATTTGATTTGGCTGACATCACACCCCTAAAGAGTGGTGGCACCAGGAAAAGAGTCCACATCTTCTGACCACTGGTCCAGAATACTTTTCAACACCCCAAAAAACTCCTTCCAAGTGACTTTGAGCTCCTTGAAGTCAAGAACTGTCTTTTTCAGCTTTGTAATCCAAGAACAAAACACAGATCTAGAATCTAGAGTTTAATACATGTTCAATTTATTTGAGCTACCCAACCTATTCTCTGCCTGTTTTCCTACAGATGGACTTTTCAATTAGTCTTTTTAAGGACCAAAATTGCCAAGAAAATATATTCTTGCATCCAGATTCTAAGAAACCATTTCAAGATGAGGCATAGTAATTTGCCATCACTGTGCATCCTCATTAGCAGCTGTGAAGTCAGTTTGCCCACAGCCAACATGGTGCCTTTGTGACAGCAGTGATTTTGCTCATGGGGGCTCTTCAGTGGTCGTGGGCTCTCAAAGGGGTCCCCCACAGCATTTCGTTCCCAGCGAGTGATGGATTGAAAGGGCGCGATGTCCTGTCCCTATGGCAGAGGAGCTGGCCTCTCTCTGGTAGCCCATCCTCGTGCCCTTGGGTTAGGATGGCAGGAAGCTGGGGTCAGCTGTTAGGGGTTTTGGAACTGTGTCTCAGAGCGTAAATTTGGAGAAATCTCTCTATAGTTAAATATAGATATAAAAACATTACATAGATTAATCACATAGATATAAAGATGTTTTATCTATGTGATTTATGTAAGGTTTAAAAATAGTTTTCATGAAAATTGTTGAAACTTGTGATGGTTATATGACAGGTCATTGTACTTTTTAATTACCCTTTGTCCATGTTTAATTTTCCGAATAAAACTTTTTTAAAACTCATTTTTTAAAACGAGGTATAGTTCTCTGAACATGAACTATAAGAGGACACAGGCCATTGGACATCTTGCCAGTTGTTTCTGGATTAATCTGATGATAGTAGAGTGGAAAAATACAGACTGGAGTCAGGAAGACCTCTGTTCAAATCTCAGTTCTGCACTCTGAGCCATTTTCCCTGGGCAAATTATGTAATCTCTGTGACATCAGCTTCTGCATTTATAAAATGGAAATAATGCACATAAGCCCATTTGAAAAATTAAATGAAATAGGATGTAAGAAAGAGTATATCTCAGTAAGCTAGGGAAACCATTCATTCACAACTGGTATTTATTTGTTGAGCACGTATCAGGCACTAGGCTAGCATTTCAATTAATGGGCAGAATTTGATAGGTTAAGAGTAAAAGAAAACTTCATTATATCTTCTACTGCCCTTTCAAACCCCATTTGTGAGCTAGCCTCTGACTGAAACCATAGGTTGGTCCTTTGTATTAGTTTCCTATAGCTTTTGTAACAAAGCATCACAACCCAGGTCACTTAAAACAAAAGAAATTTATTGTCTCACAGCTCTGGGAGCTACAATTCTGAAATCAAGGTGTTGGCAGGGCCATTCCCCTCCAGCCCCCTCCGAAGCCTCCAGGGCAGATCCTTCCTTGCCTCTTCCAGTTTCTGGTAACCCCAGGTGTTCCTTGGCTTGTGGCTGCATAACTCCAACCTCTTCTCCAGCTTCACATGGCCGTCTTCCCTCTTTGTCTGTGTCCAAATTCCCTTCCTCTTATAGGGACACCAATGATATTGGATTAAGGGTTCACCATAAGAACCTCATCTGAACTTGATTACATCTGCAAAGACCCATTTTCAAATAAGATCACATTCATAGACACCAGAGGTGAGGACTTCACCATATCTTTTGGGGGAACACAATTCAATCTATAAGAGTCCCATAGATTTTTCCAGTCACTTTATGATAAAAATTCCTCCAGACACTTTGGTTCTCAAGAACAATGTTGTTTCAATAACTAAGATATCCAGTCCTCTGTAATATTTACATTCCTCCTTCCATATTCACAATTTAGAGCTCCTTGCCTCTCCAAGCTAGGAACGCCTTTAGGCCTGAGATTCCTGCTGGGAATAGCCAACTGCAGTTCCAATGAGAAGGTCACCAATCCTCAACCTTCTGGGAAGGCCTCTTGGGTGGAATTCAAGATAGCTCAGGTTGACTCACCCCTTGATGGCCCAGACCTGGTCACGAGAAACACACATCCTTGACCATTCACTTCATGGAAATGCTCTCCCCAGCCCCTTCAACATTAGCCCTCTTATAAGGATTATAGGCTAAATGTTGGGAGATAGATACATATTTTTTTTAACATATAACCATTTCTTTTGCAAGTCAGGCACCTATTGTTTCATCCTTTTTTCTTTCCTTTTTTTGGAACCACAGCCAAAACTTAGACTGAAAGAGTCCCATTTTAACATTCCATTGCAGTTTCCTTCATTCCTGATAGAAAAGCAGCTGAGTGTAGTATCAGTGACCTTGTATTCCTAAAGAGAATGAATTTGGTTTGTCTCAGAAAATTAAGCGACAAGAAGCAGAAGGGCTCTGTTCTGCTTTTTCCTCCAACCAAGATAATATTTGCCAGGCAACAACCTTGATTGATCCTTAACGTGAAGGATAGGTTAGAGCTGCAGAGCAGGATGAGGGAAACAAGGTTGCATTCATGAAAAAGGTATAAGAGTAGAAATTAGGGGATGTGGGTCTGGCCCTGGGTTCATTATTAACTAGGTGGTGACCTTGTAGAAGTCACTTATGAAGGTCAAATAAGTTAATACACTTGAAAGCTCTTTAAAAATTATGCATATTCAAGGTGAAAATACTGTTGCTTTTAGTAAGAAGCAATGCAGTTTTGTTACTAAATCCTCTTATTCACTTAGAAAACCTGATTCAGTCTGTCTTCTCTGTTCCTGTTGCAGTCAGCCTGGTCTCAGCCCAAACTACTGCAATAGCCTTCTAATTTGTCTCTCTTCTGCCCCTCCCCACCCCCAGTTCATCCCCATAGGGAAGGGTTGGACTAGATGCTCCTAAGGCATCTTCTTTCCTCTGGTGATGCTCAGATCCTATGAGACAATAAAAGGGAAAGCAAACATGGCTGTTCCTTTCCCTACCCCACTCCCATCCTTAGCCTTGGCTATGATTCAAATAAGGCATTTGGCTTAACAGTTTAAGACAGATAAATAAGTAAATAGGTGGGTGTGTACGTATAAATGCATTAAAGTGAGGGGAGGGCTTCCCTGGTGGCGTGGTGGTTGAGAATCCGCCTGCCGATGCAGGGGACACGGGTTCGTGCCCCGATCTGGGAAGATCCCACATGCTGCAGAGCGGCTGGGCCTGTGAGCCATGGCCACTGAGCCTGTGCATCTCTGGAACGGGAGAGGCCACAACAGTGAGAGGCCCACGTACCAAAAAAAAATTAAAAAAAATAAAAAAAAATAAAGTGAGGGGAAAAAATTAAGTGAAGACTGGGATTTTTCAGCTATTTCATAGTTTCAGTAACTCCACAAACACTCCAGAGATGGTTGTATTTACTGTTACAACGTATGACCGTGTGTGTGTGTGTGTGTGTGTGTGTGTGCGCGTGTGCGTGTGCGCGCGCGCTCATTTGCTCTCAATCCATGGTGATTTGTCTTCCACTCCTATTCCATGGACATTACTCTGGACAAAATCATCACATTTCCATTGCTGTCCACTCTCATAGGTGCACTTCAGCCTAATTTAACCTCTCTGCAGCATTTGACACTGTTAAACACTTCCTCAGCTTAAGGGTTCTCTTCTTTTGGATTTTCTGAACACAAACTCTCCCTCCCACCCAAGTAAATTCTTCCTCCTCTGCTTATTCCTTGTTGCTGATGTTCCCAGAGTGCAACCCTGGGCAACCTGCTCTCCTCTCCTGACACCTCTCACTGGAATCCCCTCCTGTGATTCCAGTCACCACTCACCACTCACATGCTGATGACTCCAAAATCCACATCTCTGGCTCTGACTGTCCTCCTGACACCAAACCCACATAGCCCACAGCCTACTCAACATCTGTGTTCCATCATACCAAGACACCTTAAACTGCACATCAGATCCGAGCTCTTCACTGTAACCCTACTTCACCTTTTCTGTTCCCTAACTCGGGGAATAGAATCCCCCAAGCGAAAAGCCTCATATCTCTCTGTCTCTATCTTTTTCTGTCTTTCTGTCTCTTTCTCCCACACACAATATCTGTCTCTCCTCCAACATCTAATCAAAGACCAAGTCCTGTTGATTCTGCTAAATATCTCTCATCTCCGTCCATTTCTCTCCATCTTTTCTGCCAACACGCTATTCTGGTCACCATCATCTTATACAGACAACAATAACAGCCTTGTAACTGGTCTTTCTGCCTCCAGAGTGGAGAATGGAAAGCTCCCATTCTCTTCATTTCAGCCAAATAATCTTTCTAAAACACAGATCTGAATAATGACTTCCCACTTACAGAATGAAGTCTGAACTAATGGACCTAACTTTATAAGGTCCTTTAAGATTTGGACCATTCTTGCCTCTACATCCTCAGCTCTGTCTCCCACCTGATGTCTACACTGGCATCATAATACATTATCAGTTCCTAGAAGAGGCCATGTAATCTTCTTCCTAGCTTTCGCACATGCTATTTCTCCCATCAGAAATGTTCTTTCCTCACCCCATTACCTGGCTAACTTCAGTTCACTCTTAGAGTCTCAATTGGCTTTCACTGCTTCCAGGAAGATCCCTTAAGTCTAGGTTGGGTTCCCCTCCTCTTTGTTCCTAGAGCACCTTTCCCCGCTATCTCACAGCACTGGGTTGCATCTATCTATGCCCCACCAGACTGCACACAGTGGCAGGATAAGCATCTGTCTTGTTCACCACCATACCCTAGTGACTAGAACACTGCCTTTTACAGAGCAGGCTTATCAATAATTTTGCTAAATGAGTGAATTAAATGTGTAAATGTGTATAATAAGTGACTTTGAGAAGATGCTACCCCTCAAATTTTGTGAATTACTTCAGTGAAAGGAGTTCTATATGAAAAATAATCCATTTTATAAAGACATTAGAAAAGCAATACTATCTTGTACATCTAAGTATTTCCTTTTAAAAATGTTGGGCCTAACCTTTCAAAATGCGTTCCTAATTACATAATAGCTCCTGAGAGCAGTGCAGGTATTATTATTTGTGAAAGTCCAGCAAGTCTTGGCAGTACAGTCTAATAAGTGAAAATAAAGGAATGGGGGCTTCCCTGGTGGCGCAGTGGTTGAGAATCCGTCTGCCAATGCAGGGGACACGGGTTCAATCCCTGGTCTGGGAAGATCCCATATGCCACGGAGCAGCTAAGCCCGTGCGCCACAGCTACTGAACCTGCGCTCTAGAGTCCGTGAGCCACAACTACTGAGCCCGCGTGCCACCACTACTGAAGCCCGCGCACCTAGAGCCCGTGCTCCGCAACAAGAGGAGCCACCGCAGTGAGAGGCCCACGCACTGCAGCAAAGAGTGGCCCCCACTCACCGTAACTAGAGAAAGCCCACGCACAGCAAGGAAGACCCAACGCAACCAAAAATAAATAAAACAAATATTTAAAAAAAGAAAAGAAAAGAAAGGAATGTCACTCTATCCATAACCTCCCCTATAGTTTCCGTAGAAAAGAGAGCTCCAGCAGCAGATTTTCTCCTGGGTCCATGAAGCCTCTGGCCTGGCATTTTACTGGGCTTCTCTTCTGTGCTTTGACACTGGGAATGAGGCAGCTGCTGCCAAGAAGCTAGATCCAATGCCTCGTATCCTTGGTATAGAAAGTATTTCTCCAGTTCTATCCAAGTTAATCCTCACAGGCCAATAAATCAGTACACAAGGAGAATGTGTGGTAATTTTGACCATCTGGAATTTTTTTTTTTTTTTTTTTTTTTTTTTTTTTTTTTTTTGCGG
>NC_041214.2:72877763-72938648 GCF_002837175.3 Physeter macrocephalus | reverse complement strand
CTCTCACTGTTGTGGCCTCTCCTGTTGCGGAGCACAGGCTCCGGACGCGCAGGCTCAGCGTCCATGGCACACGGGCCTAGCCGCTCCGCGGCATGTGGGATCTTCCCGGACCGGGGCACGAACCCGTGTCTCCTGCATCGGCAGGCAGATTCTCAACCACTGCACCACCAGGGAAGCCCTGGAATTTTTTTAAGGCACCGGTGGGTGTGACAAACTGCCTAGCTCCATAGTAGCTATGAACAGCTGGATATTTGCTCAAGGTGACATGAACATGGTCCCCTCACCATGTGACACCACCACCCTGATGCAGGGTAGGGGAGCTTCTGGCGGCTCGTAAGAATGTTTGCTTTGCCATTGAGTCAGGCAGTTTGATTTCAGTGTCAAAGAATACAGCTTCCACCATTTTCCTTCCCATTATCCTCATAAGATAACTAACTGGATCTAGACTCTGTCTTCGCACCTGGTCAACCATTGTGATAATTACGTAGTCAAAAGGAAAAGGGAGAAAAGCAAAATATCAGTACAATGTGATCAATACAGTATGAGTGAATTTTTAATCTGACTTTTCTTGTCAAAATGATGGGCTCAGTTTTTTTTCTTTAAATATCCTGATAGGATGGGAGAGGGAGTGGTTTCCACCATGGAGGGCAGTGTCTACATGAGTATTAGGTATATCAAGTTAAATTCTTCATCACCAGGAAAAACTGTTACAAAAAAAAGTGCTCCTAAACTAGTCCCTCTGGTGGCCTTGCCATGCAGCCAAGGAAAAGGATGGAGGAAAGAACCGATTTACGTGTCCAGCCTTCCTTAGGTTGCTTTAGTTGTAGCTCTAAGTGCTGCCCGGGGTGGGCTCGTGTTCTGAGCCCAGTGTTTTACATTCATCATGTCACTCAGAGCTCACAGCAATCCTATGTGGCAAGTGTTACTCCCATTTTAATGTGGGGAAACTGAGGCAAAGAGAGATTCAGTGATGAACTCAGGGTCACACCACAATAGAACTGGGATTCTGATCACGTCTAACTCCAAAACTCCTGCTCTTAATTGCTGTTCCAAACATAAAGAATTTTTGCATGTTTTACAGACCCCAAACCAACCACAGAACTTAAAATTTGTTGGTCACCAGAAAATTATGCCTTTATCAAAGATTTTCTATTATTTAAGTTATTTTGAAGGCAACAACAATAAGTCTTTGTCCAATCTGTACACATAATTATATATAGTTTTAAAGGACATTTTAAATGACTAGTTAGTATTGAAATGATAAATGCATCAAATAAGTTGTCTTCTCAAAAACATACAAAAATTATTTTAGTTCTTCCCTCCACATTCTGGGTTTCATTGCCCTTTCTGGAACAACAACAACAAAATCGTGAAGAAATCTGATTCACACCACAGATGTGAGGATCAGAGAACCTGCTGGCTGATTGGAGATGAGTCTCCACTGGAAACAATCACATAAAAACAAAGTGTGGCAAATTCCTTTCCCTAATAACTTCTCAGGATACACCAAATTTATCCCACCAAAGAGCTCGGTTTCAGATCCTCATGATCTGGGTCTCTGTAGCAGCTTTTTCTGAGCTGTTTTCTGGAGAACCCTAACACTACACACACGCACACACACACAGTTTCAAGGTAATTACATTTAGGGATTACTGCTTATATACCCCTCTTAGAGATTTAAAATGCACATAAGCAGATGAAGATCCCAGGAAGTCATGCAGAAAGGCACCTGCTCACTTTGCCCAGAAGTTGCCAATTCAGTTACCTCCAGGATCCAGGCAGGTAAAGGTCATGATCCGGCAGTGACTGTGGTGAGGTGGAGATCACATATACCACCAGAGAGTTGCTGCTTCAAGACATGTGGGCCTGATATTAACAAATCTTCATGAAATGTCTGAAATCTGGGTGGTGGTGGTTTTTAATTGAAGTATAGTTGATTTACAATGTTATGTTAGTTTCTGTTGTACAGAAAAGTGATTCAGCTATGTAAATACATATTATTTTCCATTATAAGTTATTATAAGATATTGAACATAGTTCCCTGTGCTATACAGTAGGTCATTGTTGTTTATTTCGTATATAGTAGTGTGATCTGTTAATTCCAAACTCCTAATTTATCCCTGCCCCCTTCCCCCTTTGGTAACCATAAGTTACTTTTCCATGTCTGTGAGTCTTTATCTGTTTGGTCAATAAGTTCATTTGTATCATTTTTTTTAGATTCCACACATAAGTGATATCATATGATATTCGTCTTTCTCTCTCTGACTTACTTCACTGAGCATGATAATCTATAGGTCCTTCCATGTTGCTGCAAATGGCAATATTTCATTCTTTTTTATGACTGAGTAGTATTTCATTTTATATACACAAACACACACACACATACTACATCTTCTTTATTCATCTGTCGATGGACATTTAGGTTGCTTCCATGTCTTGGCTATTCTAAATAGTGCTGCTATGAACATTGAGGTGCCATGTATCTTTTCTAATTAGAATTTTTGTCTTTTGTGGATATATGCCGAGGAGTGAGATTGCTTGCTAGATCATATGGTAACTCTATTTTTGTAGTTTTTTAAGGAACCTCCATACTGCTCTCCATAGTGGCTACACCAATTTACATTCCCACCAAAAGTGTAGGAGGGTTCCCTTTTCTCTGCATCCTCTCAGCATTTATTATTTGTAGACTTTTTGATGATGACCATTCTGACCAGTGTGAGATGATACCTCGTTATAGTTTTGATTTGCATTTCTGTAATGATTAGCAATGCTGAGCATCTTTTCATGTGTCTATTAGTCATGTGGATGTCTTCTTTGGAGAAATATCTGTTGAGGTCTTCTGCCCATTTTTTGATTGGGTTGTTTCGTTTTTTTATGTTAAGCTGTATGAGCTGTTTGTATATTGTGAAAATTAAGCCATTGTCACTTACATTGTTTGCAAATATTTTCTTCCTGTCTGTAGGTTGTCTTTTCATTTTGTTTATGGTTTCCTTTGCTGTGCAAAAGCTTATAAGTTTGATTAGGTCCCATTTGTTTATTTTTGGTTTTAGTTCCATTACTCTAGGAGACAGATCCAGAAAAATATTGCTGTGATTCATGTCAAAGAGTGTTCTGCCTATGTTTTCCTCTAGGAGTTTTATGGTGTCTGGTGTTACATTTAGATCTTAATCCATTATGACTTTATTTTTGTATGATGTTAGCAGATGTCCTAATTTCATTCTTTTACACGTAGTTGTCCAGTTTTCCCAGCACCACTTATTGAAGAGACTAGCTTTTCTCTGTTGTATATTCTTGCCTCTTTTGTCACATATTAATTGACCATAAGTGTGTGGGTTTATTTCTGGGCTCTCTATCCTGTTCCATTGATCTATGTGTCAGTTTTTGTGCCAGTACCATACAGTTTTATTTACTGTAGCTTTGTAGTATAGTCTGAAGTCAGGGAGTGTGATTTTTCCACCTCCGTTCTTCTTTCTCAAGATTGCTTTGGCTATTCAGGGTCTTTTGTGTTTCCATACAAATTTTAAAATTATTTGTTCCAGTTCTCTGAAAAATGCCATTGGTAATTTGATAGGGATGGCATTGAATCTGTAGATCTCCTTCAGTAGTATTGTCATTTTAACATACTGATTCTTCCAATCCAAGAACACAGTATATCTTTCCACGTGTGTGTCGTCTTCAATTTCTTTCATCAACATCTTATAGTTTTCAGAGTATAGGTCCTTTGTCTCCTTAAGTAGGTTTATTCCTAGGTATTTTATTCTTTTTGATGCAATGCTAAATGGGATTGTTTCCTTAATTTCTCTTTCTGATAGTTTGTTGTTAGCGTACAGAAAGGCAACAGATTTCTGTCCATTAATTTTGTACCTACAGCTTTACCAAATTCATTGATGAGCCCTAGTAGTTTTCTAGTGGTATCTTTAGGATTTTCTATGTATAGTATCATGTCATCTGCAAACAGTGACAGATTTGCTTCTTCCTTTACAGTTTGGATTCCTTTTATTTCTTTTCTGATTGCTGTGACTAGGACTTACAAAACTTCGTTGAATAAAAGTGGTTACAGTGGGCATCCTCATCTTGTTCCGGATGTTAGAGGAAATGCTTTCAGCTTTTCACCATTGAGTATGATGTTAGCTGTGGGTTTGCCATATATGGTCTCTATTTTGTTGAAGTATGTTCCCTCTATGCCTACTTTCTGGAGAGTTTTTATCATGAATGGATGTTGAATTTTATCAAAAGCTTTTTCTGCATCTGTTGAGATGATAATATGGCTTCTATTCTTCAGTTTGTTAGTATATATCACATTGATCAATTTGCAGATATTGAAAAGTCCTCACACCCTTGGGATAAATCCCACTTGATCATGGTGTATGATGCTTTTAATGTATTGTTGGAGTCAGTTTGCTAGTATTTTGTTAAGGATTTTTGCATCTATGTTCTTCAGTGATATTGGTCTGTAATTTCCTTTTTGTGTGATATTTTTGTCTGGTTTTGATATCAGGGTGATGGTGGCCTCATAGAATGAGTTTAGAAGTATTCCTTTTTCTGCAATTTTTTGGAATGGTTTCAGAAAGATAGGTGTCAACTCGTCTCTAAATGTTTGGTAGAATTTACCTGTGAAGCCATCTGGTCCTGGACTTTTGTTTGTTGGGAGTTTTTAAATTACTGATTCAATTTCAGTACTTGTAATTGGTCTGTTCATATTTTCTATTTCTTCCTGGTTGAGTCTTGGGAGATTGTACTGTTCTAGAAATTTATTCGTTTCTTCTAGGTTATCCATTTTATTGGCCTATAGTTGCTCATACTAGTCTCTTATGATGCTTTGTATTTCTGTAGTATCAGTTGTAACTTCTTCTTTTTCATTTCTGATTTTATTGATTTGAGCTCTGTTTTTTTTTCTTGATGAATCTGGCTAAAGGTTTATCAATTTTGTTTTTCTTTTCAAAGAACTAGCTTTTAGTTTCATTGATCTTTTCTATTGTTAGTCTCTATTTCATCTATTTCTGCTCTGATCTTTATGATTTCTTTCCTTCTACTAACTTTGGGTTTTATTTGTTCTTCTTTCTCTAGTTCCTTTAGGTGTAAGGTTAGATTGTTTATTTGAAATTTTGCTTGTTTCCTGAGGTAAGCTTGTATTGCTATAAACTTCCCTCTTAGAACTACTTCTGCTGTGTCCCATGGGTATTGGATCATCCTATTTTTGTTTTCACTTGTCTCTAGTATTTTTTGATTTCCACTTTGATTTCTTCAGTGATACATTGGTTGTTTAGTGGCATACTGTTTAGCCTCCACGTGTTTGTGTTTTTGCAGTTTTTTCTTGTAGTTGATTTCTAGTCTCATAGCATTGTGGTCATAAAAGATGCTTGATATGATTTCAGTTTTCTAAAATTTACTGAGGCTTGTTTTGTGGCCTAGCATGTGATCTATCCTGGAGAATGTTCCATGTGCCCTTGAAAAGAATGTGTATTTTGCTATTTTCAAATGGAATGCTATATATATATATATACACACACACACACACACACACACACACACACACACACACACACACACACACACACACACACACACCATTTAAGTCCAGTTGGTCTAATGTGTCATTTAAGGCCTGTGTTTCCCTATTGATTTTCTGTCTGGATGATCTGTCCATTGATGTAAGTGGGGTGTTAAACTTTCCCAATATTATTGTGTTACTGTCGATTTCTCCTTTTATGTCTGTTAACATTTGCCTTACATATTGAGGTGCTCCTATGTTGGGTGCATATATATTTACAATTGTTATATCTTCTTCTTATATTGATCCCTTTATCATTATGTAATGTCCCTCTTTGTCTCTTGTAACAGTCTTTATTTTAAAGTCTGTTTTGTCTAGTATAAGTATTGCTACTCTGGCTTTCTTTTGATTTCCATTTGTGTGGAATACCTTTTTCCATGCCCACAATTTCAGTCTGTATGTGTCTCCAGATCTCATATGAGCCTCGTATAAGCAGCATATATATAGGTCTTGTTTTTGTATCTATTCAGCCACTCTGACTTTTGATTGGAGCATTAGTCAGTTTACTTTTAAGGTAATTATCAATATGTATGTTCTTAGTGCCATTTTTTTTTTTTTCCTGCAGTACGCGGGCCTCTCACTGTTGTGGCCTCTCCCGTTGCGGAGCACAGGCTCTGGACATGCAGGCTCAGCGGCCATGGCTCATGGGCCTAGCCGCTCCGCGGCATGTGGGATCTTCCTAGACCGGGGCATGAACCCATGTCCCCTGCATCAGCAGGCGGACTCTCAACCACTGCACCACCAGGGAAGCCCCTTACTGCCATTTTTTAAATTGTTTTGGATTTGTTTCCACAGGTCTTTCCCCCCCTGCTTTTCTTCTTTTGTTCTCTTTGATATGAAGACTATCAGTTATGTTTGGATTCCTTTTTCTTTTTTGTGTGTGTATATATTATATTATAGATTTTTGGTTTGCAGTTACCGTGAGGTTTTCATATAGCAGTCTATATATATACATGATTGTGTTAAGTTGCTGATCTCTCAATTCCAAATGCATTTTTAAAACCCTGCATACTATTTTTTTTTTTTAATTTTATTTATTTATTTATTTTTGGCTGTGTTGGGTCTTTGTTGCAGTGCGTGGGCTTTCTCTAGTTTCGGCGAGAGGGAAGTCCCCTGCATACTGTTTTTGATATCATATTTTGCATCTAATTGTTTTGTGTATCCTTTAACTGCTTATTGTGGATACAGATGATTTTACGACTTTTGTCTTTTAACCTCCCTACTAGCTTTGTGTGAGGGTGATTTTCCTACCTTTACTTATTTTACCGGTGAATTTTTCACTTCGTAATTTTCTTGTTTCTAGTTGTGGTCTCTCTCTCGCTTAGAGAAATTCCTTTTAACATTTGTTGTAAAGCTGGTTTGGTGGTGATGAATTCTTTTAGCTTTTGCTTGTCTGTAAAGCTTTTGATTTCTCCATCAAATCTGAATGAGAGCCTTGCTGGGTAGAGTATTCTTGGTTGTAGGTTTTTTCCTTTCATCACTTTAAATATATCATGCCACTCCCTTCTGGCCTGCAGAGTTTCTGCTGAAAAATCAACTGGATAGCCTTATGGGACTTCCCTTGTATGTTATTTGTTGCTTTTCCCTTGCTGCTTTTAATATTCTCTATTTATCTTTAATTTTTGTAATTTTGATTACAGTGTGTCTTGGTGTGTTCCTCTTTGAGTTAATCCTGTATGGGACTCTCTGAGCTTCCTGGACTTGGATGACTGTTTCCTTTCCCAAGTTAGGGAAGTTTTCAGCTGTTCTATCTTCAAATATTTTCTCAGGCCCTTTTTCTCTCTCCTCTCCTTCTGGGACCCCTATAATGTGAATATTAGTGTGCTTGATGTTGTACTAGAGGTCTTTTAAACTGTCCTCATTTCTTTTCATTCTTTTTTCTGTTCAGCAGCAGTGATTTCCACTCTGTCTTCCAGCTTACTGATCCGTTCTTCTGTATCATTTAGTCTACTATTGATTCATTCTAGTGTAGTTTTCATTTCATTTATTGTATTCTTCATCTCTGTTTGCTTATCCTTCATATTTTCTAACTCTTTGTTAAAAACTTCTAGCTTCTCACTCTGTGCAGCCATTCTCCTCCCAAATTCTTTATCTTTACAATCATTACTCTGAACTCTTTCTCAGGTAGATCTCCTATCTCCATTTCACTTAGTTCTCCTTCTGGGGTTTTATCTTGTTCCTTTGTCTGGAATGCATTCCTCTACCACCTCATTTTGTCTAAGTTGCTATTTGTATTTTTATGTATGTGGTAGTTTATTTATATTTCTCGACCTTGGAGAAGTGGCCTTCTGTGGGAGACGTTCTATGCATCCCAGCAGTGCGCTCCCCTCTCATCACCCAAGCTCCATGCTCTAGGCTGGTCTAGAGGCTTGTGCAGGCTTCTTGGTGGGAAGGGCCAGTGCCTGACCACTGGTGGGTGCAGCTAGGTCTTGGCCCTCTGGGGGGCAAGGCTGTGTCTGGGGGTGGCTATGGGCTCAGGAAGTCTTTAGGCAGCCTGTCTGCTGACGGGTGGGGCTGTGTTCCCACCCAGTTAGTTGTTTGTCCTGAGGCACCCCAGCACTGGTGCCTGTAGGCTATTGGGTGGGGCCGGGTCTTGGTGCTAAGGAGCCAAGATGGCAGTTGCCAGCAGCAGTGTTCATGCATTTGAATGTTCCCCAATACGCCACTAGTGTTTATGTCCCCATGGTGAGCCACAGTCACCCCCCACCTCTCTCCAGGAGACCCTCCGAGACCAGCAGGTAGGTCTGGCCCAGGCTCCTATCAAATTATTGAGCTTGCCCTGGGTCCTGGTGCACATGAGATTTTGTGTGTGCCCTTCAAAAGTAAAGTCTCTATTTCCTCCAGTCCTAAGGGGCTCCTGCAATTAAGCCCTGCTGGCCTTCAAAGCCTAATGCTCTGGGAGCTTGTCTTCCTGGTCAGGCTGGGGAGCCTGACATGGGCCTCAAACTCTCACTCCTGTGGAAGAATCTCTGCAACATAATTTTTCTCCAGTTTTTGGGTTGCCCACCCAGGAGGTATGGGATTTGACTATATCGAGTGTCCCCCCCACTCCTACTTGTCTTGTTGTGGTTCCTTCTTTATGTCTTTAGTTGTAGATCTTTTCTAGTAAGTTCCAGTTTTTTCCATCAATGGTTGTTCTGCAGATAGTTGTGATTTTGGTGTGCTTGTGAGAGGAGGTGAGCTCAGGGTCTTTCTACTCTGCCATCTTGGCTGCTCTCCTGAAATCCAAGTTTTGATATGAAATTTCACATCTAGGACGAGGGGGAGAAAACATGACTCTTGGCTAGACCTGGCCTATAGGCCACCAATTTGCAGCCTCTGGTTTAACCTGAAGTTTCTCAACCTCATTTGACCACAGAACTCTTTGTCCCTAAAACACTTTTTGAGGAATGCTACCACACATCATTAGCCTGCCCAACCCTTTGAGGAAGCCCCATCATAAGGTCCCTTCCTACACCTAGTCCTCCTTCCCTGATCCAGTCCTCTGACCTAAAGTATGCTCCAATTACTCTGGATGTGTGATAAATTACTCCCGCACTTGTGACTTAAAACAACAATATTTATTTTGCTCAAAAATCTGCAATTTGGGTAGCGCTCAGAGAGGATGGCTCATCTTGGTTCCACTATGTGGCTTGAAGGCTGGTAGCAATGGCGAGGGGTTGGAATCATCCAAAGGCACTCCCAGTCACATATCAGAAGGCTTACGCTGGTAGTCACCCGAAACCTTAGTGTGGTAGATGGCTAAAACACCTACAGGTGGCCTTTCTTTGAGGCCTGGGCTTCCTTCCAACATGGAAGCTAGATTCCAAGGGTGAGTGGCTAGAGAGTAAAAGAGAGGCAGGCAGAAACTGTATCACCTTTTAGGATGTAGTCTTAAAAGTCACACCAGTTCACTGGTGTGGCCCTGTGACAGGGCCACAGACTCCACCACTTAATGGAGTGTGGCAAAGTGCTGAAGAGGCTGGGGGACCAGAAACACCACTGTAGCCACTTTTGGAAGATGCAATCTGCCCTAAAAGGAAAGAATAAATATCTTGAATTCCAGATCTTTTATTTACCAATAATAGGGTGATTTTGAGCAAGTAAGTTTATTTCTTTTTGCAATATTTGTTCACCTTCTCTTGAATTGCAGTTACCTCTATTTTTATTTTATCATTGGACAGTGAGCTTCTTGAGAGTAGCATCCACATCTAGGTGTTTTGTTTTGTTTAATATTGCTATGATGCAAGCACAAACATATGGGTTTAGCAAATATTTCTAATGCCTTATTTTATAAAGCTGGTAGGGAGTTTCCCAGTGACTCTCCGCACTTGGAGACATGGCTAAAGGAGAAGAAACCGCTTTGGAACAGAGTCACATTGCTTGCAGTTCACTGTTATTCTGTGCCTGTCTCAGCCTCACCAGTGTTGTGGTTGGGCTGGCTCTTGTGTTTCTTACTATGATTGCAAGATGCCTTCAGCAATAACTATCAGGAAACTTTTAAAGAAAAATAAACGTTTATTACTTACAGGTCCTAGAAATTACATGGCACACCTGGGATCACACAGCAAAGTCACAGGTAGAGAGAAAGAACGCAAGCATGGGTCTAGGGTTCTCCTTTTATTGGGTTTGAGAGTGGGGGCCTAGGGTTTCAAGGGCCCACTCTTTATTGGTGAATTTAAAGCATAAGAGTGGGAATTTAAAGCTCCGGAAGAGAAAAGAAAACAATCCTCGCAAATGGTCAGTTGTCAAAGAACTCTAAAACAAAGGAGCCTGGGACGTAAGAGAGGGGGTTGGGGGGGATGGGGCACAGCTTGCCCCTTTATCTCGTCTTGTAGCTAGCAATGCGTTTATTCGAGATAGCCAACTTTGAAGAGGATGCCGTCTTTGAAGCGGGTGCCTCTTTGAAGTGGATACCTTGGCAATCAAAGCTGAAGTCAGGTGCTTGCTTTACAGGAAGAAAAGCTAACAGTCAGGGCTCACACTATAACTATCCACCTGCCCCTTCCCTCCTCACATGACTTGTTGCATGGAACATGAGACAAGGCTCAAACCCAAGGGCCTTCCCCATCTCCCCAAGCCTGTGGTAAAGCAGCCCTGTAGTCTCCTGCCCTTAGCAGCCCAGAGAGCAGCCAGGAGACCAACCGGAAATAAGTAGCCTCTGAGAAACTGGCCTCACAAAACCTTACTCTCAAAGCAGCAGCAAACAACAGGCTTAGTCTCCAAACCTCATTTCAGGGCACCTTTGGACAGTTCTTTGTTATGAATGCAAATACCACTGGAGCTACAAACAGAGATAGGATCGTGTAAAATTCTGGCTCTGCAGAGGCGTTCATTTGCTAATGAATACCCTAAAAGCCCTTTCAAAAATGACCCCTGCCCATATGGACAACAGGCTTTGTTCACTGTTCTTTAATACTCCATTCCTCCTTGCCACTTGCCAGGTGAAGAAGAATAGAAAGCAAAGAACAGGAAACTCCCTTAGATTCTCTGTTAGAATTGACTCTTGGTTAGTCTGCTCAAGCTTTGTATTGCATTATCTCCAGCCTCCTGTGCCCGTTCCTCTCCTTCCCATCATTTCAACTTTTCCTCCCCACATTTCTGCAGCTAACAAGCTGGCATGTTGTTTGGTGAGAGCCTCAGGCTGTTTGCCCGGGTGCCTGCCAACATTGGCAGTGATGGCCAACTCCATTATACAGGGAAGCATATCTAACCCAGAGGCAACTGGAAAAACTCTGTTGAGTGCTAGTACCAATATTTTTGTTTTTCAACACTTCTGAAGCACACAGTTTGCAGTTTGTGGGATTGCATCCTCTCTCTATCCTGGGAAATATTCTTTTTCATTTACAAATACAAAATAACATTAATTGCCAATTCCTTAGCTCTTATATGTTATAAATTCTAAGCACTTTACATACATTGCCTCACCTAATCCACACAACTGCTCTAAGAGACTTTTTACATTTTACAGACCAGGAAACTGAGTTAGAGAAGTGAAGTAAATTGCCAGAAGTCACGTGACAAGGAGCACAGCCAGGACTGTAGCCTGTTCCACCTGATGCCAAAGCCTGTCTGTTTCCTCCCCTGTACTGTTTAGCTTGAGAAAGGTACATGAATGACAGATCCATTTCCTATCTCGTAGAGATTTTATTAATTTTGAACCTTCCTGTTTGATTCAACAAATCAATTCATTAATAACACTGCAAACAAAGACACTCAGGCTTGTAAGAGACCATAGAATTCGTTAGGTCAAACTGACCTGTGAATCATCTGTAGAGCACTCCTCACGCTGGTCATTGTGTCTCTGAAGATTTCTAATGCTGGGGAGCCCATCCCTCTGAGGAAGAAGAAGCCCATTCTGTTTTCAGGCAGCTT
Source organism: Physeter macrocephalus (assembly GCF_002837175.3). Classification (NCBI taxonomy): domain Eukaryota; kingdom Metazoa; phylum Chordata; class Mammalia; order Artiodactyla; family Physeteridae; genus Physeter; species Physeter macrocephalus. The sequence goes on along the minus strand of NC_041214.2, from coordinate 72,926,743 downwards.
CATGTTGTGTTTGATAAAAATCTGTCCCTGGCTTCCCTGGTGGCGCAGTGGTTAAGAATCCGCCTGCCAATGCAGGGCACGTGGGTTCAAGCCCTGGTCCGGGAAGATCCCACATGCTGCAGAGCAACTAAGCCCGTGCACCACAACTACTGAGCCTGCACTCTAAATCCCATGAGCCACAACTACTGAGCCCACGTGCCACAACTACTGAAGCCCACGCGCCTAGAGCCCGTGCTCCACAGCAAGAGAAGCCACCACAATGAGAAGCCCGCGCACCGCAACGAAGAGTAGCCCCCGCTTGCTGCAACTAGAGAAAGCCTGCACGCAGCAATGAAGACCCAACACAGCCAAAAATAAATAAATAAAATAATAAATAAATTTATTTTTTAAAAAATCTGTCCCCCGGAACTGCCATTTATTCATCCTAATTCTGCTGTCTGCAAAAACAAGGCTAAACTGCTTGCTCTGCGCCCAGCACCCCTCTGAGCCTTGCTTTACCAGGTGAATTGCTTCATAAACGGGCTTACTCCTGCCCATCCACTCTTGCCTGAAGAGACTCCAGTTGGTCAATGACCCTCACTACGTGGGACACCCAGGGCTGCACCCAGAACTCAAACTAATTCTGACCAATCAAAATTCTATCCTATCCCTTGGACCTAGAGATTATCATACTAAGTGAAGTAAGCCAGACAAAGATAAATATCATATGATATCACTTATATGCAGAATCTTTAAAAAAAAAAAAAAGATACAAATGAAGTTGTATACAAAACAGAAACAGACCCACAGAGATAGAAAATAAACTTATGGTTACCAAAGGGGAAAGAGGGAAGGAGGGATAAATTAGGAATTTGGGATTAACACATACACACTACCATATATAAAATAGGTAACCAACAAAGACCTACTATATAGCACAGGGAACTATACTCAATATTTTGTAATAACCTATAAGGGAAAAGAATCTGAAAAAAATAGTTATATATGTATGTCTAACTGAATCACTTTGCTGTACACCAGAAACTAACACAACATTGTAAATCAACTGTACTTCAATTTTTTTTTAATTTATTAAGTGAAAAAAAATTCCATCCTTGATCAGGGTGCTGCACATCTTTGATTGCAGCCTCAGGTCGAATATGTTCTTTGGGCAGCCACATGGAATCCTCAACTAACACTGAGCTGTCAGTCAACAAGTGATGTGAGTGGGGACATTTCAGCCACTCTTCACCAGCCTGGGCTACTAGATCCAGGGCAATGAGGTCCCTAACTCATCTGCACATAATTTCACTTCAACAGAAATTGTTTATTGTGGCAAGTACTTTATCCAAACTTGCATAGTGATTTTCATTCCTCACCTTGCAAGGGATACTTTCTTTTCTTTTGCATATGCAGAATGGGTTGGTTGGTTGTTTGGTGGGTTTTATCTTTTTTTTTTTAAAGTTTTGATCCAGTGACAGTTAATCAATGGATATCTAAAGAGGCAAAAGAAAAGTCAGACTCCTCACAAGCAGAATTGACATTTAATCTCGCATAGATCAGTTCCTTCACAACACAACCCCAGGATGTTTCTAAGCAACTTATGTTTGACCCACAAAATTGCAAGGAACCCTATTTAAACTCAAGATAACCAAAATAGACTGGTGATTGGGAGCTGATAAGATGCTGCTATCCCTTAAAATTCCCTGGTTCTAAATTAAATTGCTTATTTTCTTATTCCTTATATTTTAATTAATATTTAATTTTGTCATGGTTCTTATAGAAATTTTTATATACTAGTTTTACAATCAAAAAGTGAAAGGAAAATGTCAAACATACTTTTAGAGAAATGTTTTAAAGTATATAATTTTTGGAGATCAGTGAACAGGCTAGAAGCCCTCTTCCAAAAAAAAAAAGTGATCCTGGACTATGGTCTCCCTTCCCCCTTATTCTGATCTTCTGAGTTAATCTGCACAGACAAAGAAGCCTGAGCTATTATCGAATGAGCTCAGTCTTCTCACTTTACAAATGATAAAAAATAATGTACAGATGGGTTTAAATGACTTGCTCAAGTTCACAGGGATAATGGCAGCTGCTAGCACATAGCTCTTTTCTTCCAAACCACTGATCGAGAATATCGGTATTGGAATTCAGAGAGGTAAGAGATTGCTGTAGTGTAGGGTGTTTGGAGAAAACGTCATGGAGGAACTGGAACTGAAAAGATGTAAGCTTATTTTAAGCAAATCTTACTTTTTCACTAAAATAATACATGCTAGCAATAGAAGATTTGGGAAATGCTGAAAAGTACAAGGGAAGGTGATGGGGCAAATTCCTCATAATCCCAGCTCATGAACTCAGTACCGTGGGTGCATTTCTCTGTAGTCTTTTCTTCCTCACACATTACTTGTTTTCTATCATTGTGATCATGCTACATATCAAGGAACATTATAAATCAAGGCCTATTCCATGTTGTAATAAACTCTTCATAAATACCATTTTAATTGCCACATAAGAGTCCATTTTTGCAATAATCTTCTTAACCTTGCTCTTATTTTTGAATAATTAGGCAGAAAGGAAAAATTTAACTGAACAGGGGAAAGGTATCTAGAAGAGGGTATGTACTGATATATACAGAAAATTAAAACACCAAAATACAGATGTGTATTTGAGCTTTGAGGTTATGGGTGATTTTTGTTTCGTTCTTTATATTTTTCTTAATGGTACAAAAGCACTAGTACGCACACCTACTTTTATTGAGCATTTACCATGGGCTTTATGCCACAGACACACTTTCTCTTTTAGACCTAATAATGACTAACCAAGACCACTAGTCTATCTTCATTTCAGGGATAAGGAAAATGAGACCTGGATATATTAAGGGACTTGCAGAAGGCCAATGATGGAGCCAGAATTTGTTCCCAGGGTCATATGAGGAGAAAGTGTCTGTTCTTAACCACCATACTGCACAGCCGAAGGTTTTAATGAATATCTACCATTGTTATAATCAGAATGCTATTTTTAAAATGAAAATGGATTGCAAACAATAGCTCATTTCTGGTGTAAGCAGATAATTTATTACCTAGAGAGTGTAAAAAACTATCCACCAGCATCCCAGAACAGCTAAGAAAATCATCAATATGTAAAATCTCCTCTGTCATGTCTAAAATGTTTAAAATTCAAATATGTTTCAGGTTTCTCTGAAATTGATTAGGAATAGAAAAGAAGCAGTGTTAATTGCACTTACGTGAATGAAGTCTGGATTCTGAGACCAGATGAGAATTGATTGTGCTAAAAGTAGTCTTCTGTAATTAAATGAAACTGTGCGGTACGCTTTAATTAGTCAGCAGAACTTATTCTAAGTGGTAACAGTCAGTCCTGGTGTATTCAGCAGAACTTATTCTAAGTGGTAACAGTCAGTCCTGGTTTATCTCATGAAATTTGGGCCTGACAGCTCCACCTCAACTGAGGTTCTTTCCACAGCAGTCTTCATCTACTGCTCTAATTTGAAACTGCAGGAAAGGTGACTTTTGTAATGGAGATGTACACATTACAAAATCTTCCTCATTCTTTCATTCAAAAGACTTGTAATCTCTTGAGATTCCAAGGAATCTCACTAAGGGAACTTAACTACCTTAGAAAGTACTTGAAGTCGTTGGCATTTCACATCACCCATCAGGGGGCTTCAGAAAGTCAGTAAACATTATAAAATTCACTTGATAGATTTCTCTTTGTTTCTATGCAGACAAGCTCAACCTGCATTTTTAAAAAGCTATTCAAGAAAGCGTCTCCGCAGTATCTAAATGTGCAGGTTTCCTGGTATTTTAAAAAGGAAAGATAATTTTTCTTTTTATTATTTTTTAACCTTTCTTAAATTATAAAAAAAAATACTTATAGAAAATTCAGGAAGTACAGAAGAGCAAAAAAAGTGAGAAAAACATCACCCGTCATCCCTTCATTCAAAGACAGGTTACTCCTAACATGGTAGGCTATTTCCTTCTAGTGTTTTATCTAGCTGTTGTATATCTGAGATCATTCTGTTGGCACAATTTGGTGTTCTACTAGAAAGACTCTTTGAAAGAGAAATTTTGAATTTTATTCCTAACCTTAACCTGGATAAGTGGTGTCCATTCCATGGGCTTCTAGCATATCAGACACAGATTATCAAGATGCCTGCTGTCCTGAGCCTTTGTTGAGGGAAGGCCTCTACTGAAGGGACAGGACCCGTATCTGGGGTAGGAATGAGTATTCTGGACATAATAAAGAAGGAGAACAAAAAGTTCTATTTATTACTTAGTAGCCTGGGATTAATCACTTTGGGCTGGCCCTTTTTCCCTGCATGTGTGTATTCAGAAGAAATAAGCTTATAATTATCATTCAGAGCAACTTTGAAGAAGAGGTCCCACAACAGAACAACCACCACCCAGGCATGAGGGTGGAGTAGAGGGTGACACTGGGAGGATTAAAAGATAAAGAAGAACCTTTGATTGGATGTCAACAAGTCACAGAATTTAGAATCACAGAAATTGAGATTTGCAGAGAAATTGGATCTCAGTCCCAGACTCAGGTGTTCAAGCAATACCCATTTCTTTGTTTTCTTTAAGGAAAATAAAGTGGTTTCCAAGCATCTCTTTTACCAAACCGGCAGGTAACAGTCTTAGGCACCAAATATGGAAGGCTTATGTGGTGCCAGAAAACAAGGACAGAGCCTCCATCCTCTTGTCTGTCATGCTGACTGCTAACAGTCAACCAAGCCCCAAGTGGTTCCTCAAAATCCAGTTTCTATTTCTCTGCCATATGAGGATCAGAGTTCCTAGCACACCCTCTGTCATCCTCTCGGAGGTCGGGCCAATTTGCCAGGGAAATACCTAAAACCTAAGCATCATCTCCCACTCCTCTCAGAACCCACCACCCTCCTTCTCTTTTCCTGCCCCTGCAAATTCCCCCTCCTCTCTTAAGTTCTTTATGATACTTGCCTCTTTTTCCTCCCCCGCCCCCAGGGGACCTCAAGTACTCTCTTCAGGCTTAGTAAAGTAGAAGCCAACCAAGGACAGATCTTGAAGAAAAATTCTGCCTCAGTCCAGGAACACACACCTCCCCTGAAGTAAAGGAGAGCTAATGGCCTGGTTTCCCTTTTGGAAGACTTGAAAGTTATAAAGAGAAAAACACAAAGCAGTATTTTTCAAAAAATCATCCTGCCATAGAAAAGACCTTGAAGGGCTTCACTAGTGGCGCAGTGGTTGGGAATCCACCTGCCAATGCAGGGGACGCGGGTTCGAGCCCTGGTCCGGGAAGATCCCACATGCTGCGGAGCAACTAAGCCCACGAGCCACAACTACTGAGCCCACGTGCCACAACTACAGAAGCCCGTGTGCCTAGAGCCCGTGCTCCACAACAAGAGAAGCCACTGCAATGAGAAGCCGGCACACTGCAACAAAGAGTAGCCCCCACTCGCTGCAACTAGAGAAAGTCAGCTCGCAGCAACCAAGACCCAACGCAGCCAAAAATAAATACATACGTACATACATACATACATACATACCTTGAAGAGGTCTCAGTCGAGTTCACACCCAAAGCTGTTCTCCTTCATTCTTTAGCACCAGGAAGCCACGTTTGCCATAAGGTGATGAGCATGAGCTTAGAATCCAGACTGTGGTTCAGATCCTGTGCAATCCCAGCTTTATGACCATAACCCTCTAGACTCAGTTTTCTTCTAGCACAGTGCTTGGCACAAAGTAGGATCAACCAATGTTGCTTTCCCTTGTCCATGGCCAGCTGCCTCCCCAAGTCACTGCCCAGCCAGTCCCAAAGCAGTTGTTCTAGTTCCTCATAGCCTAGGAGCAACTCTAGGAGAGACTACCCTTCCTAAAATGTGTACCTGGTACCCACACTTGAAACTGTTCAAGGAATGGATTTATAGCTGAATTTGGTTTATGTGATCCTGGTTCCTCAGATGGTAACTATTTTCCTCCTGGAGAAAGTCAGAACTAATCTAGTTCAACACTTTGAGCACTGAGTGCCCTCCAGAAGCTCTTCAACCATGAGTATCATTGGATGTGGCCAGTTTGAACACTTTATTCCTCATCAGAACTCACTTTTATCTATGAGGGAAACTGTCTCTCTGGAAATAAACCAAATTATATAGCATGTTCTTAAATCTCTCTCTCTTCATTTTTCCTGTCTCCTAGTCAGATACAGAGTTTTGGGATAAGATGCAAGCAGAATGGGAAGAAATGGCCCGGAGGAACTGGATATCGGAGAACCAAGAAGCCCAGAACCAGGTTACAATCTCAGCTAGCGAGAAGGTGATCATTTCTCTTCTTACATATGCTGACCAGTTTTCTCAACCTCTGTGGATCATATTTTTATAAATTAGTTGATAACTATTTTGTGAAAAAAATCCAAGAATTAAACAGACAATTTCATGTCCATCTGACCTATAAGAAATTCTGGCACATGAAAACAGTGTAATCTTCCAATGCGTGAAGGCAGCAAAGCTGGAATGGAATACCCTTATTTTTTTATCAATGTTAAGACAGTTTGGCAGCCAACCAGAGCTTGGCCAGTTACTGAACTAACATTGCAGGTGGGTTAGAACAAGAACTGGGCTAATCCCACAATGCCTGAGCCATGTCAATAAGCTGACAGAACTGATATCAGTGGGCAGGGAGGTGAAAAGGGGGGCTGAGGGCTGTATTTCACAGGTGGTCTTTATGCAGCTAGCAAAGAACTCAGTGGAAAAGATACACTTCACACAACCAGGTCACGTCCCAAGGGGATTCCTCAGAGATATTCCCCTGAGAAGAGCCCCAGCAAATATGTGAGTACAGTCAACAGCCAGTCAAATTACCCATGAAGTCCCAGTTGCTCTAGGATTTATGCTTTTAAAAGCACTTGGAAAAAAGAAAACACTTGAGAAATAAGCTTAAATGACTTGAAAGAAAGAGATGGAAAGATTGAATTTTCTTTCACAGGGGAAACATAAATATATAAATGTTTATGTTTTTTTGTGTGTGGTAGAGGAATTCTCAGTCATACTCAGTCTGGATAACTTCCATGATATTTAGTTCAACCCAACAAATTGTACTGTTTGCTCTAGATACTGGGGACTATGGTGAATAGTCTCTGATCTTATGGGATTAGCAATCTATGTAGTCATTGAAATGTCTTTCTCCTTCCAGTATTCTCTGTCCCACTGTAGGTGAGGCAAAAATCTCATAAAATCAGATAAACCATCTCATGAAAACTAATTAGGTTAATTTTCCACAAAGAAATCGAGAGTGAGAAGAGAGAACATTGATGCAGAACATCAGTCTCTGGGCTGTAATCCATGCACCAGAGCTCCCCACTCCCAGGGCCCCATATCCCTAACACCACTGCATAAACTGGTCATACCCTATGGATTTTGACAAAGAGTTTTGTCTTTCTAAGCACCTATGGAGAATGAAGGTCTCCATTTGCTGTATTTAAAAACCTTAGTAGCATCATCAACAGACTAGCTTATTTGCATCTATCAAATTGGAAGGATTTTTATGACAATCTCTGCTACTAAGGTTGCAACAAATAATATCTCTGATACTTCTGATGAGAGTCTAAGTCAGGACATACTTTCTCAAAAACAATTCAGCTACATATATCAAGGGTCTCAAAATAGTTCATAGCCTTTAGCATAATAAATCCTTCTAGAAGTCTATCCTAAGGTAATAATCACATGCAGACAAAGATTTGAGCATGAGGCTTTCACTGTAGCTTTATTTATGATAACAACGACAACAACAAATTGGCGGTAGCCTGAATGTCCATCAAAAGAGGATTAATTTTTAGCATAATATAAATAACTTTAATAACTAAAATTAAGTGGGGCTTAAGCTACAAACCTGCATATATAGTATGAACTTATTTAACTTATATACTCAGAAAAATACTAGAAGATTATTTGTACATTCTGTATTGTTTAAATTTTTGCAATAAAAGATCGTAACTTTAAAGCATACATTCTCAGTGGAGAGATACAGCCCCCCAATGGGACAAAAACTGGATTGAGGAGGAGTAGAAGGTGAAAAAAATCTTAGCTATTACAATGGTTTGTAGCCCTCCAAAGGGCCACTGTATATAAACAGATGTACAGTATGTGGTATTAACATTTCAAGGAAGTGAGTGGCGGCACTTAGCAAAAATATGTCCCAAAAGTCAGTATTTTAAAAATCTTGTGGGCAAATGGCTAAAACAAAAAGAGCAAAAGAAATACCAGAGGAAAACAAATTCCAAAATATTAGCAGTGATCATATTTAAGTCATGACATTATAGGCAACTTTTTGTTTCTTTTCATATTATTCGATAACAAAATAAGATTATCTAACATTTACACAATGAAAATGTACCACAGTCAAAATAAGGGGAAAAACAGCAATTTATACTGAATTGAAATTAGTCAAATCATTTAAATAAAATTAATTGAATTCAAATTCAAAAAGAACTGACTGAATATAACAATGAAGAGTGAAATCAATGGATCTGTGTTGGCCCCTCTGTGTTGTAGGGATATTACTTTCACACTGAAAACCCCTTCAAGGACTGGCCTGGAGCATTTGAAGAAGGCTTAAAAAGGCTGAAGGAAGGGGACCTGCCAGTTACCATCCTGTTCATGGAGGCAGCAATTCTTCAGGACCCTGGAGATGCAGAGGTGTCATTTCCCTTCATCCTGCCAGGCTTGGAAAGGGGCAGACAGAGGGTGACAGAGAGTTCTGCTAGGTGGCATTTTCATCAAGTAAAGTTTCCCAAAGGAGTTAACGTGGCTAAGCCTGATATGTGTTTGAAAGTTACAAATACGTACCTATTTTCTAACCAAATCTGCAGTGTCTACAGTGCTCAAAAATAAAAGGTGGAGACAAGAAACGAAAAACCAAAACTGCCAACCTAGAGGCTCAGCAGTAGTTTTCATGGGGCAGAGTATGATTTTGTCTGGGTCTAGAGCCACACCATATCTCACCCTTGATTTACTCACTCAGCATTTATTGAGCACATATTATGTCCTGAGAATTGTGCCAGGCATTGGCTTAAATTTTGTTTTTTTATAAATTTATTTATTTTTATTTTTGGCTGCATTGGGTCTTCATTGCGGTGTGCGGGCTTCTCATTGCAGTGGCTTCTCTTATTGCAGAGCGTGGGCTCTAGGCACCTGGGCTTCAGCAGCTGTGGCTCGTGGGCTTAGTTGCTCTGCAGCATGTGGGATCTTCCCAGAGCAGGGTTCGAACCCGTGTCCCCTGCATTGGCAGGCAGATTCTTAACCACTGCGCCACCAGGGAAGTCCGAAAATATTGAAGAGGTAGAAAAAATGGACCAGTTGAAAGGACAGATTTGTGATCTATCTGGAAGACAAGTAAATAAATCAATGTAGTGTAATATATGCAGTGTCCGAGTACGCACAGGAGAGCCGAGAGCAAGGGTTCTGACCTAGCCTTCCCCTCCAAGTGAATCCAAAGCTGAATTTTGAGGGAGAGGATTAAAAACTGCAGGGGAGTCCAGCTGTTGTTAAGAGGGAATGGTTTGTGGGTGGGCAGAGGGTGGGTGGAATCCATGGTGAGAGGGGAGGAGACAGTGGCAGGAGAGGGGGGAAGAAGAGGTAGCCAAGGGTTGAACTTCATCCTGAAAGCCATGGGGAACCACTGTGGGAGAGGGACACGATCAGATTCACATGTTAGAAAAGCCCCTTTCTCTGAGACATGAAGGGTGAGTGGAGATGGAGACTGGGAGACACCAGAGGCTTCTGCAATTTTATCTTGGTCCACTAATTTTCCCAAACTGCAAAGACCTGTAATAAGACACTGGCAGGTATCAAAGCTTCTTTTTTAGTTTGTAATTTTCAGGAAACATCTTATAGGGGGATATTCCCAGAGGAATTTGCAGAAATGTATTATATATGCAGTGCTGAGAAGGCAGTACAGAACAGTGGTTAAGCCTCTGGGCTCTGCTATCCTAACCATGTGGGTTCAAATCCCTGCTCTACCACTTGTTAGCCATGAGCCACGTGATCTGGGACAAGCCATTTAAACCCTCTAAGGTTTAGTTTCCTCACATGTAAAATGGAAATCACAATTATAACTATCTCATTGGGTGTCGTGAGGATAAGTTCATACAAATAAAATGCCCAGTTTAGTGCCTGGCACATCAATATTTAGCCTTTATCATTATTATTGGCTGTACTTAGTTTGTATAGAAAGAACAAGTAAACTAATTATTGATACTGCTTAAAGCGCCTCGTATCTTGTTAGTCAAAATGTTGACAGTGAAATGAGATTGAATTGAGAGTTGGAATTCTGAACCAAAATATTGGAATTTTTAAAAGATCTAAATATCAATGTAGAAGAGAAAGTCATTGCGTTAAGAGGAAACTACAACCCTCCCAACAAAATAGTGTCATCTTACATTTCTAAGTGCTATGTGTTTTCATATATATTATATCATTTGACACAACAATCCTGGGAAGTTTAATTAAAAGGTATACATTATTATCCCAGGTTCATAACTGAGAAAATGAGCACACTTGGTAACTGATGGATCCTAGACCAGGACCCAGGGCTTCTCAATCGATGGAGAGCCCAACGCTAAGATAATGGACGATCTGTGAATGGTGAAAATGACACCACACCCGAAGGCTAGGAAGATGCCCCCAGAGAAAGACTGTTTCATCAATCTTTTCTTAAGGAGCATTCTGAGATGTATGAAAAGTGAAATCAAATTAGAAGCTGCTCTGTATATATTTGAAAGATTTAAAAGAATCACTGATATTCTGGGGGGAGAAATACTCAGTATTTTTTATGAGTTTGTATGGTATGTGTAATAATAACCCATGAGGGAAAAAGCCGATACAATTTTTACAGCACTTTAAGATGACTCCCTATGTTTTCATAGAGTTCTGTTTTAAAATGTTCATAGCATTGCTTCTCAAAGAAGAGAGTTATGCAAACCTTTTAAAATCCCTAAGACTCTGATACACCCCCAGCAAATCTGAGGACAATGTGTGTAATGAGAGGTTTTGTTGATGAGTATTGCGCTTGTAATGGTGTGAGAATTACTGTTCTTATAAGTATATAAGTAGAAATATTTTATATTAAAAATTTTCATTCCAGATGCGGAAAACGTTATCTGTTTGAAGATATTCTTCACATTATTGACCATTGCAAAGGATTAGAAACAATGTAGAGCAACAAGGGAATTGGTTAAGGGAATAATGGGATATCCGTTTAACAAAATTTAAATTAAAAAATATAAGGGAGATTTTATAAAAACATGAAAGTGCTGATAATGTAATATAAAGTGTAAATGTAGGCTATAAAATTATATATACATTATATTGCATTTTATATGTGTTTTATGCTTTTTAACAATTATTATATTAAGTGGTGAACACATTGTAGTGGGGTTCGTTTTGTTTCCCCTAGTTCCTAAATTTCCTGTTACCTTTTATAATAACTGCTTGACTTTTATTTATACAAACTAATTCTATTTTGTACATCTTGAGGTTCCTTATTGTAAACTTTAGACTATTTAGCTACATTTCTGAGTTATTTTTCTACCTCTTTTCCTGATAGATGCATCGTTTTATATATTTATCCTTTGCTTTTAAGATACCTAATATCATGAAATCTCAGAAATTCAGAGGTTTCCATGAGCCACAGGGGAGAATAAATACTTACAGTTTGTAAATGACAGAGAATCTTGACGCAGATGTCACAAGAGAGTTTGAATGAAGAAATGCATGTGATGTTTTTCCCTTTTACAAGATTCTCACACCCGAGACAGGCTGCTCTGCACAGAGGGATCTGTCACATGTAAACGAACCAACTAAAGCACATGAATGATTCTGCTTCCTCTTGTAATGTTGACATCAGTTGTTTTTTGTAGGCATGGCAGTTCCTCGGGATAACCCAGGCAGAGAATGAAAATGAACAAGCAGCTATTGTCGCCCTCCAGAGGTAGATGAAGCTAAGTGCAAAATCATGGGCCTGGTGGACACTTGTTAATGGACTTCCTGTGGTTTCAGATTTGTCCTTTGACCCTTAAGTACACTGTAAAAATGTGACCACGATAAGTGCCAAGATGCCACATATTACTTCCACTTAGCTCTGGAAAACAATTTATGAAGAAATCGTGTCCTTAAATCGCAGTGTTTTACCAACTACAAATTGGCCTTCATTGGCACAAAAGAGTCTATGTCAAAAGCAGTCATAAAGTAGACTCATTGAATCAATAGTTCTTTTTAGCTTTCTAGCCTTTTGTGGCATCTGAAAGTTTTCTTCAGGAAAAACATACTCAAAATAATCTCTAATTTTAGTTCCATGTGTTTATGGAGAATCTCCTGAGATAGTTTCAGCATCCTGAGCCCCCCTGACTAAAGTTCTAGACTACTTTGGTGGGTGTAGCATCACATCTTACTTGATTAGAGCCCCTATTTAAACCCTGGGAAAATAGCCCCTACCAAATAGACTTTCACTTTCCCTACTCTTTCTTATAAATAAATAAATGTATATTTATTATACATCCATATATATGTAATCTCTTCCTAAAGAACTGATATAGGTTCTGTCTAGGGCTTGCTAAGCAAAGTCTTATCCACAAATCACCAGCATCGTCATCACCTGGGAGCTTGTCGTACCTGTGCAACCTCAGGCTGCCCCCACCCCCAGGCCTATTAAATCAGAATCTGCATTTTACCAGATCCCCAGATGATTCTCATGCGCATCAAAGTTTGAAAAGCCCTTTTGCCAGCGGCCAGTGGGATAGCACGAGGGGGAGAAGCTGTAGCCCGTGCCTCCTGAACCCACATTAGTAGTTGAAACATGGGGAATTTCCCTCTCCTTTATGAAACACTGTACAGTCTTTCATTTCTTAACATCCAAATTTAGTTCAAGCCAGTTTGCTTTGTGGACAAGATACATTTAATATGTTGATAGTAGATTGGCATTAAAATAGTGACATTCCCTACTTCTCATTAGATAAACTAATTACTAATAAATTATATGCAGGATTAGCCTCATTTTCTATCGTTTTTAAACCATTTCATTAAAATTACCAAATATAGCACTAATCAGGCTGAGTTTTAACTTTCTTAAAAATGTGCAGAGGTCCCAATTTTCATGTAGATAAATAACGGTATTTCCAGAGACAACATAAACTTAGCAATGTTTTTGCACCATTTAATTGAGACCTCAAATTTTCTAAAGAACTATTCAGACTCTGGCTCCAAAAAAAAAATCTGAAATTGGCTGTTATTTTGCCTTCTTTCAGGTGCTTAGAATTGCAGCCCAACAACTTGAAAGCTTTGATGGCTTTGGCTGTGAGTTACACTAACACCGGACATCAGCAGGATGCCTGTGAAGCTTTAAAGAATTGGATTAAGCAAAATCCAAAGTACAAATACCTTGTGAAGAGCAAGAAGGGATCTCCAGGCCTCACCCGGCGGATGTCTAAGTCTCCTGTTGATAGGTATCCTTCTCATTAAATTACATCCGTGTACACAATCACCTTCAGGGCAACTAATAAGCCTCGGTCCCCACCACCACCCATTTCAGGATGGTTTGTAGGACAGCATTCTGCTGGAAGAGCAGCACTGACCAAAAAGATTGATGCCGAGACCAGAGCCAAACTTTGGACAAATGACCTACATTGTGGACACTCCCAGACGTTTATCTGAGTACCATATTATCAAAGCCAAACGCTTTGGACATACAATTAACCTAAAATAAGTTATAATAAATACCAATGTGCCACGTTTTATAAAGCCTGAGAATTAGGTGTGGGGAAAAAGGAAAGTCCTTTCTTCTGGGAATTTTGTTTCTATCAGCAATAAATCATGATGTTAAATTCTCACTCAAGCCTTGGGAAACTTAGCCCTGGGGTTTTCTACATTGGCATCATAGGGTCCATGGAACTCTCCTCATCAAGACCTTACTTAGCACAGTCTTATCTGTGTACACCAAAATATTTCGTGAAAATCAGCAGGTATTTTTTAACCTACAATATTAATAGTCCTCTCATTAAGCTAAGATATTTTAAGCAAGATTTTTCCAGTCTGTTCTCCTGGAACAGCAAACATACTAGTAAGTCATTTATGTTCAGACTATTTGGATTACAAATCTAACTTGTTTCCCTTGTAGCTCTGTTCTGGAAGGAGTGAAGGAATTATATCTAGAAGCTGCCCACCAAAATGGAGATATGATCGACCCAGACCTACAGACAGGTCTGGGGGTACTGTTCCACCTGAGTGGAGAATTTAATAGAGCAATAGATGCATTTAATGCTGCCTTAACTGTTCGGCCAGAGGTAAGTGCACAGCAAGAAACCATAAGATTCTCTGTTAAAAATAAGTTTTCGCAGGCTACATTTTGTGCATTTCTGCTGCACTTTATTTCCATGCATCCACTGGTTTAAAGTGATCAGTACTGATATGCTACAGTGGCTGTTAATACTTAGATACCTAAAATAGAAACATGATTTGCCTGACAGCATCAAATAGTAGCTGCTCTTTGATGAATGAAAGTCATTTCAGAGGGTTGTCCATAAAGATTTTTGAGTAATTCACCTGTCATGGTCCTTGTCCATGAGCATTGGATACAGTTTTAGCTATCATCTTTCAGCAGGGAACGGGGGAATACTCTGTCACTGTGGCTTGTACGGGTTGTTAGAGAGCTCTGATTTTGTCGTCAGGACTATTCATTATGGAACCGCCTCGGGGCGACCTTGGCAAACGGAGACCGCAGCGAGGAAGCCGTGGAGGCCTACACACGAGCGCTGGAGATTCAGCCAGGCTTCATCCGGTCCAGATACAACCTGGGGATAAGCTGCATCAACCTGGGCGCCTACAGGTGAAGTATGACAGCAGGCTAACAACCAAGAGCCAGGCTCAGGGCTGAGGTTAAATAATCTGAAAGGTTGTTTCCCAGTAAAAATACCTCCTTTTGTAATCTCTTGTTAAGAGTAAGTTTCAAACCTTCAGATCCTGAGGGATTTTGAAACAGGAACTGCCTGCTTCCATGTTGCTTAATCTTTAGAGATCAGCAATCACTGGGGCATCTTGTGAAATGTAGATTCCCAGGCCCCTCTCCCAGAGATTTTGATTGATTGGGGCTTAGGATAAGTCATCTGGGTTTTAACACCCCCAAGGGCAACTCTTTGAGAAACATGAGCAGTTCAACCCTTCATTTCCCAGGTAAGGAAGAAAAGAACCATGGCATGGTGGGAACAAGGGAACCCAGCAGAATGACTCAAGAGGGTCTCAAGGCCAGTTTTTGGCAAAGCACAACCAAGAATTCAGGTTTTCTAAACCAGGGGTCCCCAACCCCCGGGCCGCAGACCAGTATGGGTCCGCAGCCTGTAAGGAACCGGGCCACACAGCAGGAGGTGCGTGGTGGGTGAGCGAGAGTGAGGCTTCATCTGCTGCCCCCATCACCCATGTCACCGCCCACATCACCGCCATCCCCGAACCCCCGGCCGTGGAAAAATTGTCTTCTACGAAGCTGGTCCCTGGTGCCAAAAAGGCTGGGGACCGCTGTTCTAAACCTAATTTACCAGTAAAGTTAGTTATTAAAAGAAAAAGGAACAGATTTTTAAATGGTGGGTTTAGAGTTTGAAATGTCTTTCTCCTCCTCTCTTGACCTCCTCATTATCATTCAGGTCTATATCCTCTGTCTGTTCCCCATCAACACAGACCATAAATGACCAAAAGTTTGGGTGATTTTTTTTTTCTTCTTTCTTTTCTATTTTTTTCTATTTTCTAAACCAGGTATTACTTTCATAATTGGAAAAAAAAGAGAAATTAATGTTAGTTTTAAACTCCACAAAAAATGTAAACCCTTTCTCATTCTCAGGAAGAGCCAGGCTTTTAGGATCAGACAGACTTGGGTTCAAATCATAGCTCTGCCATTTACTGGTTTTATAACTCTGGGCATATAACTTTGAGCCTCAGTTTCTTCACTTGCATAAAAACAGAGGTAATAGTATCTATCTTGCAGGATTATTATTATTTTTAAAATAAATTTATTTATTTATTTATTTTTGGCTGCACTGGGTCTTCGTTGATGTGCATGGGCTTTCTCTAGTTGCCGCGAGCGGGGGCTACTCTTTGTTGCAGTGCGCGGGCTTCTCTTATTGCGGAGCACGGGCTCTAGGCACGCAGGCTTCAGTAGCTGTGGCTCGAAGGCTCTAGAGCGCAAGCTCAGTAGTTGTGGCGCACAGGTTTAGTTGCTCCGCGGCATGTGGGATCTTCCCGGACCAGGGCTCGAACCCGTGTTCCCTGCATTGGTAGGTGGATTCTTAACCACTGTGCCACTGTGCCACTGGGGAAGCCCCCTTGCAGGATTATTGTGCAGGTTAAATGTAATTGCCTAGCACATAGCAGATGCTCAATACCTAGTAGGCATTATTATTATGAGTGTTACCATTGTCATCATCATCATCATGATTATTATTATTATTTAGATAAGTCATGAGAGAGCTGCATAACTGGATTGCAATCTTTTGACATCTGAAGAATTGCTGTCTCTGAACTGCGTTAGAGCATTGTGCCACTGGCAAATACTGAAGCTTTAGAAACTGGTTGCTGCATTTATACTCAAAGGATCTTAGAAAGAACATTAGTCACTGGATTACACTCTGTCTTCTATGAGGATCTTAGGTCAAAACCAAGAATAGCTGAGTGATTCCTGAGCAGCCAGTTTGTTTTATTTTGTGGATGCTGTGAAATGTGCCACTGCAGAGGCCCTCCGCAGCTCCACAAAGGGCCGGAGTCAAATCTGTGCTGGCCGTTCCATATACTAGCTTCATTCCTGGCTCTGATTTCCCTAACCTGATTTTGTCTTTACTACCTTTATTCACTCACTAGGTTGGTTCTTATGTACTTTATGACACCTTAGGCCCTTCTTTTGGAGCAAGGAGAGATGTAAATAAATACACATTGACATATTGAGTTCACTAAAGGAGGCCTTTTTAAAACAAAATCGAAGTATAGTTGATTTACAATGTGTTAGTTTCTAGTGTACAGCAAAGTAATTCAGATATATATTTTTTCAGATTCTTTTCCATTATAGTTTATTACAAGATATTGAATATAGTTCCCTGTGCTGTACAGTAAATCCTTGTTGTTTATCTATTTTATATATAGAGTGTGTATCTGTTAATCCCAAACTCCTAATTTATCTCTCCTCCACGTTTCCCCTTTGGTAGCCGTAAGTTTCTTTTCTGTGTCTTGTGAGTCAGTTTCTGTTTGGTAAGTAAGTTCATTTGTATCATTTTTTTAGATTCCATAAATAAGTTATATCATATATTTGTCTTTCTCTGACTGACTTACTTTACTTAGTATGATAATCTCTAGGTCCTTCCATGTTGCTGCAAATGGCACTATTTCGTTCTTTTTTATTTTTTATGGCTGAGTAGTATTCCATTGTGTGTGTGCGTGTGTGCGTGTGTGTGTGTGTGTGTGTGTATGTATACCACACCACATCTTCTTTATCCATTTGTCTGTCAATGGACATTTAGGTTGCTTCCATGTCTTGGCTATTGTAAATAGTGCTGCTATGAACATTGGGATGCGTGTATCTTTTCAAATTAGAGTTTTCATCTTTTCCAGATGTATGCCCAGGAGTGGGATTGCTGGATCATACAGTAGCTCTATTTTTAGTTTTTTAAGGAAACTCCATACTGTTTTCCATAGTGGCTGCACCAGTTTACATTCCCACCAACAGTGTACAAGGACTCGCTTTTCTCCACACGCTCTCCAGCATTTGTATTTGTAGACTTTTTCTTTTAATAAATTTATTGATTTATTTATTTTTGGCTGTGTTGGGTCATTGGGTCTTTGTTTCCACATGCGGGCTTTCTCTAGTTGAGGTGAGTGGGGGCTACTTCGTTGCAGTGCGTGGGCTTCTCATTGCGGTGGCTTCTCCTATTGAGAAGCATGGGCTCTAGGTGCATGGGCTTCAGTAGTTGTGGCATGTGGGCTCAGTAGTTGTGGCTCACGGGCTCTAGAGCACAGGCTCAGTAGTTGTGGTGCACGGGCTTAGTTGCTCCGCTGCATGTGGGGTCTTCCCAGACCAGGGCTCGAACCCATGTCCCCTGCACTGGCAGGCAGATTCTTAACCACTGTGCCACCAGAGAAGTCCCTATTATTTGTAGACTTTTTGATGATGGCCATTCTGACTGGTGTGATTATAGTTTTGATTTCCATTTCTCTAATAATTAGCGATGTTGAGCATCTTTTCATGTGCCTGTTGGCCATCTGTATGTCGTCTTTGGAGAAATGTCTGTTTAGGTTTTCTGCCCATTTTTTGATTAGGTTGTATGGTTTTTTGATATTGAGCTGTATGAGCTGTTTGTATATTTTGAAGATTAATCCCTTGTCGGTTGCATCATTTGCAAACGTTTCCTCCCATTCCGTAGGTTGTCTTTTCGTTTTGTTGATGGTTCCTTTGCTGTACAAAAGCTTATAAGTTTGATTAGGCCCCATTTGTTTATTTTTGCTTTTCTTTCTTTTGCCTTGGGAGACTGACCTAAGAAAACATTGGTACAGTTTGTCAGAGAATGTTTTGCCTATGTTCTCTTCTAGGAGTTTTATGGTGTCATATCTTATATTTAAGTCCTTAAGCCATTTTGAGTTTATTTTTGTGTATGGTATGAGGGAGTGAGTGTTCTAACTTCATTGATTTACACACTAAGCTTTAGAAAGGCCTCCTTTAGCATGTAAATTTTCTAAAGCTTCAGGGTGAGTTTTAATTGTAACTCCTCAGTGTAGAAAAAAATACTTGAGGGGCCAATAAAATATTTTCTTGACATTCACAGATGTAAGACTCAGTAGGGCAACTATTTGCAGGAGGCCATGAAAATCCATAATAGGTAGAAATGGACAAACTTTGTTGAGGTGTGAATTTTTTATCTCAAGCAGGAAGTCTCCTGTGTAAGAGCTAGTCAATTTTAGGGTTGCCAGATAAAATGCAGAATGCCCAGCTAAATTTGAATTTCAGATAAATACCAAATATGTTTTTAAGATAAGTATTTCCCAAATATTGCATGGGATATACTTATACTGAAAATTATTCATTGTTTATCTGAAATTCAAATTTAACTGTGCATCCTGTATTCTTGTTTGCTAGGTCTGTCCACTTGAATCAAATAGATACTTTGGAACAGCAAAGTGTTTTGGCTAAAATGTGTGGGTCTTTTATTGTCATGTAGGATATGGGAAATTTTTTGAAGTAATAAACATCTTGCATTTTTTTCCTGAGAAAAAAGGAAAAATGGCTTATGTCTCTCATCAAGAGAGACATAAGCTTGATGAGAGACATAAGCCTTAAATGCATCTGAAAATAAGTTTCACTTGTGATATAAGTGGGTGCTTAGGAAATAACAACCCTCAGTAGAGATGTGGCCCAGAAGAAAGCCAGGAGTTGGTATCCACCAGTCTTGGGGCTTCTCCCTCAAGAACCACAGGTGTCTGTGTATGTAGCTGTAACATGCGCTATTTGTCATCTCACACGTTCTATACAGAGTCAAAGGCGAGCCCTCTCCTCCTACTGTATACAATTGAAATAAGGAGAGGAAATTGGTGTGAAACCTGGGTGGAGCTTAAAATGCTACCCTTTTGTCAGTAGGAACTTCAAAGTAGAACTTAGACAAAAAAATCTTAAGCTTTTCAAAAGTGAGGACCCCTTTTTAATTAAAAGCATAAATCTCATCCCATTTGATATGTAATGTTTTTAGTATTAGTATAATGAGGGAAAGCTACTATAAAATGAATACTTTTAAATGAATGTGCTTTTTATTAATCATGATATAACATTTAAAACAATTTAAACTTATTCACACATATATGTGTGTAACATTTGAAAACTATTCCCACTTGTACACGTACAGTCTTCTGAGTCCCCTCAAAGTCCTCTGAGTTCTCAAGTTGGGGAAAAGGTTTAGACTATCTTCGTGAGAAAACTTGGAGTTGCTTGACGAGGCTAACAGGTTCGACTATTCTGTTACTCTCCACGGCCCTCGGAGACCAATGCCACACATCGGGGCAGGAGCAGCCTGTGCGGGAGGGCATGCAGGAGGGCATTCCAGCATCTTCCTTCCCCAGAGTTCTTACAGGCCTAGGATGATGAGAGGAATTGGAGTCACTGTCATTCGAGCTGCCTTCCTGTGCCGAGGAAGCCAGAAAGGGCCTCCAAAGTAAACTCTCTGTGTGCATCTGCTATAAATCCTCTTCTCTTCCTTGATTACAAGAAACCCAGAAGAGGGTTGATGAGAACACCCACTCCCTTCCATTACCCAGGTTGCTACCTACAGCGCAACCATTCCCCAATTGCCCTTTACTTCTGGGCAGATCTAACAATATAGATGAGCAAATGCCTGGATCGTGTGCATTGGAATCAGAAATCCAGCCTTGCTTTCTTTTTTTTTTTTTTTTTTTTGCGGTACGCGGGCCTCTCACTGCTGTGGCCTCTCCCGTTGCGGAGCACAGGCTCCGGACGCACAGGCTCAGCGGCCATGGCTCACGGGCCCAGCCACTCCGCGGCACGTGGGATCTTCCCGGACCGGGGCACGGATCCGTGTCCCCTGCATTGGCAGGCGGACTCTCAACCACTGCGCCACCAGGGAAGCCCCACAGCCTCGCTTTCTTTATGGTTTCTTACCAGATGCTTAACAGTGACTACCTCGTAGGATTAAATGAGATCAAGTATGTGAAAAGCTTTTAAGAAGAGTAAAGAAGATACAAGTGAAAGAGGCGTCATTCTTAGCAAAGACAAGTTTGTCAGATACATGTTACACGTTCCTAGGTGACAGGAAAGCTGAAGAGGGCAGTCCCGGCAGGTACAGCGGGCACGCAAGCAACAGAGCACGGTAATGGACCACGGGAGTTAGGCCTTTGGACAGCATCTGACTCAGTGGGTCACAAACTTTGTATTCTTGGGACCCCTTTCCACTTTTAACAATTATTGAGATCCTCAAGGGGCTTTTGTTTATGTGGGTTATACCTATCAATATTTACCATATTAGAAACAGAAAAGTTTGAGATTCATTTAAAAATAATAATAAACTAATTACATGTTAACATAAATTATATATTTTATTTAAAAAATTATTCTCCAAAACAGTTTAGCAAAAAGAGTGACATTCTTTTATCATTTTTACAAATTTCTTTAATATCTTGCTTATAGAAGACACATTCTCACCTCTGCTTCTGCATTCAATCTATTGGGATATCACACATCATATAGTCACTGGAAAATTCCATTGTATATTCATGAGAAAATGAGAGTGAAATGGTAAAATGACATCTCAGTATTATTATAAAAATAATTTTGACCTCACTGATCTCCAGAGTTCCCCAGACCACGTGAAGAACTATTGACCTAACTTAATGATAGGAGCTTTCACATAAATGATTCAGCTGCACCTCACAGCAAGGCTTTAAAATGACTTTTATTCTCCCTGTAATACAGCTGGGGAAACTGAGGCTTGGAGAAGAAATATGCGTAAGGCTAAACAACTGGGATCCAAGTCCAGCTGCTTTGATAACAAACTCAACTCAGCCCGGCTGCCTCCAACTTTGAGAAAACTTAAACTAATGAGAAAAGTTAAGCTACTTCGTTTCTGAGGAAGGCCAGATGCCTCCTCTGGTTATATAAATCACATCTGCAGATGTATTAAGTCTTCAAATCATTCCTGGAGTAGGGGAAAATCAAATGCATTAATGAGTTAGCAATGGTTTTGCTATTATTCTTCCTGTCCCACAGGACATACCTAAAATAAAGTTTGCTCTCCTTTTTTCTTTCTGACTTCACTATATTTAACAATGACTTTTCACAGAGGAATAATGAGAGAATCAGAAAGTTGTTCACCTGATGATCCAAAACACCAGAGAGGTGATTTAGGATTTTAGACTAAGATAACTTAATTCATTTATTTCTAAGTTTGCTAACTCTGAAATCTGTTGCATTTTTAAACGCCTGTTTTTCTACCCTCTTAGAGAAGCGGTCAGCAATTTTCTCACTGCCCTCAGTTTGCAAAGAAAGAGCAGGAATCAACAGCAAGTTCCTCATCCTGCAATCTCTGGGAATATCTGGGCTGCCCTCAGAATTGCCCTTTCTCTGATGGACCAACCGGAACTCTTCCAGGCAGCTAATCTCGGTGACCTGGATGTCCTCCTAAGAGCTTTCAACTTGGATCCTTGAAGGAAAAGGAAAAAAAGAATCCCTGATCTGTGTAATTGTACTGAGAAATGCAAAACTATTTCATTATGAATTCCAAAAAGGATAAAACGGATGTTCAAAAGGCTATGGTGATATAACCCAAGGGAATTCCTACAGACAATGCCCAGTCTCTGTTCAGATCCAAAAGCACAAAACATTATATAGTCAAGTTTGGGCTCAGAAGAAGAATTGATAGACACAAACCAAGATTAAGTAACTGTGTGAATACTCTTCACAAGCTGCAAGCATATTGCAAGTTCTTTGAGGTTTTGTCCCCACTTGCAGCTGATGACACATCTAAGGAACTTGCTCATGGGACACCTGGATAAAGCACTGCCTTGGATCAGGGAATTGTGTTTCTGAACTGTCCCCTGAAATTCCCCCTTTTACCAGATTGAACATAGTTTGGGCCAAGGTGCATGCACATATATTAACTCTTGACTGAAGAGAGGCATTGCTTAAACCTGTTCCAATTTTAACTTTTATTGTTGCCCTTTGATTCCAGAGAGGGAGCTTTGCTGGCAAAAGCCGTTTTTGCACTAGAAATTTTTGCTCTTCCCAATCAAAACTTTTCTGGGATTGTATATATGCACTTTAATATTTATGCCTTGCTGGAGTTTTGTTGCTCCAATTTTTAACTTGGAGGTAAAAGATTAGAGAACTCAGCCTTGTTTGATCAACGGACCAAATAACAATTCCTGAAAATAGTTTTTCATAGCGTAGGGTTTTGAAGGAACGTTTTTCTTAAAGCAGATATGACATAGGGTGTAGTATGTCAAACACAGATCGTATTCACATGCTTTTCTGGGACTGTATGAACTTAAGCAAGAGATAAGGTAGTATCTCTTCACAAGTTCTGTGCAGGAAGAAAGTTTGATGATATTGTGATTTCTACTGAGTTAACATTAACTTGCTTAAATGTCGTATTTTCCTTGCTTTCTAACTGCTCTGCACAGTTAATATTCCTTTTAAATTGTTAACATTTTAAATAGTATTTAAGAGTGATAAATACATCTTTTCCTTAAAATTATGTGTTTTCTTAGTTCCATAATAATCTGCACTGCTCATCCTTTTGCATTCTAAGTGATAGAAGATCAATATTTTCTAGCTGAACCTCACTGAATGTCAGTGGTTTAATATGAAAGATGCATGCCTGGCTTTCACTTTGAACATTTGTCAAGCATCGGGAATTTTCTGCTGGCAGTGATGTTTAATTGGTTATATTCCACTCAGTTCTTCAGAGCATTTTGTGCCTGTTGGGAGTTTGGGGATTAGTTGGAAAGACACCATTTTTTAAAGAATTAGAAAAATTGTTTGCAAAATGGTAACCAAAATGTAATTTCACTGATGGTCCAATTCTAGTAATTTATCCTGGGAAGTTGTCTCATTCTTCTTTATTGTATCTCCTTCCTTCTTCCAGAATCTTCCCCAAAGCAATCTGATCCCAACTTTTTCTTCATATTCTTTGGTTAGTAATAGCTGGTTACATTCGTGATTATAGTTACCCTGCAAAACAGCAATTGGGTCAAGAGTATAATTGACTGCAGAGTTAGCTTCTACTGGGAGAGGGGAGAGGAAATGTATATACATGCTGAGACATCGAACTCCAGGTACAGGCAGAAATCCTCTCTTCCGTTATGTTGGAAGTCTCGGGGGGTAGGAAGGGGTCCCAGGGACACATGAAACCACAAGTACTTGAGGCTTCTATACATCATAACCTATTCTAGTTTATAAAGACAAAGAGTTGAGGGCACTATGGTGGTGCCAGGCATTTATCTTCATGTCAAAGCCCACCTGGGCTAGGTGATGCCTCCAGCTGGCCAGCAGGAGGCAGGGCATTAAGGCATTTACTGTTGGGCAGGAGTCACAACCCAGGCTTGGCCTCCTTCACTGAAGTCTGAGAAGCAAGATAAAGCTCAACAATATTTTCTAAAGAATAAATGGTATCCTTTAGAATTTTAGCATCTTAGAAACTCAGTCTGGGGAAGGACTCTTGGGGCCCAGTCTCCAACCCATGACAGCTGCCTGCTTGAATATCCCTGATATAATAGCATCCATTCTGTGCATGTCCCTCCTTCCAATCCCTGTGCATTCACTGGCTGGCCAGCTGACATGCATCCATCATAGTCCATTAGGAGCAAACTTTATAGGTGTTCTATTTATGATGTCATGCTATACTTTCAACAGTCACTGAATTTTGCAATAACGATAGGCTGTTTTCTTAGCCTTGCTGGCACTACCTACATGAGATCAGTAACAATTTAAAGACTGACAGTAGGGTAAATGTGGGATGTTTTGATTTGATTGTTGCTAAGTGGTGGCAAATTTTGCTGCCCAAGTTTTATTTTGCTTTTGGAATACAAAGTAACTTCAAGCTCCAAAGAGTTGTGTTAGAGGAGACAACCTTCCATTCCCATCGTAATTTGGTAATGTGCAGAGCATTCAGTAAGATTTTCTGCAAGACACCTGTGTAAGTCAGAACCAAGATTTTCATAGGCTGTTAACCTGTCAAGAAGTGCAGAATTGTTGCCCAAGGAGGTTTTCAATACTTTTTAAAAAATTGACGTATAGTTGATTTACAATGATCTGTTAGTTTCTCCTGTACAGCAAAGTGATTGTTATACATATGTATACATCCTTTTTTTTTTTTTTTTTTTTTGTGTGTGTGGTACGCGGGCCTCACACTGCCGTGGCCTCTCCCGCTGCGGAGCACAGGCTCCGGACGCGCAGGCCCAGCGGCCATGGCTCACGGGCCCAGCCGCTCCGCGGCACGTGGGATCCTCCCAAACCGGTGCGCGAACCCGGCTCCCCTGCATCGGCAGGCGGACGCGCAACCACCGCGCCACCAGGGAAGCCCCCCCCCCTTTTTTTTGTGGTATACATTCTTTATATCCTTTGCCATTATCATTTATCACAGGGTATTGAATATAGTTCCCTGTGCTATACAGTAGGACCTTGTTGTTTATCCATTCTACATATAATGGTTTGCATCTGCTAACCCCAACCTCCTAATTTATCCCTCTCCCACCACCTCGCTTTGCAACCACAAGTCTGATCTGAGTCTGTTTCTCTTTTGATTTGTATCTTTTCCTGTTTTTTTTTACTTTTTATTTTATGGTGGAGTATAGTTGATTAACAATATTGTGATAGTTTCAGGTGTACAGCAAGTGACTGAGTTATACAAGCACATGTATCTATTTTTTTTCAAATTCTTTTCCCATTTAGGTTCTTACATAATGTTGAACAGAGTTCCCTGGGCTATACAGTAGGCCCTTTCTGGTTATCCATTTTAAATACAGCAGTGTGTACATGTCAATCCCAAACTCCCTAACTATCCCTTCCTCCCCTTGTGTCATATTTTAGATTCCACATATAACTGATATCATATGGTATTTGTCTTTCTCTGATTTACTTCACTTTGTATGATAATCTCTGTGTCCATCCATGTTGCTGCAAATGGCATTATTTCGTTCTTTTTTTATGGCTGAGTAGTATTCCACTGTTTACATGTAACACATCTTCTTTATATGGACATTTAGGTTGTTTCCATGTCTTGGCTATTGTGAATAGTGCTGCTATGAACATAGGGGTGCATGTATCTTTTTGGATTATAGTCTTCTCTGGATATATGCCCAGGAGTGGGATTGCTGGATTGTATGGTAACTCTGTTTTTCATTTTTTGAGGAACCTCCATACTGTTCTCCATAGTGGCTGCACCAACTTACATTCCCACCAGCAGTGCAAGAGGGTTCCCTTTTCTCCACACCCTCTCCAGCATTTGTTATTTGTAGATTTTTCAGTGATGGCCATTCTGACCAGTGTGAAGTGGTACCTCATTATAGTTTTGATTTGCATTTCTCTAATAATTAGTGATGTTGAGCATCTTTTCATGTGCCTGTTGGTCATCTGGATGTCGTCTTTGGAGAAATGTCTATTTAGGTATTCTGCCCATTGTTCGATTGGGTTGTTTCTTTTGTTGTTGAGTTGTATGATCTGTTTGTACATTTTGGAAATTAAGTCCTTGTTGGTCATATCACTTGCAAATATTTTCTCCTAGTCTGTAGGTTGTCTTTTCGCTTTGCTTATGGTTTCCTTTGCTGTGCAAAAATTTATAAGTTTGATTAGATCCTATTTGTTTATTTTTGCTTTCATTTCTATTGCTTTGGGAGACGGACCTAAGAAAACATTGGTACGATTTATGTTAGAGAATGTGTTGCCTATGTTCTCTTCTAGGAGTTTTATGGTGTCACATCTTATATTTAAGTCTATAAGCCATTTTGAGTTTATTTTTGTGCATGGTGAGAAGGTGTGTTCTAACTTCATTGATTTACATGTGGCTGTCCATCTTTCCCAGCACCACTGGTTGAAGAGACTTTTTTCCATTTTATATACTTATCTCCTTTGTCAAAGATTAATTGACCGTAGGTGTGTGGGTTTATTTCTGGCCTCTCTATTCTGTTCCATTGATCCCTATGTCTGTTTTTGTGCCAATACCATGATGTTTTGATTACTGTAGCTTTGTAATATTGTCTGAAGTCTGGGAGGGTTATGCCTTCTGCTTTGTTCTTTTTCCTCAGTATTGCTTTGGCAACTCTGGGTCTTTTACAGTTCCATATACATTTTAGGATTATTTGTTCTAGTTCTGTGAAAAATATCATGGGTAATTACATAGGGATCACATTAAATTTGTAGATTGCTTTGGGTAGTATGGCAATTTTAACAATATTAATTCTTCTAATACAAAAGCATGGGATACCTTTCCTTCAATAATACTTTTTTTGAATTTTTATTTTATTTTATTGGAGTATAGTTGATTTACAATGATGTTAGTTTCAGGTGTACAGCACAGTGATTCAGTTATACATATATTCATTCTTTTTCATATTCTTTTCTCATATAGCTTTTTACAGAACATTGAGTAGAGCTCCCTGTGCTATACAGTAGGTCCTTGTTGGGTATCTATTTTATATATAGTAGTGTGTGTATTTTAATCCCAAGCTCCTAATTTATCCCTCCTGCCACATTTCCCCTTTGGTAACCATAAGTTTGTTCTCAAAATGAGTCTGCTTCTGTTTTGTAAATAAATTCATTTATACAATGAGAGTTTTTAACAAAATTTAGTAAAAACAGTTACTAGAAAGCACATGAAAGCTTATAGAAATCAGGGCACCACCAAAAATAAAGTTGCAAGATTTTAGAACAGTCTTTATTGTATACATTTTTTTTAACTGTGACACATTTTTTAAGGCAGCACTGTTTTCTGGCATCTTACCTTCATGGTGTGAAATTGTCATTTAAATTACTCTTTCCATTTGAAAGGGTAGGGTGTTTGGGGTTACCTTCTGGGGCATTCTGGGAAGGCGTTGAGTATCTTTTTCTTGTGTTACTGAGTAATAAATAGCCTAAGATCTCTTAGAGGATAGTAATACTTTACTAGAATGACCACTCAATTTCATAAACGTGACTTTTGAGGACCAATTTCACTAGTCAATGGGATGAAAATGCAGAGAAGGCCAGTGATCATTGCTGAATTTCAAAATATAACTGTGTCTAGTGAGCTATTTCCATGTGCTCCTGTACCTTCACAGTGAGGCAGAGGAGGGTTAGGGAAAAGGAGATATAAGGCATCCACTTACTGGGCCAATCATATTGAGTCATCATTCCCTTTGCTTTCTCCCAAGCTCACTCCCCATGACTCCTTGAAAGAAAGGCAGATCTTATCCACCAGGAAACGTTAGTAGAAAACTATGAGCTGTGCTTTCTCAGTTGATCTGTGTTTCAACTAGAATGGCAAATTTGTGATACTTAACTGGGTTGGAATGTCTAGTACCCACTCACTTTCAGAGGTTTCTGCCACTTGCCTCATTCTTTTCTTTGAAGGAACTATTATGTTAAATCTTAGCACCATATCTAGATATTAATATTAGATAAATCTTTCTAGTATATTTGTGCTATACAAGCAAGACTTGAATACAACTGTAGCTAGTCCTACTTATAACAGGAGCTCCCAAACTCTGTACCATAAACTTTGTCTGTGAGCTCCTTGGGAATAGAGAGAAAAAGCAAGATGGTTATTTTGTGTCCCTTCCTCATTTGTCCCTGAATCGACTGGACTGTAATAAGTTAGTTGTTGTTGTGGTTGTTGTTTTATTGCTTGAAATGCTTCTAGAAGCATTCTAGTAACAGGGTATTCTGAAGGCTTAATTTGTGTGCCATCTTTTTGAGGCCTTCTGTTTTAGAAATTATTACACATGCAGTACATGATTTCAACTTTGTAAAATAATTTCAAATGTACTCCCTCGCCAGATTTTACTGCACCATTTCCTTATCATTTCAGTATTTATAGAACTGGTTGAAATTAAACTGTTTTGAACTAAGAAGTAGACAGATCTATATATTTTTTAAGAGGGTTTGTAGATGAACTCTGGCATAAGGTTTGTAAAAAGGCAGTTTTAAAAAAGTAAAACATATAACCTCACATACCAAAATAAAGCATGCATTAGCACTTGCAAATCTACCTACTCAGATATTAACCAAAGCATGCAAAATAACTTTACTGAATGTAAATTTACCCAGTGCATGATTAAGTAAGTCTCATAGGTTAGCTTATTTTTCCTTGCTTCTGAACAAGGAACTTGTTCATGAACTTTGTGTTCTAGTTTTTCTACTTGCTTTTAAATATCCTATCCTTGAGATTCACATGGCTGATTTATGCAGTGTTGCAGCCAGTGCCAAACTAATCCTGTGAGGAGTCCAGATATTTAGACATCCAAACGATTTTTAAAAACCAGTTGAGGCACAACAGATGCAAAATAGAAACAAAAGCCATGTGTCTAAATGCTACTGAACAAAATCATGTTGATTGCCTCAGAATTCTGAATAGTGCATTTCGAGCTTTTCTAATTTAGAAATGCTGACATTCTAAATAAGGTGGGGAGGTTAAGGTAATGTCAGGTACATGAAAACCATCATAAGGCAAAGTGGACATGGGGCCTTAATTTCCACAAATGTCACATAGTGTGTGGGGTGTCTGTCACGCCACTGTCCTCAACACGGCCCTATCTGTATGGTAAGTGAGCTACTTGGGCCCACATCCCTTGAGAAACTGGACTTGGTCAATCCGTCTAAAAGCACTGAAATTCAGGGTTGATGAGGTGATTTCATGGTCACTCAGAACCAACTCTAAAGTCCTCCCACTGACCTTTTCTGTGGCCCCGGCTTCCGGAAAAAATAAGGACAAGGAAACCAGAAATGGAGGGAACAAAGCTCAGTAAGAAAGACAATGGGGGGTGTCTTAAGTTAGTTAGTGACAGCTTTGTCACCACTTCGTACCCCGCTACACCCCAACACACATGCAGATGAGCTCCAAGACAGAATCCCCCAAGCACCCAGCCAAGACCACTGTGTGGAGGCATTAAACAGCTAAGAGGAGAAAAAAACAGAAAACTAAAGTGTGAGATTTCACATAACTCTCCATTTTGCCTTGAATAAAGTTTCCACTACCGGTACCCTCCGCAGAAATATCAAAATAACATTCTGGAAACAAGTGCCCCAATCCTCAATCTCAGAACTGTTTTCTTAGGACTGCTCTCCAAGAGAGAACTCTTGTAGCACTGTAGAATGTCACAGCAAAACCCTGACAGGCTCATTGGGACACTCTTAGAAACCTGCACTCAAAATAATATTAAGATGAAAAAAAAGAATGAGGCAGTTCTTTGCTCACCAATAAAATGTCTGTGTGAGTGTGTCTTTTCTTTGAATTTCTTGGAGAGGGAAATGGTACGACACAAAAAGAACTAAGGAATATACACAGTCAGTGAGTGTTTCACTGAGATACATAAAAATACCACAAAAGAATTGTGCCACGTGAGAAATATGTTCATGATTGAATGTTAGCAGTAGATAAAGGAAATATAGCAAACCTAAATTTTACCAATTATTTTCAATTCCCCATCCCCATATCATCTAACCCAAACCCTCTTCAATTTTCATTGCCCAAATTTGTTTACATTTGTTGAAAATAAACCTGATTAATTTAGTAAACTTTTTACAAACTATAACAAGCATTTATTAACTATTTAGAAAAGATATTTCTATATATTTTGTATATCTATGAATATTGCATATCTAATCTAAAATACTGTTTGAGACAAATTCTTCTACGATGCTTCCTTATCATGCTCAATAATGTTTAAAAATCTTGGGATTTCATTTTTAAGCTGCAGTAGATAACAAAAAAATTTAACCTTAAATGTTTACATTGAGTTTTTAAATTAAAACCAATCCAAATTAAGTGACCTATAGTAAATTAATGGCAGTGGAAGCGGGGGCATAAGTTATTGGCATACTACATGATAACGTACCTGTGTATTTAGTGAAATGTTATATATCATAGCACAACTCTGTTGGGTATTAAGATTTCATCTTAGTATTCCCCTGCGTTGCTCTTTGAAATAAAATTACTACCATAAAAATCCCTTATCAATCATATTGATGTGTTTAATTTACTCCAGTGGCTTATAATTTGCAAAGTACCAAGATTAAGGTAGTATTTTTGTACTACTATTCCTTCCCTTTTTCACATTATTAAATTGTATATTTGTGCAATTTTAAACTATGTTTTCAAATAAACTTTCTCTGGCTTCAAGGTCTTTTCAGAAATCTTTCAAAATGGGATATGGGGATCAGAATTGCTTCAAATCAAATGGAATCCAATTTGTACTACTGGTTAAAAGGTCCTTTTATTGAATATCACTACCTATGATTTTGCATAAGTTATCTGGAAATAGGAATGCACTTTTAGATACAAAACAAAGATCTTCCTCCTTTGTTAATTTTTAAAGACTAAAATATTATTTAACCTGAAATTGGATTTTGTGATTTTTTTTTTTTTAGAATAAAAGTATTAAAATATATTTGTTTTAGGGTCTTTTTTTTGGTCAGTCAAATATTTGAGCACCTACTAAGTACAGGTACTGTTCTAGTGCAGGACAGTGGAAATTAAATCAAGCCCTTGAAGAGCTTAGATTTCTGTGAGAGCTCAACAAATACTTTAACAAATAAGAATGCCACGTGCTGCAATGCAAAGTGCTAGAAGAACAAGGCAAGTAACGTATGAGAGTGACTGGGGCTCCTTCATCTACAGGTAGTCAGGAAAGGTTTCTCTTACCTGACATTTGGGCTGAGAGTTGAACAACAAGAAGCCAGCCAAGTGGAGCTGGGGACAAGCTCTCCCTCTTCACTGCCCTCTCTTTCCACCTGAGGCAGCACTTAACCTTGGTGGGATTCTCTTTTCTCTGTGAAATCAAGCTGTACCTCTTTCTTTCCTGTTTCACTGTTACTCTATATGCAGTAAAGTTCCGTCTACCTAGTGGTGAACTGCGGCTCCTCTTCCCACGTCTCGCATAACTCAAACCCTTTTTATGTCTCCTATGCCCCTGCCACTTTTTAAACATGAATATTAATTTCCTCAAATAGCTGCTTCACTCCGTGTGTGTATTCAAAAGCAGACCAAGGTTTGACTAGTTCTTTACATTTCCTTACAGGGCTCCTTAAGGTAATACCTCACCTAGCCAGCACTTTAGGGCTCACGAAGGACTGACGTATTTTTCCTTTACTTACACCACATAACCAATAATTCCGCCTGGTAATCAACTTAAGGAATCAGAACTTTAGGCACCGATGGTTAATTTTAGTATTTTGCCCTGTGGAACTAAATTACTGATTCTCAGGAGGCACCCTGCTTGAGTTTGCCCACTGAGTTTAGAAAAGTGGAATCCAGGCAGTACAGCCTTCCCAGGCCCAGTTCTCTGAAAGGGAAACAGAAAGGAAGCGAACATTTACTGAAACCTACCATGTGATGGATTCCTTGGCCGGGTGTTTCTATTTTGCCGTTTTAACTTCAGCGGGCACCCAGGTCCTAAGCCTTTGCTCTACTGATAATTGTATCCAGTCCATAATTAATATTTCTGCAAATAATTAACATAATCGCAAAAACTGTGCCAGGTGAAAAAAAGGTCTTAGAGATTAACAACAGACTAAAGAGTATATTTAATACTAAAAGAACAGCAAAAACTGACCTGGGAAACAGTAGGCTTGAGAGAAATTTCCAAGATAATGGCTAACACTGCTCACAGTAAAATTTGCTATCGGTTAAAAATTGATCAAGAAGAACGACATCGTCTTGACAAAATTTAGATTTGCAAAATTTGACCTGGTAAAGCTGG
This sequence comes from Physeter macrocephalus, assembly GCF_002837175.3. Lineage (NCBI taxonomy): Eukaryota > Metazoa > Chordata > Mammalia > Artiodactyla > Physeteridae > Physeter > Physeter macrocephalus. The sequence goes on along the minus strand of NC_041214.2, from coordinate 72,894,309 downwards.
ACCCAGTGGAAATAATGGCTGCAAAGGGGAATTTGCAATAGCAAAAGTTATAATAGAGAAAAATTGATGAGAACTGAAAAACTGATGACAGACTGTCCTTCTAAAATTTACAGAATTGTTAACAAAGTAAGTTCATTAAAATAGAAAGGAAAATGTCAAAGTTGGGAAGAGTTCAACTGGGTGACTCTTCTTACCTTCTCCTCTCTCCTCATATCCCACATCTCCTACACCCTCCCTCTTAAGCTGGGCACCTTGCTTCCTACTTTCCTAGAAAACGATGGCAGGAAAGAACTCCCAGACTCACGGCACTCAGTCTCCTAGTCTCCTCACCGTGGCATCTGCACTTAGGTCTCTGCCTTCCTCCCATCCCCACACAGGTCTTCCAGGCCCTGCCTAAAGTCAGCTCTGACTTTGGCACCAGATGCCATCACCTCTTGCCTGTTCAAGAACAGCGGATCAGCACTTTTTCCCTCACCCTCCTACATCCTCCACACTGTTCTTTCTGTTTGACCATCTTATTTCTCATATTTAAAAGGAAGAACTTCTCTCAGTCCCACCCACTTCCCCTATCAGTCACCACCCCACTTTCTTTGCTTTCCTCTGTAGCAAAACTCCCCAAAGAGTTGTCTGCATTCATTTTCTGCAGTGCCTCTCCTCTCCAAACTGTTCCCATGGAGACCACACATGACTCCAAGTGGATCATTCTCACAGTGAATTCATCTTACTTAACCTATCACATTTATTTGGTCACTCTCACCTCCTCAAGATGCTTTCTTCACTGGGCTTCCACTTCCAGGCACCATTCTCTTGGTTTCTGTGCACAGTGGTGGTCACTTGTCCCAAGTCTCCTTTGCTGGCTCATCTTCTCCCTGACTTACGCTGAAGGGCTCAGTCCCTGGACCTCTTCTACTTCCTGTCTCCCTCCACTGATGATCCCACCCACACCATGGCTTTAAATACCACTTAGATACCAACCACTCCCAATTTGATATCTACAGTCCAGACTTCTCAAAGTCCAGAGTTGCATATGTCCCGCTTCCTACTCAACATCAGCCACGGAAGTCTAATAGGCATTTCAAACTCAGCATGCCCCCAACCGGACTCCTGACCATCTTTCCCCACCACCACTTGTAACCTCACCACACCCTCCTACCTTAGTTGATTGCAACTATGTTCTTCAGTTGCTCAGAACAAAAACTTCAAGGGCAGCCTTAGCTACTCTCATTCCCTCATACCCCACATCCTGTCCATCAGGAGATTCTGTTGGCCTTACGTTCAAATGTATCCAGCATCTGCCCATCCACACTACCCCCACTGCTACCCTCCATCCATCTGAGCATCATCCTCTCCCCTTGCTTGCCACAGTAGCCCCTACTTCTGTCCTTGCCCTCCTGTCATCTAAGCTACACAAAGAAGAATCTCCCTGAAACTTTGGTCAGAGCAGGTCATTGCTCTGCTCAAAACCCTGTAATGGCTCCCCATCTCACCCTAGGGTCAAGCCCTTCCAATGCCTCCCGGGCTCAGACGATCTGGCCCCCTCTCTCCTCCTCTCCCAGCAGTCTCCCCCACTCCTCCCTCCCTTCTAACCACACTGGTCCCCTGGCTGCTTCTCTGACATGTCAGACACTTTCCCACCCAGGAGCTACTGCTCCAGCTAGTCCCTCTGTCAAGCATAGGCTTCCCTTAAACATGTTCGGATGACGCCTTCACCTCCTTCAAGTCTTCTTTCAAATCTCCCCGCCCAAGGATGCCTTCCCTGATCAGGCCCTCCCCTGAGTACCTGATTTCGCACCTCAACCTGCACCTCCACCACTGATCTCCATCTTTTTTCCATAGAACTCAACAGCTTTTAACATATCATTTCCTTATTTCTTATGTTTAGTATCTGCCTCTCCCTGGTAGAAAATTAACTCAGCAAGGGCAGAGACCCATATCTACTTTGTTTACTGATACATCTAAGAAAAACAATGCCTAGCACATACCTGTTTAGTAGTTACTGAATGATGAACCATGCTATACAGATTAACAAAATAAATTTGCTTAATGGAATTATCTCCAGAAAAATACTTTTGGAAAAAAAAAAGTCATCATTGTTGGTATAATTGATTATTTTTTTAAAAAGTTTTTAGACTGAAACAATGGGTCAAAACCTCCACAGACTCAAAACGCTATATGTGTTAAAATGATGACATAAAATACCACAGTAAAAATATCCTGTGCCCACCAGACTTGTCAGATGCTTTACACAACTCATCACAAGTATTATTCTGCCCACTGAACAGCTGAGAAGACTGAGTCTCAGGATATTAAGTGCTTACCAAAGTCACACAGCTAGTCTGGGTTGGGAACAGGATTTGAACTTGTCTATATGCTTCTACCCTGGCCATTATCCCACCCTGCCTCCCTACCTCACTGAAAGTAGATTTTTAAATAATTGCTTGCATGGGGATGAGAATTACTCACCATTTTCCTATTAAATTTCTCCACTGTGACTGAAGTTTGCCACTGACGACGTTTGAAAAGCTGGACCATGAGTTCAAACGGCACATACACACACTGGTAAACTCTCCCACTGGACACGATGGGATACATCAAGTGAATGTAAACAGCAGCTGGCTTGCAAACACTGGCCTAAAAGTTTGCAGTTCTCTGAATGGTAAACAACCCCTCACTATCCCCTCATCATTTCCTTCTCCTCTTATTCCCTCCCCAAAACAGATGGCACAACACTGATGTCAGTCATTTCACTTGGATTTTTAAAAATACATTGGTTCATTCTTTTAAAAGTTTTAAGCACTGAATAAACATATTTTAAGTAGTAATTAGCCTATATGGTAAGCAAAATAAGGCCCCCCCCCGCAAGACATCCACATCCTAATCACCTTACATGCCAAAAGGAACATTGCGGCTAAGATTAAGTTAAGGATCCTGAGATGGGAAGATTATTCTGGACTATCTGGGTGAAGCCAATGTAATCCCGAAGGTCTCTGTAAGAAAGAGGCAGGAGAGGGCTTCCCTGGTGGCACAGTGGTTAAGAATCCGCCTGCCAATGCAGGGGACACGGGTTCGAGCCCTGGTCTGGGAAGATCCCACATGCCGCGGAGCAACTAAGCCCATGCGCCACTACTGAGCCTGCGCTCTAGAGCCCGCAAGCCACAACTACTGAGCCCTCATGCCACAACTACTGAAGCCCGCGCGCCTAGAGCCCGTGCTCTGCAACAAGAGAAGCCACGGCAATGAGAAGCCTGCGCACCGCAACGAAGAGTAGCCCCCGCTCGCTGCAACTAGAGAAAGCCCGTGTGCAGCAACGGAGACCCAACGCAGGCAAAAATAAATAAAAAAATAAATTTATTTTTTCAAAAAAGAGGCAGGAGAGCCAGTAAAGGAGATATGCCAATGGAAGCAGACACTGGAGTGATGCCAATGCTGTCAGGGGGTCATGAGCCAAGGAATGCAAACAGCTTCCCGAAACTGGAAGAAGTAAGGAATGGATTTTCTCCTGCGGCTTCCCTGCCAACACCTTGCTTTTAGCCCTGTGAGACCCATTTCCAGACCTCTGACCTAATAAATGTATTGTTTTAAGCCACTCAGTTTGTGGTAATTTGTTTACAGCAGCAATAGGAAACTCATACAGCCTAGAAACACAATGTCATAAAAATGCTGAAATCCCTTGATGCAACTAGTGTTGACTCTGCTTATACCTGCATTAAGGAAGCCACCAGCAAACTGAGAGCCAGGGAACCACAGAAAGGTCTCACAATTGATTCCAATATTCAACTTGGCACCCAGTAGAGAAAGACAGCAGACTCCCACCTGCCCCGCCCCGCCCTCCTTCACAGAGCTAACATCGTGCCATCGAGGATATTCCACTACTGATGGGACCTAGCAGCCTCGGGGCCACACAAAGAAACCCTGAAAAGAAATAAAATTAGTCACTGTCTCAAGTTACCTGTTCCACTGATGGGTAAGAACCTGCAAAAGGCAGAACCGGTTTACGTGGCATTTTGCAAAAGAGAAAAAAAAAAAAGAGAGAGCCATAAAGGGACCTCAGATTGTGAGAATAGCTTTTAATTTTAAAACAATTGAAGCAATAAATCATCCATCTCTCTTTCCATCACAGGCAAATAGTCTCCCAAAACATTTGAGATATTTTAAATTACAACTGTGATTAGTGCAAAATAAACACAAATTCTTTCAGGCGCCAACATCAAAACCTGCCAAGCAGACAGGCGCGGGCCACAGGATCAGCCTCAGCTGAGGCCAGGAGGAGCGGCCAGATATGCATGGTATTTCAACACACCCATCTCTGAACAGACAAAACAATACCGGGGAAGGGGAAACCACAAGAGAATGTTGCCCAAAGTGAAACAAATCTGCCCAACACCCTCAGGTGGCTAACATCCTTGGCACCTGGAAGATGCCTGAAAAATAAATGCAGAGTTGGCAGCTTCTAGACAAAGCTGAAGGAACAAGGTTTGGGCTCATTTGCTTTTGGTTTTTAATTGGGGTCTTATATATATATTGGTTCTTATGCAGAAAAATCTGCTTTCTGGAAGGCATTCTGTGCCTCACATTGCTCCCGACTCCAAAAAACATGTTTGTGCTGCTTCTGTCTGTCTGGATGCTTCGCAGAATCCCCTTCCATACCTACGGCACCTCGCTGCCTCCTCACGTCACCTGGTCTGGAGAGCACTGTCCAACAGAGTACAACTCGTGTCTAATTTCAATTTATTTGGTAGCCACATTAAAAAAAGATCAAAAGGAATAAGTGAAACTTTAATATCATCTTACTTGATGTATCTAAAATATGGTCATCTTAGCATATAATCAATATAAAATATTGATGCAATATTTTACATTCCCTTTTATTGGTACCAAGCCTTCCAAATCTGGCGTGCATTTCCTGTGTACAGCACAACCTCAATGTGCACAAGCCACATTTCCGGAGGTCATTAGCCACATGTGGCCATGGACAACTGTACTGAACAGCACAGATCTAGAGAATTATAACACAAACTCTTTCAGGATGATTTCCTGAGTAGGGAATCTCCATGACATTGTGTGGGCGATCTTATACATCAACTTAAGGGTAACAGAATCTTGTTCTGTAACCTAGGATTTTTGACCTTAGGTGAAGGATAGAATCACATTTTATCTAATCCTATCCCCCTATCCTGCTTCCAACACTGGCCATCTCCCCGTTGATGGCCCACACGGATGATGTCATGGAGCAACAGTGATGCCTACCAGATGAAAAGACATCCTTTCTGTGGTAGAAAAACTTATTTGAGGATCATAGCTATAACTCAGCTAGAGTAAGATAATACTCCAGAAAGGTTACAGAGTTAGCGGAAGGTAGTTCTGAGGTTTGTCAGGGCAGGAGGTGTTTTAAATAGATTTTTCATTTTTGAGGAAGATGGTAACAAAGTACCTTACCGACTGGGAAGTGGAGAGTTTCAGGAGTGGGAGAAAAAAAATGGGATAATCACCAAAGAAAGTAATTACCCAAGAAATTGGGACTAGAAGTTGGGGTGGCAAACACTAAAAACGAGGCAGGTTCTGAAGTGGGGTGCGAGAGCTGTAACAAACCAGAACCATAACATCTAACCTCTATGTGATCCCTCGCATCTTACATGTCCGACCAAGGTAGTAACTGCAGGAAAATAAAAATAGACCCGAATGTTAGGACAGAAAGGGACTTTTGAGCTTATCTGGTCTAACCCACTCATTTTAAGGAAAAAGGCCTAGAGAGGTAAAGGGACTCGGCCCCATCCCACTTAGAAGTGGAGTCGGGCTACAAACGCAGGTGCTCTCACTATGAATTGCAGATAAGGCTCCATCCAGTTCAGGTCAAGGGAAAAAACAACGTCGGGAGTAGCAGGCTCAAGCTACACCCTACAGCCCACGGTGAACACGGGGGAATGGCAAGCACATTCTCTTGTAGGTGAGAGAAAACAGCAAGTCAATTCAGAACATTAAAGCAATGTTGACATAAAATGGCATTGAAACATGACTCTTCTTTAATAGTCCTTCCTCCATACTTTTTCTCCCCTTGAAAAAAAATCCCAATCTGAACCAAACTGGATTTTTGATTAGCTATGTGGGCATTTAGATCAATTGACAAAACGAAAACTTTGATACGCTGTATTTTCCAAAGACACATTCATCAGGATTTTGCACAAATGGATATCAAAAGATATTTACAGGAAGAAAGTGCTCTCTTTCACACATACACCCACGCAGTGAAAATTTTCACAATTACACCACCACACCTCACACAGAAGACTCCTAACAGGCTGATGATCAGTTGACAAAATACACACATTATTCCAGTTTTCAGTCATAAATAATCTCATCTACATACATGTGTAAAATTAAGCAGTGTATTCCACACTTGGATTCCAGGGAAGCCTGCCTTGAATATATTAAGATATACAAATACATTTATAAGCATGAAAGAAAACCAATATTTGCTCCAGTTTTCCCAACTCTCAATCTGAAATAAAGAATAGCACATATACAAAACTTTGCCTTGTAGAAATAGCCCTTTGTCTTGTGAGGCAAAAAAAAAGGCAGCCATATTCCACCTTCTTACGATAGGTTTAGGTATCAAAAGGGCTAAATTTCTTTTTTCTGCTTAATGAATTAAGTAATGTGTAGCCTGTAATCTTATATACTGACTTTACACCATTCACTTTGCAAAATTTTATAAAATTTTTTAATTTGCTCAAAATACACATGCTATCTTTGTCCACATTTCAATCCAAAGCCCCAATCCCCCTCCCACCCCCAGAAAAGGCCTTCACTTTGTTATAGTGGTGAAAAGAAGTCACTTTTTTTTTTTTTTTTTTTTGTGGTATGCGGGCCTTCCTCTGTTGTGGCCTCTCCCGTTGCGGAGCACAGGCTCCGGACGCGCAGGCCCAGCGGCCATGGCTCACGGGCCCAGCCGCTCCGCGGCATGTGGGATCCTCCCAGACCGGGGCGCGAACCCGGTTCCCCTGCATCGGCAGGCGGACGCGCAACCACTGCGCCACCAGGGAGGCCCAAGAAGTCACTTTTGATGTGTTTGGAGTCACTATTCTATGGTACTCAGCCCTAAGGAAACGGGACTCTGTAAGGCTGTTTAGCATGGGGGTTTCTGCAGGAATCAGGGACTCGTGTCACCGAGCGGGGCTGCTTTGGGGTGTCCAAGACAATGTGAAAAGGTGACACCAGTGGGCAGAGTTTAGTAGAGAGTTACTGCCCCATGAGCTCCCGTCTTCTGCCAATCTCATTGGTTCCCGAACTGAAGAAAACGTCAGAGGAGAGAGGAGAGGAGGCATGCTCTACTAGGGCCCACCCACTGGGCACCCCACCCGCTGCTCTTCAAAGGGTCAGAGTATCAGATCTCACCAGATCCTCAAAGCACAGTTGGAAAGAGAGGACAGGGGTCATCACACCATTGTGCACACAAGGAAAGATGAGGTACTTGCCCAGCTACGGGCCGCACCCAGGTCCACGGGTCACAGGCCTCGGGCTCTGCATCCTTTGCTCATGTCTCCTGTGAGAAGGGCCCCAATCATAACCAGAGCCCTGATTGTTCATAACTCACATGTCATAATCCAACTTCCAGACTTCACAGAATTGTGGAATTCTGTGCTGTATTTCACCTAGTTGGTTCTACTTTATTTTCCTACAGTCTCCAGAAAGATCCTTTCTACCAACCAAATGCATATTAAGCAGACAGCAATAAGTCCTTTTTTATTTGACTGAATAATCTGAAATAGAAATTCCAGAGACCCTAGCATTTGGTACAGAGCAGTAGGAAAATTACAGAGCACTATCATTCTACTTTTTCATCACATCTGAAACTCTGATCTAATCCCAGGTTGCAACTAAAATGCTGAAACACCGAAACAGAAACGATGGTCTTTCATAGTGTCATATAAAGTTTCTTTGCATCTGAAACCCTTAAACTGCTGAAGATCACACTGTTGGTCACAGCAGATAAGCAGTGAAGGCAAGTCAGGAGGTGATTAGCCAACAAAGGGCAGAGATGAGACTCTGGCCCCAGAACACACAGAAATGAAGGCAAGCAAAGAGCTGGGGGATGAGAAAACTACAGACAAATTTGGGGCACTTAACATGATTCCAGGGAGTTGTCATGTGTCATCGTAAGAAGAGATCAGCTATTTTAACTAACAGTACACACGACTATGCCTTGGGGGAAGGGTTGCTGAGAAACAGAATTATCTTGGCAAAGAACAACACTGTGCTGCTGGGGGCATCTGCGTTCATACGACCAAATGTCACAAACCCAACTGAATTCTGGACAGCACTGAAAGGGACAACAGCCCTTTTTACGCCTGAAAATCTAAGCGGGAAACTAATTTTTTAAACTGTTCCTGAGTTAGAGTTTCTTTAAAATATTGACTTGCTTTTTCCAGCTATGCTTACTACCAACTATTTTAACCTTTAAAAACCAACCCATCACAGATTTTCTAGTTGACTGTAAAGGTCTCACACTCTCAGTCGCATTCTCACACACATTCACACACTCGTATTATGAATTTTGATATGATTAAATTAAAAATATCTTTCATTGTAGATGTTCTACTCTACATGGAGAGGTCAGAAATCATTGTGTGTCATGAAAAAACTTATGTCACAAATAAAGCCCAGCCCAGTTACTGATTTTCGATATGAAACGAAAGTGGGCTTTTTGTTTATGGTGGGTAGGCGACACAACTGGCCCCATTACTTGGTTCCTCTGGAGGCCACAAAGCAAAACAGAGGACTGACGGCACTTCCTGCTTTTGATGTGCCAGTGGCAGATCCCCCACCAGCAACAGGAATACTTTTTTTTTTAACCATCCTCTTCTTAAACATTTATAAAAAGAAAAATTATCTACAGTAGTGTATCATCACTAATAGAAATTTCCTCCCAGTTCTACTTCAGAAGGCATCAAATGATGTTCTTTAAATAAACTATAAATACCCCATGTATTCCCTCATGTCTGGCTGTCCCAACTTCTTACTTTTTTTTTTTTTTTTTTTTTTTTTTTGGCAAATTAAAAAGGTGTATGGCTTCTTCTCGCCAATTTGTACGTCTGAGGTTTAGCTTGGTATCCTGCGGTAAAAGTACATGTAGCCCAGGTCTTTAGGGGGCCTTTCTGAGGCACAAACTTTGTGGTCATTGTAGATCACCCATCTGAAAACAAAAGACAGAAGCATTTGATGGATTTAAGTCAGTTCCAGGAAACTTTGCAGGAGAAAGTTACTGCACCATACTTAAAATAATCAAGATGGTTTAAGATAAACCAAACTCAAGTCTGTTGTATAAAAAGAAACAGAATGCTGGTGGGAAATTACAACTGCTTTTTTATTCTCAAGTTCAATCAAAAAGTAGTTCCTAAGGAGCCTCCAAACATTTCCACTTGTAGAAATCCATAGATGGCCTCAGAACTTCAGTCAAAGAAGTATGTGTTTTTTTCAGCCTTAGGTATAAAACTAGCTAAAAATCAGAAGTAAATAGACATGCAGTGAACTATTATACAACTATTAAAATGTCTTTGAAGAGTATCTGGTAAAGTAAGAAAATAATCACAATATAATATGAAGTGGGAGAAAGCAGGTTACAAAATTGTAGGTACTGTGTACAAACTTTAAGCTTTTAGAAAAGTTGTAAATACAGACATACACATACCCTCTCCCAGTGAAAACAATGAAACAAAGAGAAATGTATCAAAATACAGACAATGGTTCTCTCTAGGCTTCCAAACAACACATTCTCTGTATGTTTTTGTATTTTTACAAATTCCTTATAATGAATTTCATGGCTTTTTAAATTATAATTAAGCTATTTTTCTTAAGGAAAGTATTTTTAAAAGAGCTATCATGCTTGGTAATAAAAAGGATTCACTATAAATCAAGTTCCTGTGCTCGACTTTTATTAATCAAGTTGAGAAGACAAGACTAAAAGACACACCAAAAAGGAACACAGTGGATTCCTGACTGGGAACCGGTCACTCCTGCAGTACGAGGTCAACGTCCTACCAGGAGAGGGCAAGGTTACGTGTTTCTCCAGTGTCCATGTGGCCCAAGCACTGCCTCAAGCAGGGGTGCTGACCCATAGGCCAGGCCACTCAGTGGGAACTCAAGGAAGGGAAACCAGTGGGGCCCGTGGGGATCCAGCCCGGGAAGAAGGTTCTGAAGAGAGCAGCAGCCTTACACCCCACAACTGTCTCATTCCTAGCTCACCACACACCTAACGATTCTTAAGAAGCCAAGGCTACAATAGGGCAAACACTGGGTGTTGGAGTTACCAGATAAAACACAGGATACCCAGTCAAGTTTGAATCTCACATAAGCAACAAATACTTTTTTAATACAAGTATGTCCCATGCAACAGCTGAGACATATTTATACTAAAAAGTTATTCATTATCTGAAATTCAAACATAATAGGGTATCCTGGTTTTCTTGTTTTGTTTCGTTTTGTTGGCTAAACCTGGCAACCCTGGGGAGGTTCCAAATATGGACACACATTCCGCTATGGGATGCGTCTTTACTTTGGGAGGTCCCCTTGCTATGACAGTGAAGAGTGACTCTGAATACTAGCTCTGACACAGCTGCAAACGTCAAGCTATTTAGCCTGTCTGAGCCTTAGTGCCCTGATGTGTAAAATGGCTTTAAGAGTCTATCGCTACAAGACCATTATGAAAACCAAATGAGATAACATATGAAACACCTAGTGGAGTGCCTGGCACATAGTAGGTCCTCAATAAAACATAGATATTATTTTACCTTCTCAAAAAGACTCACCTTCCTTCCTTTTTGATGTGACAAACATAATGTCCACTCATTGTAGATGTCCCCATGTGACTGATGAACGCAAATAATTCATACACTATGAAAGAGGAAACAACTCAGTTACAAGGCAGCATTTCTAGAAATCAATAGCACTTCTGACCAGAATTTAAAGCCAACGAGAGTGTAATCCAGCAACTGTTTAGAATGAAAGACAGTCTATTTACTTACTACGTTGAGAACACACCCACCTACCCAAAGTGACAGCAACTTCAACCTGCAAATTCATAACAAAGCAGGACATGAACTTTACAGCTGACCTTAAGCTCCTATCTGAAAGGGGATTAAAAGTCCCATAGCCCAGTCTGGTGGCAAGCTCATGGGTCTAAAAGGGTAGTCCCAGCTCCATCACTTCCAAGCGGCATGAGGGTGGAGAAGTTGTTTCATCTCTCGGAGCCCATTTCTTCACAGAAATGAAAAATCCACCCACTTCACAAGGTTGTATGAGGCTTAAATGAGCAATTCAGACTAAAATACCACACAAATGTCAGGATTAGGAAGAAGACAGCAGATAGGTGTTATCATTTACAGAAAGGGATAATGCTCAGAATATGCGCCTTGTTGATTTCTGACTGGCTCATGATTATAACCTCTATGGGACCAAAATTCAGCCTTCATGCCTTCTGAACAAGGAGATATATAGCCTCTTGGAGTTTAAGATGGATGTTTATTCTCTAACAAGTATCTCCTGTCATCTTGCATAGCATATGCTGTACCAAATCCACGGTGAATGAATTTCAGCTCATTCCCCCATCCACCCACCCCCAGCCAATCCTAGGCCTGCACAACACCTGCAAAGTGGCTTCCACAGACTGGCACCAGTGCAACTCCACAAACTGCTACAGACTACGATGAGACAGGTACAGAAACTGAGTTAGCGTTTACAGACCCCTATAATAATTTGAGAGGAATATTCATGTCTGTTGAATCTAATTGAGGAAAAAAATGGGCTTGCATATTCATTGTTTTTGGTACTCAAGTTTTGTTGTATTTTACAAGTGTACTGGTCTTGCTCCTCCCTCTCTCATTCTTTCTCTCTCTTGACGTTCACCAATGCTCATCCACATATTCAGCTGTGAATCCCCAGTCCTCATCTTAGCCTTCAGCGCATCACATACTATGGACCACCTCTCCTCCTTCCCCAAACAACTGCCCCCAGGACATGACTGTCTTTTTGTTTTCCAGGTGCCTCACTGGCTTCTACTCTTCTCCTGACTTTTAAACATTGGTGACCTGGGGCTCTGACCTCAGGCCTTTCTTCCCTCTATCTTCTCTCTCTCTCTCTCTCTCACACACACACACACACACACCCTGTACATTCTCATCCTCTCTCTCTCTGCCACCTCCCCTACCCCTTCCCTCTCTGGTTGATCTCATCCAGTCTCATGGCATTAAATGGAATTATGTTCTTAATTTCATTTCCAGAATGTTCACTGCTAATGTACAGAACTACAGTTGAATTTTGTATATTGGTCTTGTTTCCTGCAACCTTTCTGAATCCATTTATTAGCTCTAATAGTTTTTAAAGTAGAACCCTTAGGATTTTCTATATACAAGACCATGTCATCTGCAAACAGAAATAGTTTTACTTCTTCCTTGCTTATCTGGATGCCTCTTATTCCTTTTTCTTGCGTAACTGCCATGGCTAGAACCTCTTTCACAATGTTAAATAGAAGTGGCAAGAGTGGACATCCTTGTCTTGTTCCTGCTCTTAGGGGAAAAGCATTCAGTCTTTACCATGAAGCATGATGTGAGCTGTGGTTTTTTGGTAGGTACCATTTATCAGGTCGAGGAAGTTCCCTTTCATTCCCAGTTTGTTGAGCATTCTCTCCTCAGCTTTATCCGTCTCAATTCTCCCAGTAACTCAGGACAAAATCTGGACTCCTCTCTCCCACTGTTTACACACATCCAATCCATCAGCAAATCCTTCAAAAATATATCCAGCATGGGGCTTCCCTGATGGCGCAGTGGTTGAGAGTCCGCCTGCCGATGCAGGGGACACGTCCGTCTCAATTCTCCCAGTAACTCAGGACAAAATCTGGACTCCTCTCTCCCACTGTTTACACACATCCAATCCATCAGCAAATCCTTCAAAAATATATCCAGCATGGGGCTTCCCTGATGGCGCAGTGGTTGAGAGTCCGCCTGCCGATGCAGGGGACATGGGTTCGTGCCCCGGTCCGGGAAGATCCCACATGCCGTGGAGTGGCTAGGCCCGTGAGCCATGGTCACTGAGCCTGCGCATCCGGAGCCCGTGCTCCGCAACGGGAGAGGCCACAACAGTGAGAGGTCCGTGTACCGCAAATATATATATATATATATATATATATATATCCAGCATTTCCTTCAAAATATATGCAGAATCCAACGACTTCCTACCAACTCCACTAGTAAGCCCCAATCCAAGTTACCATCATCTCTTGTCTGAATTATTACAATAGCGTCCCCTCCTAACGGGGCTCCCTGCTTCCTCCCTTACCCCTACCGACCACTCTCAGTATGGCTGCAAATCTCACTCTAACAATGACCTATGAGGTCCCCCCCACCTCCTTCCATTCTCCCCCCTCCACTCCAGCTCCTCTGGCCTCCTGGGTTCTCCTCAAACACACCGGCTACTCCTCTCACTGACAGAGAGGGCTTCAAGCCCCTACGGTCCCTCTATCTGGAACTCTTCTTTCAGATGCCACATGATCCACTCCTCACTTCATCGAGGTCTCAGATCAAATGTCATCTCAGAGAGGCCTTCCTTATAAATAGCAACTCCTCCCTCCTTCCACCCCACCCTCACCCCAACCTTGTTTTACTGTTGTCCACGGAGCTCAAAATAACACCATATCACATACTTATTTGTGTATTTACTTATTGTCTATTTCCTTCTATCCCAGGCTAGAACATAGCTCCATAAGGATGAGAAGTTTGTTTGGGATTTTTTGGGGTTTTTTTTTTTTTTTTTTTTTTTTTTAGTTTTATAAACTCACCAAATATATATATTTTTAATTTCATTTGTCTGTTGTGTTTACTGGAATATTCCAGACACAGAGAACAGTGCTTAGCATGCAGTAGGCATGGCTCCCTTCACCCCATGTCCTCACTTGTTCTTCTATCTTTTCATATTGTATACATTTTTATAAACCCCCACCAAAGTATACATTGGGGTATAAATTAGTGAAATAATTATTTTAAAAAGAAATGAGTCAAAGGGGATTGCCTTTCCCATCATTAACTAAGTTTCTGTCGCTAGTTATCACATCAGCTGACAACCCCCCCCACACACACACCAAAAAAGAAAATAAAAAAATCACAGGTTTGAAACAGAAACCAGGCAAAAACAGTTGCGAATGACAATCATTTTGCCTGGCACTTAGTGATCCAGGGACCCTACCCTTGTCGGCCCTCCCCAGTGTTCCCCATCACTAAGAACCCATCCCCACCCTAGTAAACAAGAGAGAGTGTAGGCTGAGACTTTTTCATGTTCCTAGACCCTGGTTGGTTTTTAAAGCTCTTTAGGAATAATTTTATATCAAATTCCAAATCTTCAATTTGAGAGATATGGGGCTGGTCGCCCACAAGGTGGCTGCCCTCTTAGAATTCTCATGGAATGAAGAGAGTATGTGATCCTCCGACGAAGGCTTTTCCCCTCACAAGAAACTGTCCCCCAAAACAATGCCTTAAATAATTGAACAGAGTATTTAATGAGCACTTCTCACCATAAGCCAGGGTCATTTCAGTGAAACATATACCAACAAGCCAACATGTTAACAAAATAGACAGACATAGAGAAAAGAACAAATCCATACACTCCAACACACCCAAACATGTCATTAAGCCCCCAAAGGCATTTTCCCCTCTTTAGTTAAAAGCAATTAATTCACGTGTATACTCAAAATCATAAAAATAAAGAAAAAATATTAGCATAAATCTTAGTCCTATGATTAAAATTAACTGTTTATCAATAGAAGCGACCACTCCATGCATTATTCAAGGCCTCCTGCTAGGAACCAACAGCAAAAGAGAATCTCAATAAATCTGCAAAAATTCAACAGGTAAGAAATCTCAATTTATCTTTGTTTCCAAAGAGAAAGTCAAGGTAAATAAACCAGACAGGGAAGCCACTGCTGATTCTTCTAGTTCCCAGAGGTCTCCCTCCAAAAATAGCATCACCACACTCTCTAAAAGTACAGAGACCTCTTTTTATATAGATAGAAAAGGCATTTTTAAGCAAGGTAAATCCGTTCAAAAATGTTGACTTGTAACCGAGCAAGACCCTATGGGGCCTTCCCGGACAGACCCCTCCCCATATCCTCTGCTTTAGCTCCTCTCTGTACCTAGACAACAGTATTTGATGCACATTTCCTGAGTTGTTTTACAGATGTGAAAACTCTGCACCAAATGGAAGATGTTCACTACTTGATGACCATGAGCACATGGCCCCCAGGCCTACTGGAGCCTGAGGACTGATAACGTTAACCCCTGTGACTCCACCCTGTTGCCTCACCATCAGCCAATCAGAGAACTGTGCACGGGCTGATCACATATCCTGTGACACACCTCCCTCACCTGGCTTTTAAAAACGCTTTGCCGAAACCTGTGGGGGGAGCTCGGAGTTGTTTTTGAGCACGAGCCACCCGTTCCGTTGCATGGCCCTGCGATAAACCTTTCTCTGCTCCAAACTCCGACCTCTCAGTTTGTTTGGTCTCACTGTGCGTCGGGCAAAAAAACCTGCGCTAACAGACTTTCAACAGGGAAGCTTTCAAAGTACCCGGAAGAACTGGACAAAACTGCCGAAACCACTTTGGCCAACGGAGTCCCTCTAACAAGCCAGAATTAAACTGTCTGAAACTAGCATTCTCACTTCCCTCTCCCAACAAAACCCGTCCTTTTCTGAACTTAGGAACATGTTCACAACCTTTCTAATACGAAGAATTTTTTAACATCAAAATTTTTACCACCTCCACCCAACATAATAAGGGATTGAACTTGATTTTATTCTTTGAGAAAGCACTGTCAGAAAAATTATATGCAAACCTGGAAAGTAGAAGGGGTAGGGAGAATGCCCTTTTGTATCATGTGGAGGAAAGGCCACCCAAGGATGGTCTAGGGTAGGGACTGGCATACAATGCCCCATAGGCCAAATCCAGCTCACAGCCTGTTTTTGTGCTGCCAAGAAGAAAGGGGGAAAGAAGGGGGACAAAAATATGAGATGACAAGTGTATGGCCCATGAAGCCTGAAACGTTTACTATCTGGACCTTCAGAGAAAAAATGTGCTGACCCCTGGTCTAGCGGAATGAACTTAGTTCATCTCACTACTTACTACTGATTAAAGAAAGCTTCCAAACTTAGTGAAGTTACTTGTTAAGTTGTAGATTTTTGTCTGGGAAAGATATCAAAAAATTCTCTGCAGTGGGATATATATAGACATATCTCAGAGAGATCGTGAGTTTGGTTCCAGACCACCACAATGAAGCAAATATCGAAATAAAGTGAGTCCCATGAATTTTTTTGGTTTCCCAGTGCATATAAATAAAAGCTATGTTTACACTATACTGTAGCCTCTTAGGTATGCAATAGCATTATGTCTAAAAAAGCAATGTACATATCTTAATTTAAAAATATTTTAGGGCTTCCCTGGTGGCGCAGTGGTTGAGAGTCCGCCTGCCGATGCCGGGGACACGGGTTCGTGCCCCGGTCCGGGAAGATC